>NC_056729.1:1454229562-1454529562 GCF_019279795.1 Protopterus annectens | reverse complement strand
AAATATGTGGTCCACTGTGTTTGTGTTTACAAAGTTCAGGAATGTCTGGGCCTGTAAGTCTGGGATCCTGCAAGTATCCCAGCTTACAGTGTGGTAGCTGAAGTCACCCATGAATATGGTATTAGGTTGAATGGTGAGGGTCCCCAGTAAGTTCAAGTATGAGCTATGAGTTTCTTGTGTCATACAGGCTGATCCTATAGCTTGCAAGGATATGACATGGGACCTTGCCTAAGAAAATCTGGACACAGAGAAACTCAAAGCACGTCATCCTGTCTGACTAATCTAGAGACGAATTTGCTGTTGATATAGATCAAGACATGTCCACCTTTGGGCCTTGCCTGTGCAATAGCTGGCCTGAATGTGTGGAGGGTACTGTAGCCCTGCACTGCAGGGGTGCTCTCTGCGGCTTTCAATCATGTGTCAATAACTGCACAGATGTCCAAATTCTCCAGGGTGAAAACAGCAAGTGTAGTTTCCTGTTTAGGCTTCTTGCATTGAACATTAGCACCTTTAAATTCCCTTGGGCTGGTTTTAATACATTGGAAGGTTTGTCAGTGTGGCATTACCTAAAGAAGACACTATGGGAAAGGACAAGGTTTTAGCCAATATTCTGAAGTCTAGAGAGGGCAGATGCAGACCATCCTTGGCAAAGCAACGTGGTCTGTTCACTATATCCTCACATGCTGACAAATATTGTACCCCCTTGGAATGACACCAGAAACTAAGCCAGTTATTGAAGTCGGCCATCTTTTGCTCATACAGTGACATCATCCTTCAGCAAGGATGATGTCACTGTATGAGCAAAAGATGGCTGACTTCAATAACTAAGCCAGTTATTGAAGTCAGCCATCTTTTGCTCATACAGTGACATCATCCTTGCTAAAGGTACAATGCTGCTCAGTGCTAGGCACATACCAGCCTGGGACACACAGCGATAGAGCTCTATAATATCCTTGCTCATATAGATGAGGGAAGTATATTTCGGGTTATTGGCACCCACATGGACTATGACTGGGTCATATTTGTACCTGTAGTCTAATGACTTGTGTGAGTGGGTGATTTAGCGATCCTAGCCCTTGATAGATAACTTTGCCAAGGGGATCATGACAACACAAGAAGCCATGTAACCCAGGTCCTGAGAAATTCTTATACTAAGATGGCAAGTTGGGTTTGTAGATCTCTGATGTATTTTGAAAGAAGCTGACTATGCCCTCTGAAAGGAAAGCTTTCTCTTAAGACATAATCTATATAACCACTCCAAGGAAGGTAATTTTTTTTCCTGCTTGCATGCAGCTGTAACTTATGGAGGTCAAGGGTTAAGCCGACCTTTCAAAAGCAATCCACGGTGATTTGCAGGGCTGTGTTAAGTTCCAAGGGAGACCTTGCCTGAATAAGTCATTCAAGTAAAGATCTATATGAACTTATGTCCTGCAGAAGGCAATGACTGGTGCCAGACAATTGGAGAAAACAGATGGTGCAGTAGGCATGTCAAACAGCAAGGTACACAAATGGCAATGCAATCTCTCTGCTTGAAACTGTAGATATCTCCTGTGTCCCAGGGACATAAGAAAGTGAAGGTAGGCATCTCTAAATCCAGTCTCCATCCATGACATCCTGAATTAGGGGAAGAAGCTTTTGCAAAGTTAACAGCTATAATTTTGTGAAATGAAGAAATCTGCTTAACCTTCAGAGATCTAGGGTAGGCCTCCAGGTCCCTTCTTTCCCGGGCAGAAGAAAAAGGCAAAAATAACACACCAATCTCTTCTTCTCGGAGAACTCTCTGAATGGAACCCCCTGCATTAGTAGGGCTTTTAAACAGTTTTTCTTGTATTTTTGGTGGTGTGGGGTTGGGGAGGAATTCCCAGGAAGGGTGTTGTTTTCCAAAACTAAATGTCATAACCTTCCCTTATGATTCTTAATATCCATTTGTCCTGGGTTCAGTCTTCCCTAGAGTGATAAAAGGTTGACAGTCTACTGGCTAGGAATAGTCTGGGGAGAGTTTTGAGGGTGAGCAGAGTAGTAGTCAGGCTTCCTAGGCACAGGGGGAAGACAGAGTGCATATATATATATATATATATATATATATATATATATGCACACACACACATATATATATATATCTATATATATATATATATATATATATCTATATATCTATATATATATCTATATATATATATATATATATCTACATATATATATATATATATATATCTATATATATATATATATATATATATCTATATATATATATATATATATATATATATATATATATATATATCTATATCTATATATATATATATATATATATATACACACACACACACACACACTCAAATGCATCATCCCGAGAACCCCCCAAAAGATCTCTGTAATGTTAGAAAATTCCCGACACTTGCAAGTGAATGTTTCCTTCATCCTGTGAAGGGTGTCAATAAAAGACAAATCTTCAGGAGGTGAACCTGAGGATAAGGAGTCACCAGTTCAAGAATATTCAAAACTCTGAAGGGGGAAGGTGTTCCAAACAGGCCAATTCCTCCTCATCCTCTGATACACAGGAATCAAAATATCAGTGGGGGAGGATTGTCCCTTTTTCTTTTCCCAAAAGACATTCTTGACACAGGATCCTTTTGCAGGGTGGGTTTGTCTGGTCTTTCTGAAATCCATGAAGTCCTGAGCCAGCCTGACCTAGTCCTGTGAAAAGACCAAGGAAGAAGAAACAGTGGGATGACACAGCAAAAACTAGGCAAACCTAAGGGGCTCTTAGGTTTGGATACCTGCAGCCTAGGAAAAGTGAAAGCCTCAGGCAGTGTTGCAGGTGGCCATGACGTCAATCTGGCTCAGAAGGATATCCTTGGTCATCAGAACCCAAGAGTCAGAAACCATAGCCCGCTCAGTGGCTTCAGGCTCAACTAACGTCGCTCTGGTATCAGACTATGAGATAGGGGACTTAACCTTGGTGGCCTCCTGAGGGACTAAACTAGAGGACTCTGATCTAGATGATGCTGGGACCAGGGGTTTGGCAAAGGCACAAAACCTGTGTCGGCAACAACAAATTTAGTTAAGGCCTTGGACAAAAAAGTGTCCTTGGAATCCACGATATCCCTCTCCTTCGAATGCTTATCCTTATATTTTTTCAGACGACTGCCTGGGAACTGGCGGACAGCAAATCATGCAACAGGCTTGCTGTATTGGATTCTGTATGTAAATGAATTGGCTTGGTCCTATGCTTAACAGGTTTATAGCTGAACCTCACAAAATACTGACACAACTAGCAATACTGTACCAAGGGCATAGACAAAAAAGGCAATAATAATGGAAATCTTTGTAGGGAATCTGCATACCATAAGTAAGACAACTTATTTATTTTCTTGAACATTAACAAGAAAAAAGGTAATCAATGGGGTACTTATCTGAGGAGTTAGGAACTCTAGTAAATCAAACCACCTCAAGGACTGAAAATAATAAAGCGGTGTTCAGGACTGACTACACAGCAAGAAAGAACTGAAGACTGCACCAGCTGACACTAGTTATATACCCTGACATTTGGACGTTGGGTCTGCGTGGACATTCGCTAACTGTGGGATGGTGAAAAGACTCTGGTATTCAGGTTGGCCTCAAGCTTCTGCATAGCAGGAAGACCCAAGAATCAGTACACCACTGACTATGATGGAAATCCACTGTTGCCAGGGTCAGGAGGGCATCAATACAGTGATCTCTGAATCTGAATATTCAGAATGACTCTAAATATCAGTGAAATGTTAGGCAGGAACATTTCCATCCAATGAAATGAGAAAGTACCTGTTTTCCACGGCCCGCTTGCAAGAAGTCCTGGAGCAAAATTTTTCCTGTTGTTTGTTGTGAACAGAGGTGAAGAGATCCATCTGAGATGCTCTCTACAGCTGGATTAAAACCTGGAGGACCAGCTGATTCAATTTCCATTTGTGAGGGTCTTTCCTGGCCCTTGCTCTGACTGAATGCAAGAAGTTTGTAGAGTGAGACTGTGCTGATCTGCTTCATCCCAGGCTACCACACTATGGCTAATCTGCACAGACGGTATGACATGAACTCCTTTATGTATCACATAACAGTAGTGCTGTCAGTGACCATTTCTAAGGTTCCTGAGGATTCACAGATGACAGAGAGTTAAATACATTTACTATTGTCAACTTCTATTTGACGTTTGTGTGTTTTGGTCTCTTTTTGTTTTAAAGACCCTGCACTTTTACCACCAAGGAGACCCCCCCCCCAAGCAAAGTCTGAGACATCTGTTATTACATACTGCAGTGGAGCTGAAAGGGAGAAAGGAATATCTGGATTAAGATATAACTGCTTACTCCACCAAAGTTCCCTTTTTACAAATCCCAAGACTGGAATTCAAAAAGTCAAGGAGTGTTGATACTGAACCATACAGCTTTTAGGTACCATCACATCTTTCTCACAGTAAGTTTGTCTAGAGGAATTTGTGGGTATCATAGATGGCATGAATCACAAAATTCTGAGAAATTTCCTTGTTGAAGTCCTTGATTGAGTGGAAAAACCCAGGAATAGATCAGGATTATAGAGCTACTTTTTCCCTGTGGCAAAAAGCTCTTTGAATGGATATATCTGAGAGCCCCCCGCCCAGGAATACTTTTCTGTGGGATGGAATTTGACAATATTTTTGACCTTTGAATATTCTCCTGGAAACCCAGTCCGCAAAGATCTATTCCCAAAATCAGAGATGCTTGACACTTTGAAAAAGACTGTAAAAATAAGCAAGTTGTCTGAATAAGGAAAAAATGAATACCTAGCAGTATGCAATAGGCTATTATTGGAACTAGACACTTTATAAACACCCTTGGAGCAGTGAATAATCCAAAGGTCACTGCAGTGAACTGAAAGTGTAATCCAGATAAAGAAAACCTTAAGAATTGTTTGAAATCTGTGGCAACTGGTATGTGATAAGTATTGTTTAAATTTTGAGTTACCAAAAAACTGAAAGGAGGAATCAATGGTTTTATTACCCATTGAGCCAGCAGATGATGTGTGATGGGAAAACAAAGAAGTTTGACCTGGAGGATGGACAGGAATGCTCTAAAATGGAGGTAGCATCTCCTACTGTCATCTGTATTCCCAGCAGATAACTCTCAGAACCTATTTGTCTGAGATTGTATGTTATCAAAGGGAGAAATGGAGAACCAGATTTTGGAAAAGAATTAAACGGTTGACCGGGGGGGGGGGGGGGGGGTTGTAAACATTTATTCCAACTTGAGGAACTGTACTGGTTTCCGGGAGCCTCTCTCTCCTTTTTAAAACATCCTTGTTACTGTTTTTTGAATGCCTGCTTTGCCTGGACTTTATTGAAACTGGATATTTTGCTTTTTAAAAAAAGGATCCTAAACTACAGAGCCAGTAGTCCAAGACCTATTAAATATCAACAAATGAAACAGTCCCATTGATACTATAAACAAAATACAGTAGAAAGAGAGATCTTTGTCATGCACCACTTACTCCCTTCTCCGGAACAACTTCTATTCCAAATTAAGCAATGTGACACTATCTTCATTCAAAAAGGAATTAAGACAAATGGATAGGTAGCCAAAAACTCATCCTTGATATGACTGGCCTGTTGCTCTTTGAAAACAATACTGGAAAGGAATAAATGTCCAAAGTCCCCAGTTGCCTTGTATTTTCTCTGATGCTACATAGTAGCCAAATATTTAAAATATGTATCCCACTAACAGTAACACAATTATTTTGTTTCTTTTGGGTTGCACTGGTCCAAATGTGATTTACTGCAGTAAATTTTTACAACAGGTGGGCTTAGTAATTATGCCTTCTGTGATTTAATATTTATTTATTTATTTTACAATTGTTGACCAGGACAGTCCGACTGGATACTTGTCTATTTTCAGCAAAGGCCCGGGGAGAAAAGCTCCATACATACATACATACAGAAAAGAATTTATAGACAATACAGATTAATACAAAATCAACTCTTAACCAGATATATTAACTGTTTGTGTACTCTAAAATTCCTTCTTTTATAATCAAAGAACATTGTTTGAAATGTAAACAAGCAACCTTAAGACTTATACAGCAAGAAAAAGACCAGCTCTAGTTACCACGGAAGACAACATTTCTCTATTAGAAAATAACATAACAAGCTTTCATATTAAATGCTTCCTCTGGTTAAAAGGGTCAAATATCAAACAGTACATTTAAATAACTAAAAGTCAAATGAATAAACTTTTAATTATGACTGGTTCACTTCAATTTCATCTGCCTTAACTTCAAAAACTGGCTTTACACTGTTTAACCCACTCTAGCCCAGAATTAAATATGAAATTAATTTAGTTATCCAGATGTAGTACACAATTTCTGTATAAGTATTCATACCATCCTCTCTTATATAAAATCTTTAATATAGTAAATTTAAAATAATACTCACTATCAGTGGCAAATATATGTTTAAAACGTGCCTTTGTGTTAACTTTTCTCCTAACTCACTCAAGCTTATAACATGCCTTTTTATATACTTCCATTTCAGACCCACACCTCCTTATGGCATCCAGAACTTTTTTGGGGTCTGGTTTCTTTAATTAAGTGACCTACCTGTTAATAAGAGACAGTATTAACAAAATGACACAAGATTGTTAGCCTAGGATGTCCTGCAGTGGCAAAATCAATATTTGCCAATTATTCATAATTATGTTCATACTGTTTATAATTTAAAGACCTACAATTTTATTGAGGTACACAGTGGGCAACACCAATGTAGGAAACAAGACAATTCACTGAAAATATTGGTTTATATCACACTATACTGGAAATATTGCTAGCTGTTTGCAGTAATTATGACAATAAGCAATATTTCCATATACTCTTAATACTTCAAAAACCATGTGACTTACAATCTATTGCACACCATTAGGTGAAACCTTGGGTTATGTTGAATAAAATGGTCACTGATATTTGCCCTATAAGTTGCACATCTTGAGACATATCCAGTACTATCTGCATTGCTAATAACGCAATTAAACATAGTGGAGGAAACTGATGCGGAATAAGGTGAAATCCCAAGACTAGAAAAACTCCCTTATCAGTCTAAAAAAAAAAGTTGAGCTCCCTCATTAAATCCTCTAAAGCTAGCTATGAAAATAGAATTGCAGCAGATAGTAAAGACAACCACAAGGCATTCTATAGTTATGTAAAGAATCTCCATGGCAATACCCAGATTTGCTCTGAGCTACTGCACAATGGTACCTCCTATACCGAGCAAACAGATATTGCCAATATACTGGCTGACAGATTCAGTGCCAACTTTACCCCCCCCCCCCAAAGGACCAATCACAATACCAGTAGATTGCCAAACACCCAGTATTACTGCGGCACAGGTTAAAACAGCACTGTCCAAGGCCAAAAATAAAGCTTTTATGGGACCTAACAATATCCCTGGCTGTGTTGTGCATGAACTATAGAGTAAACTGGCAACTCACCTGTTTGCCCTGTTCAATCACAGCCTCACCTCAGGCTTTGTCCCTACCGAATGGCGCACTGCTACAGTCATCCCTCTACACAAAGGAGGAACGACTACAGACCCCGGGAACTATCACCTCATTAGCCTGACAAGTCTGATATACAAAGTTATGGAACACATCATCATGGACCTAATAAACAAGGATATAGGGAATCTCCAAACTCTGGATCCCACACAGTTTGGTTTTGTGAAGGGTAGATCATGCCTGGTCAACTTCTTTGAGTCAGTCACCAGAGCTGTGGATGAAGGCAAGGTGGTTCATACAGCCTACCTTGATCTGGCCAAGACCTTTGATACCATTCCCCACTCAGGAATCATAGAAAAACTCACTAAGCTAGGCATCAACCCCTATATCACTAGGTGGGTTGCAAACTGGCTCACAGATAGAGCACACAGTGTGAAAGTAGCTGACTCCAAGTCAAACTGCGGACTAGTCACGAGTGTAGTCCCACAGCGTTCGTTCCTGGGTCCACTCCTGTTTGGTATCCACTTCTCTGAAGTCCAGGCCAACATGAAGGGACTCTGGCTGACAAAGTTCGCAGACGACTGCAAGTTGGGAGCTATTATTAACTCCCCAAGAGATGTTGACATCCTGTAGAATGGCCTCACTGAGACCAGCGACTGGTGTCAGAACCATGGCCTTAAGCTCAATGCCAAAGAATGTCTCGTCATACCCTTTGGGAAGAACCCAGTTCCCATGAATTACCAAGTCGATGGTAGTCCACTGAACAAAGAAGGCATTATAAGAGATCTGGGAACACAGGTTGACAGCAACCTCTCTTTTGATAACTACATTGCCACTGTGGTCAGAAAGTCTTTCTATGTGGCACATCTCCTTACTAAGGGTTTTGTATCCAGGATGAAAGAGGTCATTGTCTCCCTCTATTCTTCCCTCATTAGGCCAATCATAGAGTACAATGCCCCATTTGGCATGTACCTCACTTGACACCTGCAACAACTGGAGAGGCCACAAAAGTACTTCACAAAGAGGATACTAGGCCTTAAACACTTGTCCTATATGGACAGTCTCAAAAAACTCCAACTATTCTCTGTCTCATATCGCCTACTTAGAGGCATCTCTGCTCGATTTACAAAGCCATGTCTGACCCAGCTCGGTTAGAAATGCTACATCTAAATAAATCCCAATCCGCCCACCGCACCACACACTCCAGAGACCTCAACCTCATTACTACAATCAACAGAACGTACTGGAGGGACAGGTTCACAACCCAGAAGCTGCCCATGCTATGGAATAGACTTCCCATACATGTCAAGCAGAGCACCTCACTGGCCCTCTTCAAGGGAAATCTTGATGAGTGGATGGGAAATAGAAAATTCACCCAGGGATAACTCCAGTGGCTCTACTCGACAGAGGCACTGGCAACTAAGGTCGGGTAGCATGATGCCAGGGTAATCCTATGACCAGGCTTGTAAAGGCCCCAGGGCCATTAGCCTAGTACACACCTATGAACCTATGAACTTTCATATTTCTGTAAATAACTCAACATGCACTTACAGAGGAATTTCTTGTTATCATGTGAAAGCTTATGTCAAGTTAACAAAAATGGTTTAATGGTAACATGTATAGTTTTCAAGATTTGAAATTTGGTAAAGATTAGAAAACAGGTAATTTGGGGGTTGTGTGCATTATATTACAGTATGTAAAGAATACTTCTTATTGTCATGATTGCTATTTGTATAGTTTAAATAAATGTTATTGTTCACAAAATATTTACATTTATTTATCTCAAGCTTTTTAAGTTTGTCAGAAAATGCTGCGGAATGCAAGAAGTGTGTAGGCTGACAGAGGTGTGACATTCCACATCACATAGGTACTAATAAACTAATTTCTAACATATGGTCACAAAAAAGAAGTTATGTCCTTACCATAACGTTCCATGTGGAGTGTTCATCTCGCCTTTGTTCTTACACATGGGTTCGGCCGCTTAGCAAAGCTCTGCATCGAGAAGAAGCTCGAGACCAACCTATCTCCCACAATTCCCTCTGCCCTTACCTCAGATCTAGTTTGCAAAACAATACCAGATCCCAACAGGAATGAAAACATACAAACATACATACCAAGGCGTAGCTGAAACCAGCAGCAATAGCAGAGAGAAATCAGAAGCGGGAGAGCCAAACCAGACCTCTAAATTGGACGTTCTTCCTGACCTGAGGGTGGAAGGGTGGGAATGTAAGAACAAAGGCGAGATGAACACTCCACATGGAACGTTATGGTAAGGACATAACTTCTTTATGTGAGAGTGTTCAATCTCGCCGTTTGTTCTTACACATGGGTAGCGTCCCTAGCTCCGTGACCCTGAGAGACTCACGGAAGAACGTTCCTGAGCACAGCGGAACCAAAGGTTGCCCTGTCCCTGGAAATCCTATCCACTTTGTAATGAGTGATGAACGTATGTGGTTTAGACCAAGTGGCGGCCGCACAAATAGTATCCAAAGGTAGGCGGGCCGCATGAGCCAGGGATGTAGAGACTGATCTAGTAGAATGTCCTTTCTGTTTGGTGGGCACACTCTGCTCAGTAGCAGTATAAACAAAAGTAATACAATCAGATAGCCATTTGGAGAGAGTACGCTTCGTCACTGCCATGCCCTTTCTGCTGTCCGCAAAGGCTATAAAGAGTTGGTCTGCCTTTCTGTGATCCTTTGTTCTATCTAGGTAGAATCTGAGTTGTCTATGAACATCCAACTTGTGTAACATATATTCCAGCTTATTGGAATGGTTCTTGAAAAATGTGGGGAGTTCAATGGACTGATTAATGTTGTTGGCTGAACAAACCTTGGGAAGAAAGGACGGTTTGGTGCGTAGGGATACCCTATCAGGGTGAAAAATCAAACATGGGTGCTTAATGGAAAGAGCTTGAAGTTCTGACACTCGTCTGGCTGAAGTGATAGCTACTAGAAAGAGAGTTTTCCATGACAAGAACTTTAAAGAACAGGACGAGGCTGGTTCAAAGGGTGGTAGCATTAGTTGGGATAAAAGGAGGTTTAGATTCCACGGAGCTGTAGGAAACCTGACTGGTGGTCTAATGTGAAAAGACCCTTTTAGAAAGGCCTTACAAAGCCTAAGAGTCATAATAGGTGCTCCATTTTCTCCTACATGAAAGTTTGAAATAGCAGCCAATTGAACCCTCAAGGTGGCAGGAGAAGCTCCTTGGAGAAATAACATGGATAGAAACTCTAAAACTTTGTTGAGTGGAGCTATTAAGGGATCTAAATGTTGTGCAGTTGCCCAGTATACAAAACGCTTCCACTTACTAGTGTAAATTTCTGTAGTGGAAGCTTTATGAGAGGCTACTAGAATGTTCTGAACCACAGGAGAAAGAAGATCAGACCTGGCTAAGAAGGGAAGCGGAGCAGCCAAGCTGCTAGTCTGAGGGACAGGAGCGACGAGTGGGGAGTCCCTGATGAATGGGTCAGTAGATCTGGCTCCGGGGCCAGGATCCAGGGCTCCCGTATTTGGTGCGCTTGAAGAAAGGGAAACCAAATTTGACGAGGCCAAAATGGGGCAATGAGAATTACAGTCCTTTCCAGATTCTTGGCTTTCTGCAGAAATCTTGGTATCAGAGGTATAGGAGGGAAGGCGTACAGGAGACCCGGGGGCCAATTGTAAATCAGAGCATCCCTGGGGACTTCCCCTGGCGGGGGTAACAGGGCGAAGTAGCTTCTGCATTTGGCGTTCATTGGAGACGCAAACAGATCGCAGCAAGGCTGGCCCCACTTGCAGAATATCATGTCCGCTATTGTCTGTTTGAGGGACCACTCGTGAGGTAACAGGATGGCTCTGCTCAACCTGTCCGCTATGACGTTGGATAACCCCGGGATGTGCGTTGCTATCAGAAAGCGACCCATGGACTCTGCCCATTGCCAAATTCTCATGGCCTCTCTGCACAACTGGTAAGATTTGGTCCCCCCTTGCTTGTTTATGTACCAAACTACAGACATGTTGTCCGTTTGAACTGCAATGGTCCCTAGAGGTAGAAGGGAAGAAAAGTGTTGCAACGCTAGGAACACTGCCCTCATCTCCAGAACACTGATGTGCAGGTTGTACTCTAGATTGGTCCATTCGCCTTGGACTGTCTGTCCCTGAAAGATGCCCCCCCACCCTATCAGGGAAGCGTCCGTGGTCACCGTAGCTGTTGGAGTGGGTAGCACAAACGGTCGGCCGCAGGTGAGATTGCAATTCTGTAGCCACCAAGATAGGTGTGTCTTGCAGATGTTTGTGATGTGAATTCCGTGTGTCAGCGGTAACTGTTGGAACGACCACTGTGTGAACAGCAGCCATTGAAGAACTCTCATGTGCAGTCTTCCCAAGGGTATTGCAATGAGGGAAGCCGACATGAGTCCCAAAACCTTTAGAACCAGTTTGGCCGGGGATTTCTTGGACAACAGGAGTAGAGAGATGTGATTTTGTAGAGAGGCTATTCTTTCTGGGGGAAGTGAAGAGTCAAGCAACGGGTATCCAAATCTGCTCCTATGAATGAGATATGCTGTGACGGCTGTAATGCAGATTTTTCAAAATTTATGGAAATTCCGAGATGAACACAAAGTTCGAGTGTGTAATCCCTGGCCTGTATCAGTCGACGCTCGGTGGTGGCAGTAAGGAGCCAGTCGTCCAGATACGGAAACACCTGGAATCCTAGGCGTCTCAAGTGAGATGCCACCACTGCCATGCATTTGGTGAAAACCCTTGGGGCTGAAGTTAGACCAAAGGGCAGGGCCCGAAACTGATAGTGACTGGCTCCCAGCCTGAAGCGCAAGTGATCCCTGGATGCTCTGGCCATTTTGATGTGGTAGTATGCGTCCTTGAGATCTATTGAGCACATCCAGTCGTCCTTCTGTAAGAATGGAAGGATCGATTGAAGCGTGACCATCCAGAACCTTTCTTTTTTGACGAAGGTATTGAGATTGCTTAGGTCCAGAATTGGCCTCCAGTCCCCTGTCTTTTTTGGAACTAAAAAGAACCTTGAGTAAGTTCCGAATCCTCTTTGGTCCACCAGGACTGGTTGGATGACTCTTTTTTTCTAGCAGCTTTGAAATTTCTACAGCTGCAGGTTCTCGCAGATGGGGCGGTACATCTGGGAATCTTTTCTGCGGTAACGGGGGAAATAGAAATGGAATTTTGTAACCTCTGGTAATGATGCTTTTTACCCATTTGTCTGAGGTAAGTCTTTGCCAGGCCTGAGGATATAAAGCTAAGCGACCCCCGACTGCCTCCAGAGCAGGACAGTCGGGCCTCCCTTCAGGAGTGCTGGAAAGGCTTCCCAGGGAGCGTATCCCTGTCACCTTGGTTTTGCGGACCCCCTCTGCCACCAGGGCGACGTCTTCCACTTCTGCCCCCCCTCTGCCTCTGGAGGGGGCATCACCCTGTGTGCTTGGGAAAGAACCCTGGGGTTTTCGAAACCACATCTTTCCACCTCGTTGCCCTTTGGGGTACGGTCTGGATGGAGTGGAAAAACGGACTCCGACAGCAGACAGAGTCTTTCCCTCTTGCTCACACCGGGTAAGGGTCTCCTTTACTTTGGGGCAAAAGAGGGTGGCACCATCAAATGGGGCATTAGTAAAGGAAGACTTGAAGGCTTCCGCAAAGGAGCATAAGCGCATCCAGGATTGTCTACGAAGAGCAATCGCTGAAGCCGCAGCCCTACTCGACCCTTCGGCTGCATACGAGATGAGCCTCATGGACGAGTTCACAATTGATGTAAGGGTATTGAGCTGTGCTGTAACCTTTTCCGCGACAGCAGCATCTGTAGTACACTGGAGGATATCTCCAACTCTTTGACTAGATCCCTCTGTACGTGTGAAATGTGTCAAATAGTTCAGCGATCGCATGGAAAAAGTTGCTGAACTAAAAATGCGCTTCCCATACCTATCCATAGTCCTAGAATCTCTGTTAGGCGGATGGACAGATGAGGAAGATTCAGACATCTCCTTTTTAGTGGCAGCTGCCACCACCATAGCGTCCACTGGAACTCCCTTTGTGAGGTATGCCTTGTCCTTAGGGGCTGTAATATATTTATTAGGCTTTGTAGGGACTGGCTCCACTGTGTCAGGTGTCTCCCACGCCCTTCGAGCAATCAAATCCATCAACTCATCGAAAGGCGGAGTGACCCAGGAGGAAGAAGGGCGAGCACCGAATGCCTTCAGCAAGACTGACTCATCCTCAGAAGGGGGTAGGGCTTGCCAATCACCTCTTTGTTTTAGGATCTCCAGGATGTCAGAAAAGGAGACATCCTCTGAGGGTGATTTTGGGGACCCTTCTGACTCATCCAAGTCAGTGTCCAATGTTAAGGACTCTTGTGGAAAATCCAAGTGCCTCCTCTTACACAATCTTTTCCTCGGAACTTCCTCGGGGGGGGGGAGGCATCCGATGAAGCCTCCGAGGAAGAGGGGGCTCCCTCTGGGAGCGGCTGAGACACTGGTGCTCGACGCTTTTGAGTAGCTGTAGGTGCAGAAGAGGATAACGGGCCTTTATGGGAGGGAGAAGCTGTCTCTGCTGAAGTGGTTGTCTGAGTGGGCAACACCTTCCTTATGAGATCGAAGGCCCCCGGGCCCCGAGCCGAGGAATCCACCGGTTCCGAAGAAGGCGGAGGGATCCCCGACGCAGGGCCGAGGGTATCGACCCCGAGGATGGAGCCGAAGTGATCCGTGCCGAGGCACCGAGAGGGAGAGTCGGAACCGAAACATCAGTTCGACTCTCGGTCCCGGAACCAAGGATAGATTGTCGGCTCCGCAATTCTGGTAATGGATCCGACGGAGTCGAGGTGAACGGTGCCGACTGAGAGAAAGACGGCTCCGGCACCGAGGGTCATGGTGAACCAGTGCAATCCCTAGATCTTGTTTGCTGCCCACTAGCGATAGAAAGAGATAGAAAGAAACCCTTAACCAATAAACCAATACTAAAGGGTTGCCAACCAAGAAATTTATATTATCTCCAGATCTTCCAGGATGGGGGCAGGAGGGAGGGTTAGTAAAAATGAAGGGTGAGATGGACTACCAACATGGAATGTTATGGTGAGTACATAACTTCTTTATATTAGGTAGTCCAATCTCACCTTCATTTTTACATATGGGACAGCGTCCCTAGCACCTTATTCTTGGGTGGCTGATTGGAAGATACTCCCGAGTACCGTGGAGCCAAAGGATGCTCTACCCTTAGAAGCCAAATCCAACTTATAATGAGTAATAAAGGTGTGAGGGGTATCCCACGTAGCTGCTGCACAGATATGATCAACTGGTATCCTGACTTGGAAGGGTGCAGAGGTAGACACGAGACCTGGTAGAGTGAGCCTTGATCCTGTGGGGTAAGGGTCTGCCCTCCGAGCTCTAGCTGAAAGCTATGCAACTCGAAATCCATAGAAACTGGCAAACCCAATTTGGAATCAGAAAAGGAAACAAACAACTGGTCTGACTTCAGAAATTCTTGGGTCCATTGCAAATAGAAACGCAGCTGTCTGTGAACATCAAACTGGTGAAAACGGTATTCCGCTGCATTGCTATGATTGGGAAAGAAGACTGGGAGTTCCTATGGACTGGTTCAATGTGGCAGAACAACAAACTTTGGGAACAAATGAAGGACTGGTACATAAAGAAACCCTGTCTTTATGAAAAACTAAATAAGGTGGTTTAATAGACAGGGCATGTAGCTCAGAAACACGTCTGGCTGATGTAATAGCTACCAAAAACACAATCTTCCAAGACAAGTACTTTAAGGAAGCTAAATGAGATGGTTCAAAAGGAGGGAATGTTAGTTTGGACAACACAAAATTTAATTCCCAAGAAGCCACAGGTTCCTGTAAAGTTGGTCTCAGCAAGTTGGCTCCTCTCAAAAAGGTTTTACATAACTTATGCGACATAAGATTAACATTTGGAGATCCCAAATAAAAATGTGAAATAGCCGCCAATTGTACTTTGATGGTGGCTGTGGCAGATCCCTGCTGAAAAAGCTCCGAAAAGAATTCCAAAATTACGGGAATGGGAGCAGTGCAAGGATCCACTTTCATTTTCTGTGGCCAAATAGAAAACCTTTTCCACTTACTGTCATACAGCCTTCTGGCTGATGGTTTGTGTGAGGATAAAAGAATATGGGATACTGATGATGAAACATCATGAAGCCTGACTAGAGATGGAACTGGATCAGCTAAACTGTCAATTTGAGGGTGTGGAGAGAGGGGTGTAGCGAACCTGACATGTGGTTCAACAGATCTGGAACTGGGTTCAGAATCCAAGGATAGTCCAGGAGAAGAGGCTCGAAGAAGGGAAACCAGACCTGACGAGGCCAGTAAGGAGCAATGAGGATCAACTTGCTTGCCAGTTGGTTGGCTTTCTGTATCACTTTGGGGATAAGAGGGAATGGAGGGAAGGCATAGAGAAGTCCGGTGGGCTAATCGTGTACCAGAGCGTCTCTGGGTGCTTCCCCCGGAGGAGGAATTAGGGAAAAATAACTGCTGCACTTGGCATTGACTGGACTGGCAAAAAGGTCGCAGCAAGGTTGTCCCCATTTTTGGAAAATCTGTTCCACTATTTCCCATTTCAGAGACCACTTGTGGAGCAGCAGAATTGCTCGGATCAGCTTGTCGGCTATCACGTTGGTTGTCCCCGGAATATGTATTGCCACCAGAAAGCACTGGGAAGAAATCACCCATTCCCAAACTCGCATGACCTCTCGACAGAGTGGGTAAGATCTGGTGCCGCCCTGTTTGTTGATATACCACACAACTGACATGTTGTCCGATTTTATCGCAACCGTCCCTGGAGGAAGAAGGTCCTGAACTGTTTGCAACGCCAGAAGCACCGCTCTCATCTCCAGAACGTTGATATGCAGATGAGCCTCATGTTCTTGCCATGTGTCGTGGACCGTCCTTTCCAGATAATGCCCCCCCCCCCCGACCTGGGAGGCATCTGTGGTCACAGTGCAACGGGTTGGGCAGGCACAAAGGCAGTTCCGGATAACAAATTGTTGGGGGCTATCCACCAACGAAGGTCCTTTTTGCATGATTCTGTCAGCAGAATAGAGTGATTCAGCGGTAGATATTGGAACGACCACTGGGAGAAAAGGAGCCATTAAAGGATTCTCATATGCAACCTGGCTAGAGGTATTAACAGAATGGTTGAGGCCATCGTTCCAAGAAGGTGAAGAATCCACTTTGCTTTGACCTTCCGAAGTGGGAGAAGTCACTGAACTTGTGAGATGAGGTTTTGTGCTCTTTCGGCAGGAGGACAAACTGTCATATCCACTGTGTGTACCTCTGCGCCTATAAAAATCACAGATTGCAGGGGCAGTAATGCAGATTTTTCCCAATTTATGGAGATCCCTAGTTGAGCACAAAGCTGGATGGTGATGTCCCTGTTTTGGAGTAGTAGATGCCTGGTGGGGGCGGTCAGGAACCAGTTGTCCAAATATGGAAACCCATGGAATCCCTGACGTCTCAGGTGAGCTGTCACTACTGCCATGCATTTGGTGAACACCCTGGGGCTGTGGTGAGACCAAAGGGCAGACCATGAAACTGATAATGGCTGGCTCCCAGCCGGAAGCGCTGATACCTCCCTTGACACCTTGTCCATTTTTATATGGTAGTAGGCATCTTGGAGATCTAGAGAGCACATCTAATAGTCTTTCCCTAACAACGGGAGTATTGACTGCAATGTTACCATCCGAAACTTGTCCTTTTTCATGGATTTGTTTAATCTGCTGAGGTCCAATATTGGCCTCCAGTCTCCGGTTCGTTTTGGGACTAAAAAGAACCTGGAGTAAGTTCTGGATCCTATCTGGTCTGCTGGCACAGACTGGATGACTCTTTTTGAGAGCAACTTGTTGATCTCCACAGTTGCTGATCCCTGTGATTGGGTGGAACATCTGGGATCTTCTTGGGAACAAACGGTGGAAGGGAAAAGGGTATGATATAGCCTCTGGTAACAACTCTTTGTTACCCACTTGTCTTGGGTTATATTTAGCCAGGCTTCTGGATAGAAAAAGATGCGACCCCCAACTGGCCCCAGAGAAATGCAGTCGGGCCCCACATCAGCAGTGCTGATAAGGCCGCCCTCGAAAGGAACCACGGCCTTGCTGATATTGCGGACCACCCCTGCCGCTAGGGCGACGTCTACCATTTCCTCCTCCTCTGCCTCTGAAGAAGGATTCACTCTGTGTGTCTGGAAAGGCCCTCTGGGACTTTTTGAACCACATCTTACCTCCCCTTTGACCTTTGGGGTATGGTCGAGAGGGGACGGTAAAACGGACTCTCACAGCAGAGAGAGTCTTTCCTTTTTAATCACACCGAGTGAGTGTATCTATCACCTTGGAACCAAAGAAGGAGGAACCATCAAATGGGACGTTGGGTGAAAGTGGACTTAAAAGGCTCCGCAAAATAACACAAGCGCATCCAAGAGTGACGCCTAAGGGCAGCTCCTGAACCCGCTGCTCTGCTCGCTCCATCAGCCGCATGAGATATGAGCCGCATGGAGGAGTTAACTACGGAATTTAGGGTGGACAACTGAGCAGAGATCCTATCTGGGACTCCCTCAGGACAAGCACCCTGTATGGAATCTCCTAACTCCTTGAGGAGATCCCTCTGCAACCTCGTGAAATAGGTAAGATAGTTCAGGGATCGAAGTGTAAAGGCCACTGAACTAAATACGCACTTCCCAAATCTGTCCATCTGTTGAGATTCCTTGTTTGGCTGATGTACAAAGGAAGAAGTCTCCACCAACTCCTTCTCCGTGGCTGCCACTGCCTCCACCACGGCATCTACGGGAACGCCTTTAGACAAGAATTATTTTCTAGGAGGGGCAGACAGGAACTTATTTGGTCTTCTAGATACTGGCTCCACAGCATTAGGAGTATCCCACACCTCCGACTAACCAGATCCATTAGCTCGTCGAAAGGTGGAGACACCGAAGAGGAAGAGGGTTGAGACCCAAAAGCTTTCAGGTACACTGACTCCTCATCAGAAGGGTTGACAGTGGGCCAGTTGCACCTTTGTTTAAGGATCTCTAGAATGTCCACAAAGGAGACATCATCAGAGGATGTTTTAGGGGACCCCTCCGACTCATCAAGGTCAGTGTCCAATGTCAGAGACTCATCCTGAGAGTCAATATGCTTCCTTTTGCGTACTCTCTTTCACGGGGGCTCCTCATAAGGACCTTCTGGGGATGCCCCAGAAGAGTGGGGGCCACCAGCTGGTGGCTCCTGAGGCTGTGGGTCTCTGCTGTCTCCGGAGAGAGTAGGGACTGAGACCGAAGTGTACCAAGCAAGGGCTGTAGATTGTGACAGCACACTCCTCATCACCTCAAAAGCAGATCTATCTGGCTCCGAAGATCGTTCTCGCTCTGAAGAGACAAAGGACGGTGCCGGAGCCAGAGCCATCCGCTCCGAGATAGATGCAGGGTCCGAGCTCACCCTGGCGGATGCACCAAAAGGAAGGCTCAGAACCAACAAACATCGTATCAAATCCTCCCCCTTGGCGCCGAAAGAAGAGCTTCGGTCCCTGGACACGACGGACGGAGCCGAACGTGTTGGAGCCGAACTCAGCTCCAATACAACAGCAAGGGCAGCCGGAGCCGAGGGTTCCTCCGTTGGTAACAAGCACTCCGGCTCCGAAAAACCAACATGGCTCGGAGGAGGAATCACGGATGGAGACAACACTGGTTTGAGTGGCTACCGCACCGACTGGGTCGGAGCTAACAAAAAATTAGGCAGGGCCGACAACTTGAGGAGTCTCAGTACTACCCTCTCCACATCTTCTTCCGAAAGACTCCTAGAAGACCTGGAAGATAAGGTTGGGGATCTCGACCTAGCAGGCACTGGAGATCTGACCATCAAAGAGACCGGTAGGGACTCTACAGACCGGCTCCGAGAAGCAGAGTCAACTATTTGCAAGGATTCAGCAGTTGACACCGAAGTATCTGTGACTGACTCCGAAACCACAGTGCTCTCCTTCGGCTCCGAAGACTGAGGAGTCGAGGAGGCAGGTTTTATTAATTTGGCAGGCGGCTCCGAAACACTAGTCGGTGCCGGAGAAGGCCTTTTTGAACCTTTAGATTTTGAGTCAGATCTTGACTTCGAAGACTTAGACGAAGAAGCCGAAAAAACAGACAAAGCTTCCTCGAAGTTTGGCTTCAAAAGACCCCTGAGTATCAGTTTGTTCTTTCTCTCCTGCAACACTCTAGGAGAGAAAGCATGACAGAACAAACATGATTCTTGCAAATGGATGGCTCCCAAACAGTAGACATGGCTACTGTGGTCATCAGTCAAAGACATTTTCTGGGAGCACTTTATACATTTTTTAAACCCAGAGGGTTTGTGCTCCTTGCTGTCCTTAGACATTGCAAATCACAAGCAATCAAGAGGGAAAGAGAAAGAAAATGACTGAGGACTAGGTCCTCTAACTAAAACGGGCCTAGCCCTGCAGACGAATTACACGAGGACTAGGTCCTCTAAGTTAAACGGGCCCAGGCTGGTGTAAGATAGAAACTGATTTTCCACTAAACACTACACAGATTCAGTCACACAAGAGAATATTTTTAATAAAATACAGTAGAAGCAACATGAGGACTAGGTCCTCTAACTTAAACGGGCCTAGCCCTGTGAAGAACCGGGTCTTCTAATTCAAACAGACCAATAAGGTGCGCACACACACACACACACACATGCTCAAGGGTAGAAAATTAACAACTGTAAGACCACCAGTTAACAATAATCACTTGACAGGAAATAATCAACAGGAGCCCCTACTGATTAAAAACTGCAAACTCGCCAAACTAATTCTCTAGACAAGAAAACGCCAAGTGCGTCTAACTACTGAAATACAGGAGACTACTATACTAGTCACGCAAGGCCACAAGGAAATTTAGGTAAATCCTAACTGTAAATAACAGGAAAAGGCAAAACCACCAAAACTAACGGTTTAGGTAAAGCGCAACTGTGCCTAACTACTGGTACACAGGATACCACTAATAGGGTCACACAACAACCACAAGACAATAAAGATAAAGTCCTATAATGTATATATTCAATAACTATGCAAAAGATACCAGAATAAAAACAATTTGCAAAAACTTAGCCAGAGCCAAAAGAAGCACATCCGAATTCGATGATGTGGCAAACGAGATCTGGGGATTGCACTGGTGCACCATGGGATGCCTGCTTAGCCACGAGCCAACCAGAAGTCTTCAAGCTTGAAAAATCGGCCGAGTCGGGGCCGAGGATCGGCTCCAAACCCATATGTAAAAACATAAAAAAAATATGTAAAACAGTTCCTTTTTTGTTTCCCTGAACTTTATTTTGATTCAGTTGCTGCTCCTTATAACACAATGGTTGCTTTAAATGTTGTGAGTGTTTATACCCAAAAAACATACTGTGCAAGATCTTATTAGTTATATCCCCTTCAATATATGCCTGTTTCCTTATAATTTCCTGAATCTTCTTAGTTTCTTTGCTCTAAGTAATATTCTCATAGGCTATTCACTTCTTCCTTCATTACCAATATTTTGTCTACCAGAAAAAGGTACCTTTAAGTTACTTGTCTGCAATACAAATGAAAATCATGTAATCACCATAATAATATAGCTGTGTTGTCTGTTTCCATCCTTCCTCAAAGCATGGGTCTTTAACCCAACCTTGGACCAGACTTCAGCCACTTCTAAGCTTAGGATCCAGTGCTAAGGTTCCTCCCCCTACCCATAATCCCTGTGTAGAGAAAGAACTACCTCAGATCGGGCTCACCCACCCAAAATAATATTTAAAAATATTAAGGTGTTAGCAGCCAAAAAACTGTCTGACTTAATTACTGCCAGCCTGTAAAAAGAGAACAGGAGACAAAGAAGCCAAGGCAAGGTCAGCTAGAGTCATCTAGGAATAACAACTTGAAAAAAAGGAGGGGAGATGGTAGGTGGGTAGTTCAGGAAGGATGGAAACAAAGATCTGCCATTATGGTGAGTACATACCTTTCCTATCTGATGTTGTCTTTTCCTCTATGTAGAGGACATAGTCCCCATCTACATAACTTCCCTATCTGATGTCTTTCCTGTCTTTTCCTCTATGTATGTTTTTTTTTTTAACTGGAAGGTCCTATGGAAGGATTTTGCGGCGCACAGCTGAATCAAAGCAGGCTCTAGACCTGGAATGAATATCCAATTTACAGTGTGAGAAAAAGATATGCACCTTGGACCAAGTAGCTGCAGCACAAATGTCATCAACTCATACACTAGAAAAGAAGGCAGTAGATAGAGTCACAGATATAGTGGAATGAGCTTTGGGAATTGAAGGAAGTGGCAAACCTCTTTCTTGATAGACAAATGAAATGCACTGCAGCAACCACTGGGAGAGGAGAGGGTGACTCTGGATTCTGCTTTTCCCAATTTAGCCATGGAAAAGGGTACAAATAATCGACCAGATTTTCTGAAAGGTTTTGTCCGATCAAAGTAAAAATATTAACAGACGATGAACATCTAGCAAATGCAAAGTACATTCATCCTTGATCAAAACATTTGGGAACACCGCAAGATTTATGGACTAATAGATGACTCAGAAGACACCTTAGTAAGAAAGGAGGGACTGGCTTCCAGTGACACCCATGTCTTTATGAACAATTAGGTAAGAAGGTTTTGAAGACAAGGCATGCAGCTCAGAAATGCTCCTGGCAGAAGTGATAACCACCAGAAACTAGGTATTCCATGATAAAAAACATCAGATCAACCCTAAAAGCAGGTCTGAATGTGGGACCAGTCAATGCTTGAAGTAAAACTGTAATTTCCCAGGGAGCAGCTGGGTCTCTAAGCAGTAAGTGCAAGAGAAAAGTTCCTCTAAGGAAAGCCTTGGATAATCTAAGGCACGCTATGGGGCTGTGATTTTTTACCAACATGGAAAGAGGATATTGCAGCTAACTGTACTTTGATGATGTGGCCGGCTCCACATTAAAAAAAAACAAATGGGCGAGGAAGTTCAAAATTGCCAGAAGAGGAGCTGAGAAAGGATCAATATTTTTTTCAGTCGCCCAAACTGAAAACCTTTCCCATATGCGGTCGTAATTTTTTCTAGTAGAGAGATTTTGGGAAGAAGACAAAATGAGGGTAATTGAAGATGAAACCTGGACAGCTGAACCATCACTGGAGTTGGAGAAACCATGTGGTCAGTGAGTGATTGAATGTTCAAATGAGGCAATTTCAGGGTGACAGAAATTTGGATCTCAGCCCAGCACTCACAGGGAGTGGACTGGATGAGGTCAGAGGAAAGGAAAACCACACTTGCCAAGGTGAATAAGGGCAGGAAAGTATAATACTAGGATTTTTTAATCTTGACTGGACCACCTGCTCCTCTAAGACACCTACAAACTTCATTAATCTTTATAACTTCTGCCAAAGAATTAACCTCCCCACACGCATTGACAAGCACTCCAAGAGACAATCCACTCCAGACTGGATTTTAGCTAACAAGCCCAATATTACATATGACGCTGGTTGTCTCCCTGATACACTAAGTGATCACTATCCTACCTAGTTGGTTAGAAAGCATTATCAAATTTTCTCCAATAGTTAATTTCGCTACATTCGCAACAAAAAACATTTCTCTCCATCACTAAACTTTTGGACTCCTACAATATGATTGGACACCTTTGAAACATCTTCCAATTGACAGTGCAGAGTTCAATACTTCTTTCCTTCAAATACTCAATGAACTAGCCCCCATAAGAAAAATACGCACCAACTCTAACAGGCTCCCCTGGCTACCAAATGACACACTTCTTTTACTAAAACAATGAGATAGAGCCTGGTCTCACTATTAAACTAGTAAACCTAAAGGAAACCTAATTACCTACCAGCAACTTAGAAATCAAACCAAAAAACTAATTAAATAGGACAAAAAATACTACTTCCAAGCAAATCAGCTAAAAAACCAGAACAATCCCAAAAGATTCCAGCAAACAATCTCCTTCCCAACCCTGGAAAACCCAATTCCCCAGCCCCAACACTGACCAACCAAAATAAGTCCATAGCCTCTCAGTTTAACTCACACTTTATTAATTCAATTACCTCCCTACTCAGCAATACCCCCAGTACACCACCTACCATTCCTCAGACTTCTGACAAAAATACTACCCTCCTCCAACTTAAACCAATTCAAACCAACTATATTAAAACTCTTATTCGCAAATTAAAGCCATGCACACTAAACACCGACCAGTTACTTGGTGAATTTCTTCAACTAGCTGCTGCTTCCATAGCTTACCCTATATCTATTCTAATCAACCGCTCTCTCTCTGAACACTAGGTACCATCCCTCTGGAAAATATCTCACATTATACCCTTACATAAAGGCGGCCACTCAACTGACATATCCAACTACAGACCCATAGCCATTCTGCCCCACTTGCCAAAATCTTAGAAAAATGTATACATAAACAGATATTATACCATTTCCTGACCAATAATCTACTAGCAAAAACACAACACTGCTTCTGGCCCAAGCATTGTACCAGTACAGCTCTCATCAGCTTTACTGACACTATATACCAGCTTAAAAACAAAAACCAACTAGTATCTGCTACCTTCCTAGACATGTCAAAAGCATTTGACACTATCACATCAAATACTTCTAAACAAACTAGCCAACTACCACTCCAGCTCTGAAACCCTAAAATGGTTTCATAGCTACCCGACTGACAGAAAACAAGCCACTTTATGGGAAAATAAACTCTCCTCTCAGCTCCCTGTAAGTGCCGGGGTCTCCCAAGGCTTAATCCTTGGTCCACTCCTGTTCACTACCTTTACTAATGACCTTCATACTGCAGCTAACACAGCCTCAATTGCACAATATGCTGATGACGCTTCCCTGATCTGTTCTGCCCCCACAATTAAAGAACTTCAAGAAAAAAATCAAAAAGCCTTCCACAGTATAGAAAATTATCTAACTCTCCATCAACTTATACTTGACTCCCAAAAAAACAAGCTTATGGTCTTGGGTTACATCATCATTCGATGTCTACGGATGCTACGGTGACTGGCGTCGCAGCAGCTACTCCTTCTGTAGTCAGGACTGAAGCTGACATGTCGAGCATCAGTTCTGATGGGGCCTTTACTACTCTGCCCGACGAAATAGGAATTGCAGTAAATGAGTTGGTGGTACAGACGCCCCTTCCTAACCAGGAAGCTAATCGCCATCAGATGGGGCATCATCAGTCAGGAACTATACCCAAAACCCATTCGTCCAACATGGGTCTGAGTCATTTTTTACCCCTCCCAGTCAAGAGACAGGTGAACCAAAGAGGTCGCTCCAACAGTTGGGACCGGAGGAAGAGGAAACATTCGGAAGAGCGACCCCAAAAGAGACATCGTCGGAAGCAGTAGAGAATTTATTTTTTAACTTGTCCAGGTTTGTGTTATCTGAGTCTGATGTGAGTTTACTTAACAGAGGGTTAACGTTTGTTCCCTCGCAAGGCAGTATTTTACATGAGCTTTGCACTGATATTAGAATGTTTGGAAGAAATTTGGCATTGAAGCTTTACTTTAAGGACAAAGGTTCATTTGAACCTGGGCCATTGGACATGACAGAACAGTGTAAATTGAAGAGTGTCTTTTCACCCCCATTACCTACTCATATTGAATGCTTTATCAAGTTATGTGAGAGTGATCTTTATGATTATTTTTTAGTAACAAAAGGAAATGTAAGTATTTTAATATGAGTAGAAGTGAGAGAGATTCATTAAAATGTTTGTCTGAGACAAATGCATTAGCTATTAGACCAGCAGATAAAGGGGGCGGCTTTGTTCTGTTCGATACCAGTGATTATGTCAGCAGCATGCATGACATGCTCAGTGATGTTAACACTTATGTAAACATTTCAATGGATATGTTGAACAATATACATAAAGTCATAGAAGATTCTATATTTGACATGTTAATGTGCCAACAAATCACGAAGGAAACTTTTGATTTCTTTCATAAAGAACATGTTCAAGTTCCAGTGATCAAAGGGTTGCCCAAAATGCATAAAGGCATTCATCCTCCACCAATGCGACCCATTGTGTCAGGTGATGGTTGGGCGACTGAAAATATCTCTATCTATTTAGAGAAAGTTCTGTGGCCCCTCGTGGATAGGGTGCCAACAATCCTGAAGGATACCTACCATTTATTAGATTCATTAGAACATCTTGAAGTTAATTTAGAAAAGGAGACCCATCTTTTAATTACTCTCGATGTGAAGAATTTATTCACATCGATCCCTAATGAAACAGGTATTCAGGCTATTAGGGAGATTATGCTTACTGACACTGATTTTAGTAATGATAAGCAGATTTTAGTCTGCCAGTTGTTAGAACTAGTGTTGTCCTATAATGTGTTCTCGTTTGGTGATTTGCTATACCATCAAAGGTGGGGTGTGGCAATGGGCACATCATGTGCCAACACTTATGCCAACCTGGTGGTATACCACTGGGAGAAAGAATGCCTGTTCACTCATCCGCTATACAAGAAAATCATCATGTATAAGAGATTTGTGGACGATGTTCTAATTGTATGGCAAGGGAGTAGAGAAGAGTTTAAGGGATTTTTGTGTCATCTAGAGAGTACTAGTGATTTTTTGAAATTCACTATGGAAACTTCCAATACTGAAATCAGTTTTTTGGATGTAAATCTTAGCATCCAAAATGGAAGGCTAGTATCCATGCTTTACAGGA
The DNA here is from genome assembly GCF_019279795.1 of Protopterus annectens. Classification (NCBI taxonomy): domain Eukaryota; kingdom Metazoa; phylum Chordata; order Ceratodontiformes; family Protopteridae; genus Protopterus; species Protopterus annectens. Next base: position 1,454,503,351 of record NC_056729.1, on the reverse strand, counting down.
AGCCATGCTGGAAAAACACCCTTCTGAGTTTCGACAGCATGCACCCTAGACATGTGTTCCCTGGAATTGTAAAGGGCCAATTTATTAGGTTAAATAGGCTATGCAAAGATGCAACTATGTTATTAAATCAGATTGATTTAATGGAAGAATTATTTGTAAACAGAGGATATGACAGGAGAATGGTCAAGAAGATCAGATCAGAAATATTTGACCATGATCAAACAACCCCCACAGTGGTCCATGGTAGAATTGGAAAGAAGAATGAAGACAAGATGGCTAGGGATAGGTTGAGCCTAACCATTACCTACACGAATGATAGTGCAGCGGTGAGGGATATCATCTACAATAATTGGAAGATACTCACTGTGGATGAATGGACATTGAGGCTAGTAGGTAATAGACCAAGTTTTGCATATCGAAATAATAAGAGTTTAAAAAGACTACTGTGTCATAATCCAAGGTTGGATGATAGATTGTCCATGAATAAAATGGAACTGTTAGGCACATATCCGTGTAGACACTGTAATATGTGTAAATATATTACGAAAGATCAGACATTTGTTCACCCATCATTGAATTACACATTCAAACCAAGATTGAATGCTACATGTGACACAGAAAGCCTTATATATTTGGCCACCTGTAACATGTGCTCTGTCTTCTATGTGGGTCTAACGAAAAGACAATTAAAGAAAAGGGTGTACAATCATGTATATGACATTAGACATATGAAAGAACAGAATGCCTTAGCCAAACACATCATCACCCATAGTGATCACAATTTTAGTTTTAGAGTACTACAAATTGTGCCCCATCATGAGAGAGAAGGGGATCATATGAATCATCTTGAGAGAATAGAACTTAAGTGGATCTTTAAATTGAGAGCCCACTTACCCCCCTGGGATTAATCAATATATCTCTCAAGCCCATATTGATATCAAAGAGATAATGTCCCCTTTAGATGTAAATTCAATGGTTGTAATAAAAAGACTCAGATATATATTTTGTTTTTAGAGATGTTTTTCTGATACATATATATATATTTTTATGTATTATTATATAGATTTTAGTATATATTTTTGGACAAGTTTTATATGTACGGTTGGATGACAGATAGTTAAGTAATATATATTTCGATATGTTATTCATACATTTATATATGTTATTGTCTATATGGAATGGTAGTTTATATAAATAGTAAGACAAGATTCTATGTATTGTAGTCAAGTGTGGTGACTGTTGTATTTGATTTGACTTTGTCTTTAAGCTGAAATGAGAATTGCATTTGACCTGAGATGAGCAGTAATGAATAATTGGATTTATACTCAACTGATTTTAATTAGATAATTGAGTATTTTAGTTTGTATTTAAACAGTGTTCACTAATTTAGAGATAGATCTGAGGAAGCGTACATTACGGTACGCGAAAGCGCTTATCTCTGTTTTGTTGCCTGGAATAAAGATTGTTTGTTTTATTCAGGATTTTTGGACAGTGTAATTTGTGGCCATTTTTCGTGGTGAGTCTGCCAGTGTTTTTTGTCTACGTACCAAAACCCAACATCTAAGAATCCGCCCCCCATCTATATTTTCTCTTCCAAAGGCACTATAGCAGAGCCAGTAGAACATACAAAACTTCTTGGTGTTACAATCAACAGCGGACTAAAGTTTGATAAACACCTTGCTCTAACCATTAAAAAGGTGCATGCCAAACTGGGTTCACTTTACAGAGCAAAATCATTTCTCACTGATCAAGCCAGACTCACAGCTGCTAAAACCCATCTATTATCTTCCTTTCTATATTGCTCTCAAATATTTACCAACCTTCGCAAATCTGACTTAAATAGCCTCAAATCCTGCTATAACAAAACTGCCAAATTCGCTACAAATCAATCTCAAAGATCTCACCACTGTACTGCATTAATGCAGCTAAACTGGCTTGAGCTTCCTCATCTCCTTACCCTGACTCAGTTAGTAACCGCCCACACAGTCATATACAAACCTGCTAACTGCCCAGCTCTATCAGATCTAGTCCAACTCTATAATAACCTAATATCCCTTAGATCCGCTGACAAAATATTGTCAAAGGTTAGTAAAACCCAAAAACATCTATGCATCTCCCTATTCTCCCATACCATAGCCAAGCACTGGAACTCTCTTCCTCAGCATATTCTCACCATCAATAACACACTAGCATTTAAACAAATCCTAAAAGAATACTTCTCTAAACACAGGCTCTGCTCCTGTACAAGCCCAGGCTAAACACCACTACCTGCAAATGTCTATATCCTCCTTCTCCCTTCTTTTCTCGGTATCTTCTGGCTTTTTTTTAATCATTTCTTCCAAAAGAATGGTTGAAAAGAATGATGTATGGAAAATTTATATTTTCTGAAATGTCTGACAAATGCTTATAATTTTCTAAATATCTTTAATATGTCTAACTTTGTTACTCTTGATTTTAACAGTACAGTAAGAACTTGTTTTTTTGTATTCCTTTATGTCCTATAATTATTGTAACTTGTATATGTCATTTGTAAATGCTATTTGTAAACTACCTTGGAGCTTTTCTCCTCCACTGAAAAGGGCTTCTAGTCCAGCTGGGCACTACCCGGTTAGCAAACAAAATAAATAAATAAGGGGCTATGAGGATGACTGTGACCTTCATTGCAGATGCTTTCTGTAGAATTGTTGAAATCAAGGGCATCAGAAGAAAGGCATAAAGGAGTCCTGGGGGCCAAGGATGCTTTAGAGTGCCCCTGTGTGACTCTCCCTCTTGGAGAATGACAGAAAAGAACTTGTTGCATTTGGTGTTGTGGAGAGAGGCAAAGAGGTCACAACATGGTCAACACCAACAGCTGAAATTTCACTCCTCTTCATTACTAATGTATTTAGGGGTCACTCATGGGGGACTAGAATAGATCTACTTAACCTGTCTGCCAGAATATTGGATTTCTCTGGGATATGCATTTGCCAGAAAGTGTCAGTCTTTTGATGAAAAGAGTAGACCTGGTTCCTCCCTTTTTGTTGATATACCAAACTGCCAAGTTGTCTGCTTGAATACAAATCACACTCAAGGGAAGACAGTCATGAAAGGTCTGCAGTGCTAGGAGAACTGCTGTCATCTCCAATACACTGATGTTAAGACTGGCCTCTGGGACCACGTGCCTTGAACTGTCTTCTCCAGATAATACCCCCCCCCCCAAGCTGGGAAGTGTCTGTGGTTACTGTGGCTTGGCGAGGAAGAAAAAATGAAAGGTTATTCTAGCTACCATTAGTATGTGTGCTCTGCAAATGTTCATTATTGATACTCAAAAAGATGGGCTGTTTCCTGGTAGACCACTGAACCACCAGAGTCCACAGAAGTACACGCACGTGGAACTTTTTTAGGGGGATTAGTGTGAAGGAGGCCACCATGAAGCCCAGAAGGCAAATAATTAGTTTTGCTGGTGGCTTCTGGTAGGATAAGACTTACTGGGCTTGTTGGTGAAGTGATGCAACTTCTTGCCGGAGGGAGCTTTGCCAAATGAAGTTTTGTATCTAGAATTGCTCTGATGAACTCTAGTCACTGCAATGGGTGTGGCTTGGACATTATTACATTCACAGTAATTCCCAAATCTGCCTGAAAGATTGAATAAGTAAATCCCTAGTACAGGAGGTGATCAGCCAGTTCCAAATATGGGAATACCTGGAAACGGAGTCACAGAGGAGTTGCCATTACTGCCAAACACCTGAGGGGATGTGATGAAACCAACTAGCAGAACTCTGAGTGGGAAATGACTTGCTCACAGCCAGAAGCAAAGGTATTTCTATGACCATCTGTCCATCTTTGTGTGGTTTACGCATCCTGAAGATCCATCAAGCTCATCCAGTTGTTCTTCCTCAATAAGGGAAAAATGGACTGAACCATGACCATCCAGAATTGTGCTTGCTTCACAAACTTGTTCAAGCAGCTCAAGTCCAAAACTGGCCTTAATTCCAAGTTTTTCTTTGGTGCTAAAAAGAATCTTGAGTAAATTTCGGATTCTGTCTGGTTTCGAAAGACCTTTAGAATAACTCTGTTTCTTAGAAGCTTGTTTATTTCTGAAGTGGCGCCTTCCCTCCTGCCCAGAACCTGGCTGTCAAGACAGTGACAAAGACAGTACTCTGCAGACTATGGGAATTACTATGGGGGAGTGTTCTATTTGATTCTGAAAGGGTAGTCTTCTCTCTAGGTTGACAAAGTACTCTCTTGAAATTCTAACTCTGTGCTACTGTAAAATGACAGTAAATTGCTCGACTGTAACCCTCCTACATAGTTGTACTGACTACTATGATCTATGTTTACTATATAATGCCATGTATTGTGCTTTGTAAATACTCTGTATTGTTTCACTCATACTGGGTCCTGTTAACTTTATTGTGGAACTTTTCTCCCCGGGCCTCCAATGAAAATGGGCTCACCTTGGTCCAGTGGACCTTCCTGGCAAATAAATGCAAATAAATAAATAAAATAAATAACTCAAAACTGATCTGGGGAGCTTCGCTGTAGTAGTCAGAACTCCCAAAGGTGTCTCAATCCCAAGAAGCCATTGAGCTAGGATCATAGCATGATGCCGGAGATGAACTATCAAGAGCCAAAGCTCCTAGGAGGAGGAAAGGATCCAAAGACCTCATATCCAATCCTGCTCTTTAGGAGTCAAAGTCAAAAGTTTGGCTCTGAGACTCTGACTGGGTCTGAGCTAACTTCATCAGAAAACTCATCATTGTCGAGGAAGTACGGAATCTCTGCTCAGTTGCAGATCTGCCCCGGGTAAGAGTTAAATCCAATGGCTTCAATCTGGAGGCAGAAGTGGAGACGAGTCATTAAGGAGAAGTGGTTCCTCTAGACCCAACAAAAGCTGAACTCGGAAGGGCCCCCAATTGGATTTGGGTCCAAAGGAATCTCCTCATCATCTTGTCCATGTCAGCTTCAGTAAGGCTCCAAATAGATTTAGCTGACCTAAGAGAAGAAATAAAGGAAGGTGGTCTAGACAAATAACGAAGTCTGTCCTGTAATATTGGAGACCGGAGCATAGGGGATACAGGATCAAGATAGCATCCAGGAGGCATATGGGATTTCATTTACTTTCAGGACCAAAAAGAGCATTAGCTCTGAAGGTCTAGAAATTTTAGGTGCTGAGCCGATGAAGGTGTCTGATCCAGAGATCTCTTCTTAGAAGATTCTGCCTTTTCTTTGTCTGAATCCCTTTGCTTCTCTTTGGATCTTTCAGACTCCTTTTTTAGTGAAGAATTAGAAGACAAAGTACCAGCAGTAGCAGACGTTTGAGTTCCAGAAGGGGGATTTTTCTCCTGTAGAATGCTGAAGGAACCTCTTTAAAATAAGTTTATTTCTACTATTATTTATGGCCCATTGACCAAAAGCCTCACAGATGGAGTAGAAGATGTCCAGATACAAAGGCCCCAAGCACTACACACACTTGTGTGTGTCCAAATTTGTTATCTTGTCAGAGCAATCTAAGCTTTTTTTTAAAGCCAGGTGACTTATTTGCCATCCTAAAAGACAAGAAAAAAGGTTAGCGACACTTGTTAAAAAAAAAAAAAAAAAAAAAAAAAAAAAAAAAAAAAATCCCCTTTGAAGGATAACTATGGGATAATGTGCAATATTGCTTCTCCCTAATAACCGTCTCCTTACTTATCAATACCACTACTCAAAATAAACATTAAAACAAGTGGAAGGATTTATTTTCTCATTTAGGGTGATTCCCAATGTACTGCTAGAAGTACAGCTCACCATCTTTCTTACAAGTTTACCCTTGCACGACTCTCCAACAAGTTGCCCATCATTCTGCCAGCACTAAAGAGTAGAAATGCCCTCCACTTCTCTTTTCGCCCAAGAAAATCCATATCTACAATTATGCACACATCTTTTAATGTTTGCAGGCAATCCTGCTCTTCATTCTGCCTTCCTATCTGCATAGACACCCTCTTGCCCAGGAACAGGAACTTTTTTAACGTTCTGTTGTTGGATGGCTTTGATTTGTTGAAGGAGCACCTAAACAGCATTGCTTAAAAAGTATCGCAAGATCACAAGTGAAAGACTACCTCTTCTTCCACAAACTGCTGTCATTTTTCTAAACTTTTTTTTTCTTCATATTACTGCTTAGAAGTGCAAAAGCATAACAAAGGGTTGGATGCTTGATTACTATTCATGGTTGTGTATATGACATTAGTTGCTTTCTTAGTGAGATAAGCAGCCATTTAATTGATTCGGTAAAGTATATCAAATAAATGAGGTGAAAGGTTGCATAACAGGAAATGATGTAGAGAATATCTGCTTACCCGCTTCCCGGCACCCAAAGCCAGTTATTTCTGTGTTTCCAGTATTAGTTGCAATACAGTTATGCTTTCACAAGGAGTAAGACTTGGGTTTGGTTTCTAGTGTTGGGATCACTGTGAGACTATTTTACTTTGTTATTATCATTACCCTTACACTGGCATTTAGCATTGCCAATACATATAAATCTTAACATGCTGGATGTGTGGGTGTATCCTGGCAATTCGTAATAGGATTGAGACAGGTTTACTTAACTATAGGTAGATTTTAGTGCTATGGTAACCAAAGATTTGGTATTATGGTAAGGTGTTTACCTCACAAACGCAAGCTACAAGGTTTTGCTTCTTGTCTTTGAAAAGGAATTTAATTATTCTTAAAATTGCTCACAAGGGCAGCTAGCACAGTAGGGTTTGCTTCTTGTGTTCGAAAAGGAAAATGGCTAGGCTTAAAATGGCTCACAAGGGCAGCTAGCATAGTATTTACCTATGAACGTGTACTAGAATATCTGAGGCTGATTCAGATGGAAGTGCAAATGTATCACAATGGATTTACTGACTGATTTTATTTAGTCTGTTTGGTGTTTAAGACTACAGCATTACATAAATTCCGTCTGATATACTTACTTCATATGTGCTCTTTGGCTGCTGCTTTAGGTCCTTAATTTACACTTCTGGGGGACTCGCTTTTGGTTACGCAATTTGCAATAGTATTTGTGTTTTTAAAGAACACCCATGGATTTGTCTCTCAATTCTGCCCTGTCCTTTATTAATTGGTTATTGCAGTAAATCACTGAGGATTTCAGTCAGCCACTAATGCCATTGATGCGCATTTTGAAAAATGTGGGTTTTAGCAAAACTTGTTGTGCTAGTAAATATTTAAGTGAAATATAATAAACTTAAAAAGTTATTGCTTTTGGGCAGACAGTGATTTATTTTAGTCAGGCTGTGTAATATTAAAGACTTCTTAATGTTTTTGTGTAGATGGTAGTCATTTTTATGTTAAAGTTTCACAAAATGATTTTTTTTTTTGTGGAAATCACAGAGGGTTATAGTCATCCTGTAATATAAGGCTTTAAATTTTCATTCTTCCAGTTGTTAATAAAATGAACGAATGAATGAATGAATTATGATGTAAAACCTGTTGCTATTTCTTTTATAACTTTCCATTGTAAAAAAAACACTGAATCATACTAATTCAGCTAAAGAACTTGTTTAATAAGCATCAACAGATGCACTTTCACCATGTTATGAGCTTCCTAGATGAAGCTGCAAGTTTTCTCCATTTTGCCCCTTTACTCCATATAAGGACAGGAAGTATTACATGCTCTGGGGACAGAAGGCTAACAGCTTTGCAACTGTTACATTTGGTGGTTTTCATTTTTGTTGCTTGTTATTTGCTTATACGTGTGCTATTGTCCAATGACTACATACCTCTCAGATTATACAGTTAAAGTTTCTAACTAGGATATTGTCCCTAAAGGATAAGTCTAGCCATGAATTCCAAGAATTTTTTTAGCTCTTGCAATTTTAATAGGACTCAGAGCAGGTAGAACATTGACATGTTATCCTTGTAAGAGACAAGGCTACTATTACAAGGATAAATTTGTGGTTTCCATACATTCATCCAGATTAAATTTGAATGGAATAAGAGAAGTATTTTGCTTTATGTGGAGAGGACTATTCCAAACAAGTGGAATTCTCTGTGATGCATATCTATCATTGATTTGTGGATATGCAGTAGGCATGACAGGATCTGCTGAATGTCTATATTTGAGGAAGAAGTTACACCCTCATCCACCTGTATTATAACGAGAATAGAGATTAGGCTGTGAGATGATCACACCCTTGACTGTCTTTGTGAGAAAACATAGTGGGCATTTAGGTTGTGCCAAACGTTTGGACAGGTACATAACAAAAGCGGCATGATACTCACTGATCACAGTCTAGCACGTGTCAAATACAGTGCAATGACCTCATCTCTGGACCTGGACACCATACCCACACTAATAAGCTGCACAATGAAAAAGGAATTTCTTACGATAATGGATACATGGTGGTCAAAGGACAGTTAGCCGTGCATAAAGGTTTCATGGTCTCTGACTACTGGACTGATTTTCAGGGGTGTGTTGTCAATACGATATTTGCAGAGGAAGTCAAGTTTGCTGAAAGACATCATTATGCATTTACTGGAATTTTGTTTTCAGTTCATGGTCTTGAGAAGTGCTACTGGCATAAACAATGCCCCCTTGGAGGATCTTGGTGTCCTCTAGAGAGCTAATAACTGCCCCTATCTTACAGTAATCAGCAAACGTCAAGAGTAATAAGCCCTTAATACTGGCTTTCACCTCCGAGAAGCAAATTCCAAAGAGGAGTGGCCAAAGCACTGAGTCCTGTGCAACACTGGGTGACAGATCTTTTGAAGGAGATGGGACCCAACAATCTTAATTTCCTTTGTTCAGCTTGTGATATCTGCTATCCACCAATTTAGACAGGGATTGACATAGCTGGGAGAGTATTAATGATGCCTGAATAGGAGCACTTTAATGAGGTGTAAGTAACAGGTGTGCACTGACTTTCCCTCCTCCATTCCTTCAGTAACCTTCTCAAATAAGTCCAGTAGTTTGAATAGGCAGAATCTGCCCTTGAGAAAACAGAAATAGTTTGGGTCAAGAGTTTGTAGGTTGAGCATTTCCTTGTTTATTAATTCCACAATGATCCTTCATATAGCCTTACAAATTAGGCTCATGAGACTAACAGGTTTATAATTACTGTGGTATGTTGATGTCACACTCTTGCACAGGGGAGATGACTGCTGATACCTTCCATTCCTCTGGCAAATAGCCTGTTTGGAGGCATTATTTAACAGCTTCTGAAAGGGGTATGACAGGTTCTGTTTCAGACACGTAAATAGGCCCGTAGGTATACTGGTATTTCACTTGGTCCAAGAGAAGAAGTGTTCTTGGATTTGGATAGTGCCGTGAGGGCTTGTTCTTGGGGGTGACGCTAGTGAAGATAAAGGTATGTGATATGGAAGTGCTGAGGGTGGTAACGTCTGAGCTAAATTTATTAGCCAGTAGACTGGCTATGTCCTCTGGGTCTGCATTGGTGATATCATTTACTTTTAGCCATTCTGAGTATTGTTTTGTAGATTTGAAGTACACCAGTACATTTACACCCACATGTATATGCATACATATTGTATATATTAATTATATACGCACACAAATATATCTGTTTGTACTTAGGTGAGAGCTGTGTATACCTTTCAAGTGCACCTGATCTTGCATCACAGTTTTGCCATGTAACATACATTTTTCTTTGATTCTGTGTAAGCAAGCTAAGGGTATAGTTAGTAAATAATACCAGGCATTAGACTTTCATGCACTTATTTTTTGACAAGATGGATGCTGATGTGACGCCTGTTAGCTTAATGTTAAGTGACCTACAGCAATATCTAAAACTGCTACAGACTTTGTCCCCCCACTAAATTTGGCTTTGTCCAGAATTCTTGAGCACAGAAAATTTAGAAGTTTGCTGACAATTCCTGTAAATTTGAAAGTTTAACTGCATAAATGTGACAATTTTAACAACTGTTCATACCCATTAAGAGTACCTCATTAAAATTAGATAACCATTAGAGAAGTCAGGACCTGTTACAGAGAGTCACGAATTATGGAGCTGGAATGGGCAAAAGAATGGACTTGCATATACCAAGCTCGAAATACCGTTTCACAGAATATTCCCTTTTCCTCTGAGGAATGACAATCTTGGGAATTTGTAAAGATAAGTCGGGGGGCGGGGGTTGCAGGAAGGCTGAAGTTTTAAGGCGAAAGCTTTTTTTTAAGATTAGCTTTTCTCCTGCCTTTTTTTTTGTTTGTTTGTTTTACAGCTTTTCGGCACTCAACATTTCAATAGTGAGCCTTAAAATGAACATTCCACAGTTTTAGTCTGACAAACTCTATCTTCCACATTGTTCTGCATTGAAGGTGCCTGTCACACATTAATTTTAAGTATCAAGTGACACATTTTACCTATGTAGTCATCTTCGTAGTTGCAGGTGTTAATAACTGCTCCCCATTTTGCCAACTGAGACCACATAATGAGACATAGGGTTTTACATTCTGGAAATGGAAGGCTGAATGTTATGACTTTTTCATTTGTTGCTTTTTATTTTTGTTAGGTTTTATTTATTTATGTACGTGCTGCATGTTTGTTGACTACATACTTCTCACATTTTAAAGTACACCAACATAGATTATAAACTAAACATTTTATTCCCAGGGAATATTTGATATACATATAAGTGTGTATGTGTGTGTGTGTGTACATATATATATATATATATATATATATATATAGATATATATATATATATATATATATATATATAGATATATATATACATATACACACACACACAAGTGCGTGTGTATATGTATATATATATATATATATATATATATATATATATATATATATATATATATAAAAACACACACACACACATATATATCTATATCTATATCTATATCTATATATATATATATATATATATATATATATATATATATACACACAAACACTTGTATACTATATATACATACACATATGCACGTACTCACACACACACACACACACACACACACACACACACACACACACACACACACACACACGCATGCATGCATGCACAGTGGATATAAAAAGTGTACACACCCCTGTTAAAATGTCAGGTTTTTGTGATATAAAAAAATGAGACCACAATAAATTAATTTCAAAACTTTTCCCACCTTTACTGTGACCTACAACCTGTACAATTAAATTGAAAAACAAATCTGTTAGGGGAAAAAATATATTAAAAAAAAAATGCGCAATAAGCTGGTTGCATAAGTGTGCACACCCTTAAACAAATACTTTGTTGAAGCACCTTTTGATTTAATTACAATATTCAGTCTTCTTGGGTAGGAGTCTATCAGCATAGCACATCTTGATTTGGCAATATTTGCCCAGTCTTCCTTGCAAAAGTGTTCCTAACCAGTCAGATTGTGAGGGCATGTCTTGTGCACAGTCTTATTCAGGTCACACCACAGATGTTTTCTATTGGATTTAGGTATGGGCTCTGGCTGGGCCATTCCAAAACTTTAATTTTCTTCTGGTGAAGCCATTCTTTTGTTGATTTGGATGTATGCTTGGGGTCACTGTCGTGTTGAAAGGTGAAATTCCTCTTCATCTTCAGCTTTCTAGCAGATGCCTGAAGGTTTTATGCCAAAAGTGACTGGTATTTGGAGCTGTTCATAATTCCCTCCACCTTGACTAAAGCCCCAGTTACAGCTGAAGAAAAGCAACCCCAAAGCATGGTACTGCCACCACCATGGTTCACCATGGGGATGGTGTTCTTTTGGTGATGTAAAGTGTTGTTTCTGCACCAAACATACCTTTTGGAATTGTGGCCAAAAAATTTAACCTTGGTCTCATAGTTCATAGGTCGGTATTAGGCTATTGGCCCTAGGGTCTATACAAGCTTAGCCATAACAATTCACTGGCTATTTCTTCCCACAGTATTTACTTCCCTGGACCCCTGTCTAGCAGGGTGACTGACGTGATCCCCGGGGTGAATTTCCTAGCTCCCATCCAATCATCAAGGTTCCTTTGGAAAAGGGGCCAAAGAGGCGCTTTGCTTGACATGTATGGGCAGTCTATTCCAGAGTCTGGGGAGTCTCTGGGTCAGGAACCTATCCCTCCAGCATGTTTTGTTCATTGTGATGACAAGGTTTAGATCCCTGGAGCGTGTCTCTCTGAGGGATTGGGATTTCTATAAGTGTAGCATGTCCAACAGCTCTGGGTTTGACATGGCCTTGTATGTTAAGCAGAGATTGACTCTGAGTAGACTGTATGTGACAGAGTACAGGTGGAGGTTTTTTTAGATGGTCAGCATAGGGCATCTGCTTTCGGCCTGTGATTCTTGTAAGTGAGGTATTTCTGCGGCCTTTTCAGCTGTTGCAGACGTCTTGAGAGGTACATACCAAAGGGGGTGCTGTATTCTATAATGGGTCTAATGAGGGATGACTACAGTGGGACAATGACCTCCTTTTTTCTGGATGAAAAGCCCTTAGTGATGAGGTGTGCCACATAGAAGATTTCCTGACTGTTGTGGCGATGTGGTTATCGAAGGTGAGACCACTGTCCACCTGTGTCCCTAAGTCTCTTATCTCACTTTCAGTGTTTAGTGTACTACTACCTGCTTTTGGGAGACAATGTATTGTTTTGCAAATTTTTGCTGGGCCTGGATGTTTTTCTGTGTAAGAAAAGGCTTCCGTCTTGCAACCCTACCCCATAGTCCAGACATATGGAGAATACAGCAGACTGTTGTTACATGTAGTACACAACCAGTACTTGCCAGAAATTCCTGCAGCTCCTTCAGTGTTGCTGTAGGTCTCTTGGCAGCCTCCCTGACCAGTTTTCATCTTGTCTTTTCATCAGTTTTGGAGGGACATCCAGCTCTTTGCAACACCACTGTTGTCCCATATTTTCTCCACTTTATGAAGAGTGTCTTCACTGTGTTCCATGGTATATCCAATGCTGTGGAAATTTTTCTGTACCCTTCTCCTTACTGATACTTTCAACAATGAGATCCCTTTGATGCTTTGTGAGTTCTCTGCCAACCATGGCTTTTGCTGTAGCAGGCAACTGAGTAAATGTCAGGAAAATCTTACTAGGACAGCTGAACTTTATTTGCGGTTAATCAGAGTCTCTAACTGATGGCAGGTGTGTAACCAAAGAAGACTGAATGCTGTAATTAAATCAAAAAGTGCTTCAACAAATTATTAGTTTAAGGGTGTGCACACATTTTTTATATTTTTACCCTAACAGATTTCTTTGTTCTTCAATTGAACTGTACAGGCTATAGGTCACATTAAAGGTGGGAAAAGTTTTGAAATTATTTATTGTGGTCTCAATTTTTTATATAACAAAAACTTGACATTTTAACAGGGGTATGTACACTTTTTATATCCACTGTGTGTGTGTGTGTGTGTGTGTGTGTGTGTGTGTGTGTGTGTGTGTGTATGTATATATATATACATACACACACACACATAAGGCATGCCTTATTGCCGCACACATTTCAATAGCCTTCTCACTGTATTTTAACACAAAAACAGGGCCTTTCTTAACATTGCCTACCTCACTTCTGTACACATTTTCCATCCCACTAGTCAACACATTCTCAGGGGCAATCTTTCTCAAAACAGGCTTGTATATAGTCCGTCTTTTTTTATATACTTCTTTTTTAACCCTCAACAAGAGCCCCAAGGGGTAACCCCTCTCAAGTAACAAACCTATTAAACTATAAATCTCTTGTCTAAAACTAAAGTCCTCACTCACCAACCTCGAAATCCGCACCATCTGGCTCTTAGCCACCCCCTTTCTCTGATGAAACGGGTGACAACTGGAATAGTGAAGCATTGAATTAGAGTAGTTTTCCTTTCTAAATATGGTACTAGACAATCTCCCTTCTATCTTAGCAATCCTAATATCCAGGAAACTAATACTTTCACTATTCCACTGATAAGTGAACTTAAAAAATCCTGTAGTACTATTTAGGTAGTTCACAAAATCCAAAGCTTCCATCTCACTTCCATTCCATAAAATTAATAAATCGTCCAAAAATCTATTATAGAGGACAATCTTAGAATAAAATTTAGAAGGGAACACAAACTTCCTCTCCCATGCTAGCAAAACAAGATTAGCAAAGGTAGGGGCACATTTTGCCCCCATTGCTACACCAGAGGTTTGCCGAAACATCTCACCTTCAAACCTCATAAAATTGTTCTCTAAAACTATCTCCATAACATCCTGGAGAAAGTTCAAGGTTTAAGAGTAATGTACATGAATGAATGTTTGTATGAACTCAATGGCAAGGGTGTGTTAGTTAAAGTTGTTTTTTTAGTTCACTTTTTTAGTGTACCTTTTTGGTTTTAGTTTTATTGTATAACATCAATTTATCAATTAATTGATTATTCAATCAATTAAGTCCTATATAAAAGGGGTGTGATTTTTTAGCCTTTTACTCTGAAGATGCCATTTGTAATGGTGAAAGCGCTTGGTCTGCAATAAAGGATTTGTCTATTGTTATCCAGCCTGGTCCGTATGCAGTGGTCTGAACTTTCGATTTGTGATTAATTTGGATTTACTTGGGTTTAGAAATTGTTAGGCAGATGTCATCCAGGTTTCAACAGAGAAGAAGGACTCCTGGATAAATTCTTGGTTTGTTGATAGTTTGTTGATGCAGTCTGTGATACACATGACTGCGGCACAATCTGCATACTGTACTAGGGTTGCAATTTTACAGGATTTATGTAGGTTATTGATGAAGATGTTAAACAGAATTGGTCCCAACACTGATCCTTACAGTTCACCGAATGGGACAGGGAGAAAGTATGACATCTCTTTTTGTCATCTGACAGCTGCAGCTCTATTTGTAAGGTAGCTACAAAACCATGATATAACAGTGGTGTAGAGTCACAGGTTATAAACTTGTGTAGGAGAAGAGAGTGAGAGACCATGTTAAAAGCCTTGGATAAATTAAAGAAGAGGGCAGACAAGATTTTCATCACTCCCATTTGTGTTTACTGTACTGGTGAAACTATGTAAAGCAGCACAAGTACTGTGGTGGGGACAGAAACCATACTGAGATGGAGAGGGGTCATTTGGTGCGAGGTAATTTAAGAGTTGTGACTGGATGCATTTTTTTTTTTAGTATTTTTGACAGCGAACAGGATGGCAATGGCCTGCAGTTTGACAGTTTAGTTGATAACTATCCACTGTGGAGGGGAAGAGTATGGCTTTTTTTCAAGAGGGTAGGGACATATGTTTACTGATGGAGTGATTTATTAGAATTGAGATGGAGTTTTCTATTGCTTCTGCAGCCATCTTATGGTATTCACTAGGTAGGCTGTCGGGGGCTAAGGTGGTGGGTTTCAATTTAAGCAATAGTTTTTTTTATGTAAACAGTGGTGACTGACTGGAAGGAGAGGTTATGAAGAAGAATGATTGGTGATGTTGTAGACTACTTGTTGGTTTTAGGGGAATTTTGGAGTAGTGATGAGACTGACTGAATGACATTAAAGTTAAAAGCATCAACACAGTTGCTACAGTTGTTGCTAGTGTTAAGTGTAGAAGATGGTTGAGTGGTGCATCAAGAATTTTGCAGCTGGTTTACAGAGGACCAGAATACTTTGGGATTTTTGCATTTTTTATGTTACAGGTCAGTGTACTATGTTTCTTTAACTTAATTTGAGCTTTACTTTGGTTTCCGAGTTCTCTGAATGTTTGGAGATTTATTGGATAACCATATGTATTCCAGCCTGCAAGACTTGTAAGGTGTTTTGTATTTTGAGACTACCAGGGCTCAGGATTTGTCCCCAACCCCGCATTTTTCTGAGTGGAGTGAGGTCATTTATGATGTTCAAGAGTAGAATTTAAAAAATCCAATGCAGCATCCAGTAGAATGCATTTTAGAGCATTCCAATTATAAAGTTTTAGATAGGAGATAAAGGAATCTTTTTGAAATGCGTGCGGTTGTATGCTATGTTACGATGTGGCTGCTTTTGAATGTTACTTTGCTTTCTTGCTTTAACTTCTCCAAATCTTTTGAGTTTCTAATACCACGACGAGAATGGACCCAATTTCTATGTCAAAGTACAATTAAAGTTCATAAAATTAGTATTGTTTGAATCTTTGATATTAGCCAAAAGTGCTCTCCGCAGCACCCGCAGTGTGCCCAGTAATGACGACTTCTGCAGTTCATATGAAGTTACATGTATTGGTAACACATCTAAATATGACTAGATTCTTATAAGACCCGTTGCTCCTACTACTATTGGAACGGTCTAGTTATTTTTCTTCTACATTGCTCTCATTTCCGTCTACAAATCTTGATATCTTATGACTTTGTGTCTCTCTGTACACAAGACACTGTAGTCACTGGGTATGCCGATTTCAATGAGCAATGCTACTTTTGTCTTCTTTTCATGGACCACTATATCTGGTTTTCTTGCATCTATCTTTTGAACTGCTGGTAAAGGGTGATCCCATTTGATGTAGACATCATTTTCTATGATGCTTTGTGGTTCGTGTTTCCAGTGTTTTTCAGCCACTTCACTACCATAATGGTTGCGCAATCCTCAGTGCAACAGTCTTGCCACAGTATTATTCCTTTCAGTATACAGTCCTTCTGTCATTAATATGCCACACCCAGCAAAGAAGTTTGTGACTATTTCCAGTTCTGTTTTACAATACCTACATTTGTCTGCTTCTCCCACATGTTCAATGGATTTTGTAAACCTGCATATACGCTGCCCTCTATCTTGGGCCACAATATTAACCTTTCATCTCTTGGTTTGAATTCACCTCTCATTAACCATTTTAACCATTCCTACATTCGTTCATTATCAACATGAGGTTCTTCCAGAAATTTTCTATACTTGCAACTATATTTATGCATTTTCCACATTTCTTGCCTTCTCATCTGGTCCCTCACCTTAAATTCATTTTTTTTTTTTGGGGGGGGGGGGTTGGCACATTCAGTTGCTGCCTGATTTGTATCTACTTGTGGTTTGATTTCCATTCCAGCTTGATGCCAATATACTTCTGCTAGATCAAGCAGGGAAGTCATCTTAGATCAATTCTCCTCATGTTTCAAAACTTTCACTACATTTGGGTCTTGTGAGGTCAGCGTGTGTGGAGTCCCATGATGGCAAATCTATGCATGTAAGCAATTTCAAGGAGGCCCATAACTTCTTTGAAACAGGGAATATATAATCTTGGTATGCACTGATTTTTATAAATCATTTGGTCACCATGAAGCATTCTTCTTGTTTTCCTGTCTAATCGATCCAACACATTTTGGGGCCAGTCAATCACTCCAAAACTGTACGTTAAGACAGGAAGAACAAATTTGTTTATAGCTTTAATTTTGTTCCTAGATGCCAACACTGTTTTCAGGATTAATTTAAGCCTTCTAAAGTATTCCTTACAGAGTTTTATTCACATTTGTTCATGTTTTATTGTTGACCCTTCATCAATTTCCAAACATTTATACACTCTCCCTTGCTCAAGTTATTTTATATCACATTCTTGTCCCAAAGTGATATTTTCTTGGTGCTGCAATTTTCCTGATTTAAAGGTTGCTTTTGCACATTTATCAAGACCAAATGACATTCTTATATCATCTCAGAAAGTTTTGACAACTTGCAGATGTACTTTCAGTTCCTCATCTGATGAGCTATACAGTTTTAAATCATTGACAAAGAGAAGATGAGAAGTCTTTACATTTTGTTATTTTCTAGGAGCCAAACTATAGCCATGACCTATGCTGTTAAGTAGACAGCTTAATGGGTTAAGGGCAAGACAGAATAGCAGCGGTGACAGAGTCACCCTGGAATATCTCCCTTTGAATATTTATCCCTGGAATAATAATTTCTCCTTTATCATGGCTTAACTGGAAAGTGGTCTGACACGGTTTCATTGTCTCTGTAATGTAGTCAATCAGTGTAGGGTATATCTTACACATTTTTAAGCACTTTTTACCCAGGAATGTGGGATACAATCAAATGCATTTTTGTAGTTGGTTCATGCCATAATTTGATTCTTCCCCTTTTTACAGTTATCCACTATGACTTTAATAACAAATGAACTTCTGTTCCATATGACTGTCTTTTATTGCCCTTTTGTTCTACTGCCATAATTGAGTTTTCTTCCAAACGACTATAGACTCTATCGGCATCAATTCCAGTGTATAGTTTATACGTTGTCGGAAGGCAAGCTATTGGTCTATAATTTTTAGTGCAGCTTGCAGGTTCACTCAAGTAGGAGCATTATTTTTTTTTCTTGTTAGCCAGACTGGTGTCTGTTCGGTACCCATATAAATAGTTGTTTACTCATGGTTAAACCTTCGTGCAAATATGTTAATACTTTTAACCAAAAGTTAGGTACTGCTTCTGGGCCTGGGGTTTTCCAATTAGAGGCTTTTCTTAACTTTGTTTCAATCTCTCTGGCTGTTACTTCATCCCGTTTCATATCCTGTACCTTTAACCTCCTTACTCTTTCTTTTACTTCTTCTATCCATTTAGCATCTTTGTTATGCTCCACAGGATCTTCTTTTACTTCTTCTATCCATTTAGCATCTTTGTTATGCTCCACAGGATCTTCACAGATACTTCTCCAAAATGTATCTAGGTCTTCTTTTTTTGGTGGGTTTTCAATTCCTTTTACCACATTACTCAACTCTCTATAAAACTTTTTGGGTCATCAACAAATTGCTTATTTTTTTTACTTTTCCTTTTATATTTATCTGTGCATCTTAAGTTTTTCTGCCTTTGCTGAAATGTTTAGTTTATTTGCGATGGTGCATGACAGATCCTGATACTGCACACTGCTTTTATCATGTCTATCTTTCTAAGTATTTTTGTTGATCTGTTCCCTCTGCTATACTCTTCTAACACTGACACTTCTTGTCTTAATTGCTTTATAGTTTTCTCTATTTGATACTTTGATGATGGTATTCAATTTCTCCCTTTCCTTTCTCTTACTACCCTGTGTTCTTGTGGTAGAAATTCAGTTATTAATTTAACTGCACAGTAATATATCCTGTTTACCTCTGTTACACTGCATGGATTTCTATGAACAGTCCTAATTACTGTGTTCATTTGTTTTATCAACTCTCTCCCCATCTCTACCCTTCTCCATTCAGACCCCTCTCTTGTTATGTAGGTAGGGATGATCACAAAGGATATCTGGAAATAAAGCCAAAACCCACATCAAAAATGATAAAAAAATCAATCTATAATATAATCCAACAGAAATACCAAAACGATCCTCAAAATTCTGGACTGCTACAAATCAACTACTACAACCTGGACAATCCTCGGACTTCAACCCCAACCATTGCAAATACTAGACAGCATAGCTACCCAATTTAACACAAAGTTATGCGCTTACCATAACATTCGATGTATGTAGTCCATCTTGCCTTACATTCTTACCCGTGGGTTCGGAGCCGGACCTCGGCTCCAACTCGGCCATACTCTAGCTCGAAGTCTTCAATTGGCTCATGGCTTAGAGTTATCCCATCGTGCAACAGGTCTATTCCCCAAATCTTGTTTGCTGCAAGCTCAGACACATACACACTGAGAAGAACAACCCCAACAGAAAGGACTACTGACACCTAGAGACAATACCTCCAGGTCCTCCAGGAGGGGGGAGGGAGGGTTAGTAAGAATGTAAGGTGAGATGGACTACATACATCGAATGTTATGGTGAGTACATAACTTCTTGATGTTATATAGTCCAATCTCGCCTTCATTCTTACCCATGGGACAGCGTCCCTAGCACCTTGATCTTGGGTGGCTCAGTGAAAAAATACTCTTGAGTACTGTGGAACCAAAGGAAGATCTGCTTCTGGAGACCAGATCTAATTTGTAGTGTGACTAATAAAGGTATGAGGCGAAGCCCATGTTGCTGCAGCACAAATATCATCCATAGACATCCTAGCCTGAAATGCAGCTGAGGTAGCCACAGATCGTGTAGAATGAGCCTTCACTTTAAAGGGTAATTCTTTGCCATTGGAAGCATAAAAAAATGAGATGCAATCGGAGATCCAGTGAGACAAGGTTACCTTAGAAACCGGAACCCCAAATCTAGTGTCTGAAAATGAGACAAACATTTGATCTGATTTCCTGAAATCTTTTGTCCTATGTAAACAGAAACGCAATTGTCTGTGAACATCCAGCTGATGAAACTTAAATTCTGATTTGTTGGAGAATTCAGGAAAAATCACTGGAAACTCAATGGATTGGTTGATATTGACAACAGAGGCAACCTTTGGAACAAAATAAGGGTTGGTTCTTAAGGAGACCTTATCTTTGTGAAATACCAAATAAGGTGGCCTAATTGATAATGCTTGGAGTTCAGAGACCAGCCTAGCTGAAGTTATGGCTACCAAAAATACTGTCTTCCATGACAAGTATTTAATGTCACATGTAGTTGCGGGCTCAAAGGGAGTTGAGGTGAGCTTCTGTACTACAAAAGTGAGGTCCCATGGCATCACTGGATCAAAGACTGGAGGTCGGAGTAACAATGTCCCTCTCATAAAAGCCCCACAAAGCCTATGAGCCATAAGGTTGGGCTCATTAGTAACGTGAAAGGTAGAAATTGCTGCAGTTGCACTTTAATGGTTGCCGCAGCTAAACCCTGACTAAACAGTTGAGAAAGAAATTCCAATATTGCCGAAATAGGCGCTGTATAAGGATCGATATGTCTCTCACGGGCCCAAATAGAAAATCTCTTCCACTTACTGGAATAAATCTTCCTGGTAGAAGGCTTGTGGGAAGATGATAGACTATGGACCATTTCCGGGGAAAATCATGAAGCCTAAGGACGGAACTGGAGCAGCCAAGCTGTCAACTTGAGGGTCTGGATGGAGGGATGGAACTGTCCTGACATATGAGTCAGCAGATCTAAAACTGGATCCAGAATCCAGGGCTTGTCCAATAGATAGGGTTGAAGGAAGGGAAACCAAATCTGATGAAGCCAGTGTGGGGCAATGAGGATCAATTTGCTCCCCAAAGACTGTGCTTTCTGAATGACCTTTGATATCAGAGGTAACAGTGGAAAAGCATAGAGAAGACCGGACGGTCAGTCGTGAGCCAGAGCGTCCCTGGGTGTCTCCCCCTCCGGGGGAATAAGGGTGAAGTAGCTGCTGCATTTGGCATTGAGGGGGCTGGCAAATAGATCGCAGCAAGGCTGACCCCATCTGTGGAAGATCTCTTCCGCAACATAATTGTTCAGGGACCACTCGTGAGGCATTAGGATAGCCCTGTTCAGCCTGTCGGCAATCACGGTGGACTTCCCAGGTATATGCGTTGCAACTAGAAAGCGTTGGGAAGACACCGCCCACTGCCAAACTCAAACAGCCTCTCTGCAACAGGGGTATGATTTGGTTCCTCCCTGTTTGTTTAGGTACCACACCACTGACATGTTGTCTGAGTGGATTGCAATTGTCCCTAGAGGGAGAGAGCTCTGAAGTGCTTGCAACGCTAATAGCACTGCTCTCACCTCCAAGATACTGATATGCAAATGGGTCTCGTGATCCTGCCACGTGCCACGGACAGTCCTGCCAAGATAATACCCCCCCACCACCCAATCTGGGAGGCATCTGTGGTCACCGTGGCAACTGGAGAAGATGGAACAAAGGGCTTGCCCACGTTCAGATTGCTGGCCTGAAGCGACCAGCATAGATCCTGCTTGCACGTGTCTGTAATCAGAATAAAATGGGAGAGTGGGAGATGCTGCAGTGACCATTGGGCGAAAAGCAGCCACTGAACAACCCTCGTGTGTAGTCTGGCAAGGGGAACTAGCATAATCGTGGCAGCCATGGTCCCTAATAACTTGAGAACCACTTTTGCCCCGACCTTCCTCAATGGTAGTAAGGCATAGACCTGCGGTTGTAGAGCCTGAATTCTCTCTTCTGGTAAGAAGGCCTTCATGAGCACCGTATCTAGTTCAGTGCCGATAAAAGTGACACGCTGCGAGGGCAACAAGGCAGATTTTTTTCCAATTTAGAGCAAGTCCTAACCGTTGGCACAGTGTAATGGTGGCGTCCTTGGTCTGTAACAGTAGATG
Source organism: Protopterus annectens (assembly GCF_019279795.1). NCBI lineage: Eukaryota > Metazoa > Chordata > Ceratodontiformes > Protopteridae > Protopterus > Protopterus annectens. The sequence goes on along the minus strand of NC_056729.1, from coordinate 1,454,481,362 downwards.
CCTGGTGGTGGCAAAAAGGAGCTAGTCGTCCAGGTACGGAAATACCTGGAATCCATGATATCTCAAGTGAGCTGTTACCACTGCCATGCATTTGGTGAACACCTTGAGGGCTGTATTGAGACCAAAGGGCAGAGCGTGAAACTGAAAATGACTGGCTCCCAGCCAGAAGCATAAATGACTTCTCAATGCCCTGTCCATCTTGATATGGTAGTAAGCATCTTTGAGGATGATGGAGCACATCCACACATCTTTCCCTAACAGAGGGAGTATTGACTGTAAGGTGACCATGCGGAACTTGGACTTTTGTACATGAAGGTTCAATCAGATGAAATCCAAGATGGGTCTCAGGTCCCCTGTTCTTTTCGGCACCAAAAAGAATCTGGAGTAAGTCCCTAATCCTACTTGGTCTGTGGGGACAGGCTGGATGGCTCTCTTTAAAAGAAACTTTTTTATTTCTAAAGTTGTGGAATCCCTGTGACTGGGTGGAACGTCTGATTCTCTTGGATGGCGGGGGAGGAGAAGAGAAGGGGATATGATAACCTCTGGAAATTATCTTTAATACCCACTCATCTTGGGTGACTTCTTGCCAGGCTTCTGGGTATAAAGAAATGTGACCCCCGACCAGCTCCGGAGACGCACAGTCAGGCATCACTTCAGGAGCGCTGGTAGGGAGAACCACGAAAGGAATCACGGTCCCCCTGGTTACGTGGGCCTCCTCTGCCTCTAGGGCGGCGTCTACCTGAATTTTCACCCCCTTAACTGCCTCCAGGGGGGAATCATTTTGTGCACCCTGAAAAAACCTCTGCGACTTCATAAACCACATTTTCCCACCCTTCTGGTGCTTGGGGTAAGGTCTAGAAGGCATGGAAAAATGGACTCCCACAGCAGACAGTGTTTTTCCTTTCCGCTTGCAGCTAGTGAGTGTCCTTCACCTTGGTTCCGAAAAACGATGAACCATCAAATGGGGCATTGGTGAACGTAGACTTGAAGGCCTCCGCGAAACTGCACAGGCCCATCCAGGAGTGTCTCCTAAGAGAGACTCCGGAACCCGCAGCCCTACTCGTTCTGTCAGCTGCATATGAGATCATCTGTGCAATAACCTTCTGTGCCACGGCATCAGAAATGTTACACTGTAGAGAATCTCCTAGCTCTTTTAGGAGATCTCTCTGGAGCCTCGTAAAATGCGTCAAGTAGTTCAACGACCGCAGTGTAAAGGCCGCTGAGGTAAACACACGCTTCCCATACATGTCCATAGCCCGGGACTCCCTGTTAGGTGGATGGACGGTAGATGAAGTTTCAGCAAGTTCCTTCTTGGTGGCCGCTGCCACCACCATGGCATCTACTGGAACGCCTTTAGATAGATACTCCTTGTCAGAGGGAGCGGACAAAAACTTATTGGGTCTCCTTGGGACCAGTTCCACAGTGTCAGGAGTTTTCCACACGTTTCGACAGACAAGGTCTAATAGCTCATCAAAAGGGGGAGAAGCCCAAGAAGCGGAGGGGTGAGACCCAAAAGCCTTCAGGAACACAGACTCCTCATCAGAAGGGGATTTGGATGGCCAGCCGCCTCTCTGCTTCAAGATCTCCAGGATATCTGAAAAGAGATATCTTCAGAAGACTACTTGGGGGGACCCCTCTGACTCCTCGAGGTCGGTATCTGACGTGAGAGACTCATCTGGGGAGTCAAGGTGTTTCCTCTTACACAATCTCTTTCTGAAGGGCTCCTCAGGCAAAAACTCTGGGGAGACATCAGAAAGTTGGGGACCACTCATGGAGGAATCCTGAGGCTTAGGGTCTCCACTGCCCATGGATAGAGCATGATCAGAAAGTGACACCGGTGCTGGAGGGGGCAGAGTATTGGTGCCTTAGGATGCAGCTGACGACTTGGCCAGCACACTCCTCATAACCTCAAAGGCTGATCCCCCTAGCTCCTTAGGCCGACTAACTGAAGATGAAACAGTAGTAACCCTCGATGCTGAGGAGATGAGGTCCGAAGGCGATGTCGGGTCTAAGCTCACTTGGGCCAAAGCACCGAGAGGAAGGCTCGGAACCGATGAAGATTGATCCGAGACCTCCCCCTCGGGTCCGACCGGAGAACTGTGAACCCTCGACCCTGTGGAACTAGCCGACGGGGTCGGAGTGGAAATCAGAACAGAGAGGCCAGGTGAGGCTACTGGAACAAACCTAACGGATCCCGACGGCACCGACAATTCTGGCTCCAAAGGCCGAGAAAGGCTTGGAGGAGGAACAACAAAGGATGAAGAGGCCATAAGCCCCAAAGCTGACTGGATTGGAGCCGAAATCAATTTGGCCAACACCGATGACTGAAGCAGTTTCTTCACCACTCTAGCAACATCCTCATCGGAAAGGGTCCTGGAAGACCTGGAAGATAAAGTAGGAGATCTGGATCTCCCTACAGAAGGGGACTTGTGTGAAGGAGAACCCGGGGTTCGAAAAACTGGAGACCGGCTCCGAACCAAAAAATCCGTGACCGGCTCCGAAAGGTGGGAGCCGATACGGACTTAGTCAAGAGACTACCTTCTTTCGGCACAGAGGGCAATGGAACCGAAGGAGAAGTTGTTCTAGCAACTTCCTCTAGCGGCTCCTAAGAAACAGACGGAGCCGGACAGCACTTCTTGGAAGTCTTTTTGTCATTTTTAGCTGGAGAGGATAATGCACTGTAAGATTTAGCCAAGTCTTCCTCGAAGGAGTGTTTAAGCAATCCTTTCAAAATGAGCTTGTTCTTCCTCTCCTGTAGCACATGGGGACTGAAGGAATGACAAAGCAAGCAGGACTCTTGAAGGTGAATGGCCCCAAGCAGTAAACGCACACAGAGTGCCCATCAGTTAAAGACATTTTATTGCTGCATTCAACACACTTTTTAAAGCCCGAAGGCCTGTGCTCCTTAGGATCCTTAGACATGTTCAAAGGAACAAATTAATACGTACACGCACTAGACCAAACTAATAAGAAACAAGAGCCTCTAACTAAAACGGCCAAGAAACCGGCGGGAAAACAACAGGGAGGACTAGGTCCTCTAACTTAAATGGGCGCAGCCCGGGGAAACAAAGGCAGGGAAGCACCACAAGCCAGACATAACACTAAACGCTAAAAGAATGGAGCACTAAATCAAAGACCACACAGAAACAATGGGGAGGACTAGATCCTCTAACTTAAATGGGCCTAGCTCGTGGGGAGAGGAAAACGAATGGGATACCTAAACAGCCAGAAAAGGACACAAAAAAAGTACAGTTGTGTACACTTACCATAAATGTAGATGTTTGAGTGTATTCACTGTTGCAGTCATTACATTTGGGTAATCTGCTGGCAGGTTGCCCTCAGTTGGTCTGATTAACAAAGTCTTGGGTCCTGCGTCGGTTGCTGTCCCTTCTTCCATGATGTCAGGTCATCAGGGGTATAAAACATGCAGCCGACTTCATTACATCAGTTTTTCCTGCCCCAGACGTCAGGAGCCCCCCAAATGGGGAGCAAATAAACACAAAAACAAAAAGGTATACCTCCAACCAAAAGCAAATACACCAAAAAGGCTTTTAAGCATAGTAAAGGAAAGGAGAGGTACAGTCAGAAAAAAACTAGGGGGCTGGAGGGAGGGTAACCAGGACTGCAACAGTGAATACACTCGAACATCTACATTTATGGTAAGTGTACACAACCGTACTATGTTCTTTGTGTTTCACTGTTGCAGTCATTACATCTGGGTAGATTCCCAAAGCTATGGTTGGGAGGAGGAGTTTACACAGCATTAGGGCCAGCTATAAGGCCCTGCAAGACAGCAGTGGCAAAGCCAGCTCTGGATTTAGAGAAAATTGGTAAATGATAGTTGCTTGGTGAAAGTATGTACAGAACTCCAGGTAGCAGCTTCTAGGATATCCCTGGTAGGAACACCTCTGAGAAAGGCTGCAGAAGTAGATGCAGCCCTGGTGGAGTGAGATCTGATCCCCTGGGGGAAAGGTTTTCCATGGTGCTTATAGCAGAAATTAATGCAAAGGCTTATCCATTTAAAAATGGTTTATTTTGAAATAGCCTTCCACTCTGCCCCTGCAGCAAATGCTACCAGCAATTGCTCAGACTTTCTTCGAGATTTAGTCCTGTCCAAGTAGAATCTTAAGTTGTCTGTGCACATCCAAGGAATGCAGAATCCGTTCCCCTTTGTTCTGTGGATTGGGGAAGAAGGTTGGCAAATGAGTGGACTGATTAAGAGCCACACTGGAAACCAGCTTGGGCATGAAAGATGGATTGGTCCTGATAGATGCCCTGTCCGCATGAAAGATGATGAAAGGCTCCACTGCCATAAGGCCTGTAATTCAGATAACCTTCTAGCTGAAGTGATTGCTAAAAGGAAGGCTGTTTTCCAAGAAAGAAATTTTAAGTCTGCAGTAGCAGCTAGCTCGAAAGGAGGTACAGTGAGTTTCTCCAAAACAAAGTTAAGGATCCAGGCTGGGGTAGGAGCTCTCCTGGGTGGAGTCAAGTTTTTTGCCCCTCTGAAATACTGCTTGAGCAGAGGATGAGAGAAGAGGGGTGGTTCTGTCTTGTAGTGAGCTGAAATAGCCGAGGCGTGGATTTTGATGGAAGAAAAGGACAGGCCCTTGTGAAGCATCTCAGTTAAGTATTGCAAAATCTGAGGTAAATTGGGTGCTGCTGCACTCATCCCTAAAGACTGGTTCCAGGCACAGAATCTTTTCCATTGTCAGCATAAGATTTTCTAGTAGTAGGTCTCCTCGTCTCCAAGATGACATCCATGACAGGTTTGCTGAGGAATGATGAGGGTGAATTTAAGTGATTAGCCAGGCTGCAAGCTTCAATGTTGGAAGCTGGGGGTGCAGAATTTGGTTCTCCTGGTGAGACAACAGGGAAGGGGGTCTGAGGCAGGTGCCATGGAGATATTTACGACACACTGTGCAGGAGGGGGTACCAGTGTTGGCGCGGCCAGTCTGGAGCAATCAAAATCATCCTTGGTTTGTCCTGTTTGACTTTTAGTAGAACTTTGGAGAGCAGAGGCAGAGGGAGAAAGGCGTAGACTGATAGGTTTTTCCAGCTGAAGGACAAAGCATCCACTTTCCAGGCTTGTTTGTGGGGTGTCTTTGTGCAAAACATGTCCAACTGGCAGTTCTGGAGGGAGGCAAATATATCTATGTCTGGGCTGCCCCATTCGCTTGTCAACATGTTGAAAATCCATGGTTCCAGTTTCCACTCGTATGGGTCCATGAGGTTTCTGCTTAGTCAGTCTGCCAGTGTATTCAATTTTCCTGGCAGGAATTGAGCTTGCAGATGCATTTGGTAGCTCAAGGCTGTGTTCCACAATGCCATGGCTAGTCTGCAGAGGGGATAGGAATGTGTACCGCCCTGCTTATGTACCACATAACCGCAGTGTTGTCCTGGAAGAATGTAGTCCTTGAAGGCTGTCAGAGCATTCTATACAGCTAACATTTCTTTTTGATTGATATGTAGGTGCATTTTATTTGGGTTTCATTTGCCCTGAATGCACTTCCCTGCCAGGATCCAGGCTGGGGTAGGAGCTCTCCTGGATGGTGTCAATTTTTTTTGCCCCTCTGAGATACTGCCAACCAATCCCTTAACTCACCCTTCCCTCTTACTTTAACCACACCCCTACTCTCCTATTACTACTCTCTATAATATACTCCCTAAAATACCTCTATTCGTAACCCTCTACTCTTAACTTAAATATCCTATTATCCCCTCACTTACATTTGCAGATTCCTTATTCATTCTCTCCTCCAATCCCACTTCCTCTTCCTTTTGTTTCACTCAAGTTACAACTTTACATCTCCACAAAGATGGCTCCCTCTACTCTAACTATGCTTACACTTTCAGTTTTACTCTTAACTACCCTCCTCTCAGCCTACCTTCTTACCTCCTTTGAAAATCTGCACCATGTCCAGCTTATACACTCACACAAACAAACAACTTGCACATATACACCCCTAACTACACACTCCAATATTACTTCCACTCCTACCTACCTTCAACCTAAATACCACAGACTCTCCCACATTAATCATGTCCTACCCACCGATAAAAAATTGAAACTTCAAACCTATCTAAGAAACAACTTAATAACAAAACCAAATAATCCCACCTTACAAGATGGAGACATCCACCCCAACCCTGGCCCTACCAACCCTACTTTTCAAATAACTAACCCTAAACTCAATAATTCCCTCCTAATAGGACATTTGAACATTCAAAGCATCAATAATAAAGTATCTCACCTTAATGACCTCCTAGATATCCACTCCTTTGATATTCTCTGCCTCACTGAGACTTGGCTAAAACCTGATACAAAAGACAATGAGATTACTTCCCAGGGCTATAATATAGTGAGACTTGACTGATCAAAACGTAAAGGCGGTGGAGTAGCAATTCTTTTTAAGAATGAACTTCATATCTCCACCCTTCCAGCTTATCCAACCCAGGATAGCAAAGTAGAAGTCCTCATAACTAAATTCCAATTTAACACCAAGAAATCCCTATACATTATCTGTATTTACTTACCACCCGGTAATAATATACCTACTTTAGAAGCCTTTCTCAGCTGGGTATCTTCTACTTATCCCCAAGAAACAATAATCCTAGGTGACTTCAACATAGACTGGAAAAGTATCAATGCTGAAAATCCTACCTCTCATATCAACCTCCATGGTTTCACCCAAACCATTACCTCTACAACAAGAATTAATAAACCTAATAAAAAAGAGAGTATCTTAAATTGGATACTTATAAACAAAGTTAAACAAACTTACAAAGTAGGAACCCTGCCAGATGATGTCAGTGATCACTCTTTGACCTATATTACAAGAGAAAAGAAAGATTTTCCTAAACTCCCCACCATTAGAATAATACGCTCTACCAAACATTTTAACATAGACTTATTTCAAACTGACCTCAGAGAATGCAACTGGAACCCCTTAAAATCCCTTCCTCTTGAAAATGCAGTAATATACTTTAATACAACTTTCTTAACCATTCTTGACAAACATGCTCCCAAACGTACCATCAGAATGAAGTCCAACACAGCCCCATGGCTCTCTAATGAAACTAAAAATCTAATTCTACTTAGAAACAAAGTCTGGGCCAAATGGAGATGCCATAGAAATAGCTCTAATCTTCTTCATTTCCGCCAGCTTAGAAATGCTACAAAAAAAGCAATAATTACTGACAAAAAAAAATACTACTGTAAACTTCAACAAACTCATCAAAATAATCCAAAAAAGTTCTGGTCTTGTATCAATAGACTGCTTTCCCCAGGTAACTCCAAAAACTCCCACCCCACTTGATGCTGATCCAGATACCACCCACCTAACTGCAAATACCTTCAACTCTTTCGTCACTGACACTATACAATCTCTAGCTAGACAACTCAACACTGATCACTCCAACCTTCCAATCAACTTAGCACACTCCTCCCATAACTTTAAACTACAACCCATCTCTACCTCTCTCATCTATAGACTTATTCATAAACTGAAGCCTTGTACCCCATCTGCTGACAAGCTTCCTTCTCTTTATCTCCAAAAAGCAGCCAAGGTAATCGCATACCCTATATCTATGCTTATAAATAGGACAATCCAAGAAGGAACCATCCCAGACATCTGGAAAATCTCCCACATTATCCCCTTACATAAAGGTGGGAACTATATTGATTACTCTAACTATAGACCAATTGCTCTCCTATCACCCTTAGCAAAAATTATGGAGAAATTCATTCACCTACAGCTTTTACAGTATCACTCTCCACAACATAATAGCAAGCTGTCAGCATGGCTTTGGGCCTTATCATAGTACTACCACCGCCCTCCTATCCATTACAGACACTTTCAATAGAAACTGCAACAACAACCTTCTCTCTCCTGCACTCTTCATCGACCTCTCTAAAGCTTTCGACATGGTTAACCATTCCATCCTAATTAACATTCTTGAATCTCTCTCCTTTGATAACCTAGCCATTAATTGATTCAGATCTTACCTCAGCAATAGGCAACAAGCAGTTCTCTGGGAAAATCAAATTTCTTCCTTGTTACCTGTCACCATCGGTGTCCCTCAGGGTTCCATTCTTGGACCACTTCTTTTCTCTTTATTCATTAATGATCTCCATATAGCAATTCCTCAAGCGACCTGCATTCAATATGCAGATGACTCTACCTTTATTTGCTCAGCTTCCTCTCCAACTGAACTTTCTTCCCTTACTCAAAACATCTTCAACACGGTAGAAACGTGGCTTACCAAACGTTACCTCCTACTTAATGCCAAAAAAACTAAACTCCTTCTCTTTACTCCCACTACTAGGTCCTCCCCCTTAGACTTCACAATCTCTTCAAATAATGCCACTGTCATCTCACCTGACTCTACTACCAAACTTTTAGGAATAACCAATGACAATAATCTCTCTTTTGATCAACATATTAACACCATTAAAATAGTCAACAGAAAAATAGGATCCTTATACAGAATTAAGTCTTTCTTAACCACATCAGCTAGAGCCAAGATCGCTCATTCCCATCTAATCTCAACTCTTCTGTATGCCTCACCTATTTTTATAAACCTTAAGAAAACTAACCTTAACAAACTAGCAACTTCCTACAATAATATTGCCAGACTCGCTACTGGAAATCCCTTTAGAACTCACCACTGTTCTAACCTGATGCAACTAGACTGGCTGGAATTTCAAAACCATCTGTTAATCCCCCAACTCACTATTGCCCACAAAATACTGTACCAACCCAATAATACCCCTATACTCTCAAAACTCTTAATCCCATATAGTAATCTCAACTCCCTTAGCTCTTCTAGTAAACTCATTGCCAGCTTAACAAAGTCTAATAACACAGCTGGTGACTCTCTACTAATATAACAGGAAGGAACTGGAATCTGCTACCTAGTGATATAACACTAACTACATCATTGCCACTCTTCAAACAAAAGCTCAAAAATCACCTCCAAAGTCACTGGCTATGTCCTTGTAGTAAACCTGACTAATCAACACCTATACCCTGTTTTTCTCCTCTTCTACCTTCTTCCTAACATTTAATAATTAGTCTTGTAACTAAGACTATCACTAAACCAAACTATATTCAATGTATTGCTCAAATTCCTCAATTCTGATGTAAATTATTGTACTTAACTCTTACTAGAGTGCATCTATTTCATCTTTTTAAGAAAGATTATGTTCTATGTTAACTTTCTGAAGTGTCTTTGATCTCTGAAATGTTATACTGTATCATATGGTTTTTAATCCTTTTTTTTTTACCATGTAATGATATTTTTTTGTATACGTTTTTATTTTTGTTTTTGTTTGTATTTCTGTGGAGCTTTTCTCTCCGGGCCTCTACTGAAAATGGATATATATCCAGCTAGACTAGCCCGGTTAACAAATGTAAAATAAAATAATAATAAATAGGTCAGCCCCTCCATGCATAGTATGATGCATACGTAGTTAGGGTTTGGGCAGCAGGGGGTAGTGTGAATGGTAGCCCCTTGTTTTGGTGGCAGGCTTTTGCCCACCATAGGAACTGAAGGGGTAGGCACGGTATGATAGGAATCATCGTTTCCAGGCTGGGACAATGTTGACTCCATAGACTTTTTAGATACCACTGTAGTTTCCTCATATGCAGGCTTTACATACGAAATTAAAAGAATGCAGGAGGCCATGAACCCCAAGGCTTGCAGTATTTGTCTTGCAGATAGCAGGGTTTTTGTGGCCACTTGTTTGAACTAAGTTACCAAATGAATTTGCTTCTCTGGCATGAGGAAAGCCATCTGGGCAGCTGTATTCAAGCTTGCACCCAGGAATGTAATCTGTTGACAGAGTACCAGTTGTGTGCAAGTGCTTAGCCCCTAAACAATAAACACAGATGGCGTGGCCATCTGTCAACGACATCTTATAGCTACATTTTGAACATTTTTTAAAGCCCGATGGCTTATGCTCCTTTTCTTTGCCAGACATACCTACAGTCGACACACTCAAAACACACAAGGAATAAGGGGGGGGGGGGCTCAAACTTAAACGCTCTAAGAGATGGGGCAAAGGCCCTCTAATTCAAACGGGCCTAGCCCGCCAAACAGAAGGGATTACCACAACAATTCAAAGGTACAACAACAACAATCAACCACAAATGACTTAACCAGAATAGCTATTAAAATAGCGGTTTGAGAATACATTCTAAGCTGTTAAAAAAGTGACCAAAAAGGAAGGGTACTTAGCCACAGCCAGTTCGAGACCACGTCGTTACTCTAGGAGCGGCAAACGAGATCTGGGGGTTTGGGCATGGTGCATCCTGGGATAAGGGGGTTGGCCCAGCCAATAAGAGACTTTGTGCTAGTGCATCGGCCGAGTCGGAGCCAATTCTCGGCTCCGAGACCATCAGTTATGAATGTAGGCAAGATAGGATCGCATTACATCCCTTTTTACAAATGCCACATGATTTAAAAGTATGCCCTGGCTTTCTGCCTGAATTAGACAATCGTCCCGGTATGGGTATATCTGAATATTTCTTTGCCTACAAAATGCAATAACTGGAGCCAGGCACTTTGTGAATACCCTGGGCGCAGTAGACAAGCCAAAGGGCAGTGCAGAGAACTGGTAATGCAAGTAGCCTGCCTTGAAGCGTAGGTATCTTCTGCAAGATTTCCTGATTGGGATGTGCAGGTATGCTTCTTTTAAATCCAGAGTTGCCAACCAGGCGTCTTTGCCTAGCATAGGCAGTAACTGATGAAGAGTCAGCATCTTGAATTTTGGAATCTCCAGAAAGGTGTTTAGAGTAGACAGGTCCAGGATTGGACGCCATGATTTGTCTTTTCTGGGTACCAGGAAAAGTCTGGAGTAGAAACCTTGTCCCTTTTCTTCTTCTGGTACCAGATGAATAGCCCCAATGCTTATGAGGGAAAGCGCCTGTTTTTGAGCCTCTGCCCACTGATTTGGGGCAGGTCTGGCCACCCATTTGGTGTTGGCAACGTGTGGAAATGAAATCTGTATCCCTGGGACACTATATTTAAAACCCATTTGTCCTGGGTTATGAGTTCCCAGTTCTTTGCATGAAGAGCAATCTCCCCCCCCCCCCCCAAAGTGGAGGTCAAAAGATAAGTGCTTGGTACTTTTAAAAGGAAGTCAGTGAGACTGTTTACTACAGGGGGTGTCTTGTTATTTCCAGATTTGGAAGAGGAGGCCCCCCCCCCACTGCTTAGTTCTGAGAGTCCCCTGGGACTGAAACCTGGAATTTTTGCTGTGCTGAGATTGGCCTGAGAAGACCTGGAAGGGGCTGGAAAGGGCCAATTCTTAGTAGGCCAGTGCCTACTAAATCTAGGAGGTTGCATTTGTAAAAAATCTTTAATAGTTTGCATAGAATTAGCTTTACCTTCCATCTTTTTAAGAAATTCTTCAGCCTTGCTGCGAAACAGGTGGTCCTGATTTAAAGGAGCATCCATAAATTTAGCTTTAACATGATCAGGCAAAGACTGTTCTTTTAGCCAGGCATGCCTTCTAAGCACAGACCCAGTAACAGCAGCCCTGCAAGAGACCTCTAAAGAATCAAAACCACATTGCAAAGTATGCTTTACAACTTGTTCAGCAGAATGCATTAATTCCTGTATATCTTTATTTTCCACACTGTCAGGAATCAACATCATTTTCTGTTTATGCAGTCCAGTAACATGTTGCTGATATTTTAACATATGAAATTAGCAGTTTAAAGCACTGATTGCCAAGGTTGCAGAGGTATAAACCTTTTTACCTCATCTATCCAGTGCCCCGGTGTCTCTATCAGAAGGGGTAGGATTTTTAGCAGTAGAAGCCTTAATGCTCTTGGGCCCCTGAGAAATAGTCTATGGATCTGCAGAAGGATTTCTGAAAAGGAACTTGTGGGACTCAGGAACCCTGTAGTACTGTCAGTTTTACTAAGAGCAGGAGGCAGGGAATCAGGGGCCAAACTGTGTTCCGAGAAAACATCAACAATGTCTAGCACAGGAGGTATAGCCAAAGGCATATGCTGAGGTAGGAGGAGGAAATCCCTAAGCCTCTTTTTTGAATCAGAAAATTCCTGGCTTTCCCAGTTAAAATGCTCCCTTAAAGTATGCAAAGTTTCCACAAAAGAAAAGTCCTTAGGAGGGGAAGCAGAGGGAATGGAATCCTCTGCATCAGAATCCTCATATGTAGGTATGGACAAATTCAGGTTACCAAATTCAGGTTACCAGAAGATTCAGAAGAAATAGAATCCTGATCAGAAGATACATAAGCAAGCTCAGCCCTAGGCCTCTTTTGGGGGGGGGGGGGGGGGGTTTGACTACAGCACAGTTTTGTACCTACCATAAATGTAGATGTTCGAGTGTTCACACTGCTGCAGTCATTACACTTGGGTTATCGTGCCGTCAGGCGGTCCCCGCAGTCGGCCCGAATTCCAAAGTCTTGGTCCAGCGTCGGTTGCTGTCGCTTCTTCCCTGACATCAGTGCGCCAGGGGTATACAAGATGCATCCGACGCCATTTTCTTCAGTTTTTCTTGCCCCAGATGTCAGGTGCCCCCAAATAGGTAGGCAATACATATTTCTAATCAAAAATATACAATAAAAACAATACCTTCAGTTACCAACAAATACACCCCAAGGGTTGTATAGGATAGAAAGGTATAGATAAGTCTAGCTAGTTCAGAGGAGATGGAGGGCGGGTAACCTGGACTGCAGCAGTGTGAACACTCGAACATTTACATTTATGGTAGGTACAAAACTGTACTATGTTCATCGTGTTACACTGCTGCAGTCATTACACTTAGGTAGAATCCCAAAGCTGAGGTTGGGTAGCTGGTCTATAAAGAGTTAGATTGGCTATGAGGCCCTGCAGAACTGCAGTGGCAAATCCTGCTCTGGATTTAGAGTAAAGAGGCGGGTGGTAATGCTTGGTAAAGGTGTGCACTGAACTCCAAGTTGCAGCCTCCAAAATTTCCTTGGTAGGTACTCCTCTTAGAAAGGCTGTCAAGTGGCTGTTGTCCTGGTGGAATGTGGCCTAATGTTATTTGGGACTGATTTTCCATGTTGTGTGTAGCAGTATCGAATACAGTGTCCTATCCATTTGGATGTAGTCTACTTTGAGATAGGCTTGCCCTGTGATCCTGCAGCATATGCTACAAACAGTTGCTCAGTTTTCCTGAAAGCCTTTGTTTTGTCCAAGTAGAAGCGTAACTGCCTGTGTATGTCCAAAGAATGCAGAAGTTTCTCCCCTTTATTCTGGGAGTTTGGATAAAAAGTTGGCAAATGGATGGTTTGGTTAAGAGCCATACTAGATACCACCTTTGGCATAAAGGTAGGGTTTGCCCTTAAAGATACCCTGTCCTGATGAAAAATTATAAAAGGTTCCACTGCCATTAATGCCTGTAGCTCTGAGACTCTTCAAGCTGAAGTTACTGCCAGGAGTAGAGCTGTTTTCCATGATAAAAATTTTAGATCGGCTGTATTGGCTGGTTCAAAAGGTGGTAGGGTCAGTTTTTCCAAAACGAAATTGAGGTCCCAAGTTGGTGTTGGTGCTCTCCGGGGCGGTCTTATGTTTTTAGCACCTCTGAAGTACTGCTTTAGCAAGGGATGAGATGAGAGAATAAAGGAGGATCCGTGTTGTAATGTGCCGAAATGGCAGAGGCGTGGATCTTAATTGATGAGAAGGATAGGCCTCTGTCCAGCATCTCAGTTAAGTATTGCAAAATCTGAGGAATGTTTGGAACAAGAGGGTCAAGGCTTTGAGCATGGTTCCAGGCGCAGAATCTCTTCCATTTTTCTGAGTAAGCTTTCCTGGTGCTTGGTCTCCTGGCCTCCAAAATGACATCCATAACAGCTTTAGAGAGAGGTGTTGTCTGTTTGACTAATGTGTCTGCCATGCAGCCAGGTTTAGGGTTTTGAGCTGACCGTGCAGGATATGATTGTTTTGTTGAGTCAGAAGGTGTGGAATTTAAGGCAAAATCCATGGTGGGCCTTGAGCCAGGTTCCTTAAGATAGGGTACCAGTGCTGGCGTGGCCAGTCTGGAGCAATCAGGATCATCTCTGGTTTTTCTTGTCTGGCTTTTAGGAGTACCTTTGAAAGGAGAAACAGTGGTGGGAAGGCATAAACTTTTAGGTTTCTCCAGCTGAACAGAAGAGCATCCACTTTCCATGCTTGTTTGTGATAAGTCCTTGTACAGAATTTTTGTAGTTGGCAATTCAGTGAGGAGGCAAAAAGATCTATGTCTGGGCATCCCCACTTTTGCGTTACCATGCTAAAGATTTGTGGATTCAATTTCCATTCGTGAGGGTCCATGATATTTCTGCTTAGGTCGTCTGCCAGAGTATTTTTCTTTCCTGGCAGGAATTGTGCTTGCAGGTGAACTTGATACGTTAGAGCTGTGTTCCACAAGGTCATAGCTTGCCTGCATAGGGGATAAGAATGACTGCCCACTTGCTTGTTTATGTACCACATTACTGTGGTGTTGTCTGTCTTTAGTAGTAATTGTCCTGGATGTAGAAGGTCCTTGAAAGCTGTTAGGGCATTTTGAACAGCCAACATCTCTTTTTGATTGATGTGAAGATGCATCTGGTCTGTGGTCCACTTGCCCTGAATGCATTTTCCTGCCATGTGTGCCCCCCAGGCGTAATCCAAAGCATCTGTTGTTAGAGTTTGCCTGGCTGTGGGTTGGGTAAAAGGCTGACCCTTGTTTAGGTGACATGCCTGTGCCCACCATCGAAACTCCTGTTGTAGGCAGGGAATCATTGGTATTACTGCTTCTAAACTGTGAGAGTTTTGAGTCCAAACACTTTTCAGGCACCATTGTAATTTCCTCATATGCAGTCTGGCATATGGTATTAGTAGTATGCTGGATGCCATGAATCCCAGGGCCTGCAGAATTTTTCTTGCAGGAAGATGGGACTTTCTTGCCAGCAATTGAAAAGACTGAGTTAGTTGAAATTGTTTGTCTGGCGTGAGGTAAGCCATCTGGGCCGTTGTATTTAGGCTGGCACCCAGGAATATAATCTGTTGCGAGGGCACTAGTTTAGACTTCTTTTCGTTTACTGTGTACCCTAGAGAAATTAGCAACCTTTTTACAAACGCCAGATGCTGTAGAAGAATGTCCTTTGTCTCTGCTTGAATGAGGCAACCGTCCAGATATGGATATATTTGAACCCATTTTTGTCTGCAAAATGCAATTACTGGTGCCAGGCACTTTGTGAAGACCTTGGGCGCAGTAGATAAGCCAAAGGGCAGTGCAGAGAATTGGTAGTGCATTGTACCAGCTTTGAATCTGAGGTATCTTCTGCAATTTTGTCTGACAGGGACATGCAGGTATGACTCTTTGAGGTCCAGAGTAACAAGCCAAGCCTTCTTGACCAGCATGGGTAGAAGCTGCTGTAATGTCAACATTCTGAATTTCAGAATATCCAGGTAAGTATTCAGAATTGAAAGGTCTAGTATGGGCCTCCAGGACTTGTCCTTTCTGGGGACCAGGAAGAGTCTTAAGTAAAATCCTTGTCCTTGTTCCTGTTGTGGTACTTTTTGAATAGCTCTCATGTCCATGAGGGCTGAAATTTGTTTTTGTGCCTCTGCCCATTGATTTTGTGGCAGGTCTGGCATTCCTTTTAGCTTTGGTAAAGTATGAAATTAGAACCTGTAACCTTGAGACACAATATTCAGTACCCATTTGTCTTTGGTGATTGTTTGCCAGTTTTGAGAAATAAGTGCTAGTTTTCCCCCTAAGGGGGCTTCCAAAAGGGACGTGCTTGGAGTACGGAGGGGAAAGTCATTGTGACGGTTTCCTGTAAGGTTGAGACCTGTCCTCACCTCCTTTTGGGGTTGAGGTGCCCCACTGTCGTTGTCTGTTTGAGCCTTGGGGTTGAGATCTGCCTCTTGGGCGTCTGTATCTGCCTCTCTGTGGCCTGTCTGACACTGGAAAGGACCAATTCTTTGTTGGCCAATTTCTGCTAAATCGAGGTGGCTGTACCTGTAAGAAATCCTTGACTGTGTGCATAGATTTAGCTTTATCCTCCATCTTCTTTAACACCTCTTCTGCCTTAACACCAAACAAGGTATCATGCTGTAAAGGAGCATCCAATAATTTTGCCTTGACATGATCAGGTAAACTCTGTTCTTTTAAACAAGCATGTCTTCGAATCACAGAACCTGTAACTGCGGCTCTGCAAGAGGACTCTAAAGAATCAAAACCACATTGCAGAGTATGCTTTCCCACCTGTTCAACTGCATGCAATAAATCCTACATTTCCTTACAATCAGGAGCTTCTGAGCTTGCAAGCATTTTCTGTTTTAACTGAGCCATTAAATATTGTTGGTACTTAAGCATGTGAAACTGGCAATTTAAAGCTCGAACTGATAAAGTTGCAGAAGTGTATACTTTCTTGCCCCATCTATCCAAAGCTCTGGAATCTCTGTCAGAGTACTGGATTTTTTGCAATGGAAGCCTTAACCCCTTTTGGACCCTGGGAAATAGTTTCTGGATCAGCAGAATGGTTTTTATAAAGAAACTTGTGAGAGTCAGGGACTCTATAATACCTATCTGGCTTGGCTGGAGCAGGGGGCAAAGAATCAGGAGATAAGCTGGATTCAGGGAACACATCATCCACAATATCTAGCACAGGCGGAATAGCCAAGGGGCTGTGCTGAGGCAATAAAAGGAAATCCCTGAGCCTTTTCTTGGATTCTGAGTAATCCTGACTTTCCCAATGGAAATGCTCCCTCATGGTATGTAAAGTTTCCCCAAAAGAATAATACTCAGGAGGAGAGGCTGAAGGGATAGATTCTTCAGCATCAGCGTCCTCATAGGGGAGTAGAGAGTATCCCTGGTCTGAAGAGGAATCAGAGGAAATGGAAACCTGAACAGAGGAATCATAGTCTGTATCCTGCATAGGCCTTTTCTCAGGAGGGGGATGGGAACCCCTGATTAGAGTAATGAGGTTTTCGGCCATTTTAAGCATCTGTTTCTTAGGCATGGAGGACTGTCCAGGAGAATGCTGTATTTGTTTCTTTGTCTTTAATGGTACCTTTGTCTTGGCTGTTGTTTTAATGGTAAGTTGTGAAGGTCTGAAAACACCCTCATAAGCCGATGCTTGCTCAGCGGCTCCGGACCCATCTGAGGGATTAGTTTCCATAGGCCCAATACCTTGAGTTTCCAGAGGCCTAGTTGTCTCCACGTGGGAGGTGGAAGCGGCCTGTGGCTCCGAGGTAGCGGGTGTCAGGGGCTGCGACAGCACCTCACTGAGAACCGGCAAACCGGCGACTGGCCTAGAAGAGGTTTCGTCGTTGGTGTTGGACCTCGGATGCCTGTCTTTATCCTTGTCTTTGCATAGTTTCAGTATTGAGGTCGTCGGTTGATCCGACGGCATAGTATAATTGAGCCTTCGGCCAAAGTAGTGCAACGGAAAATCAAAACGTCTTTTGTTAAATCTAGCACAAAACCGACAACTAGTGACGTCGTGATCAGGGCATAGGCATGGAATACAGTAAGAGTGGAAGTCCTTATGAGGTATTTGCTTCCCACAAGAAATACAATTATTAACTTTTTCTGACATCGGTCTGAGGCAAGAAAAAAGTATCCCCAACGGGGTACTTAGCTTTACTGAAGACTTCGGATCTGAAAATCTCAGGAGTCCGCCGACCGGCACTTGCAAACTGCTTCTGCTTCGGGCACCCCGTGGAAGAAAGCCTGAAGAAAATGGCGTCGGATGCATCTTATATACCCCTGGCACACTGACGTCAGGGAAGAAGCGACAGCAACCGACGCCGGACCAAGACTTTGGAATTCGGGCCAACTGCAGGACCGCCTGACGGCAGGATAACCCAAGTGTAATGACTGCAGTAGTGTAACACGATGAACATCCCTGATTAGAGCTATTAGATCTTCAGCCATTTTTATCATATGTTTTTTAGGCATAGGGACCTGAGCATGTGGCCTGGGCGTTGATTTTTTAGACATGGATCGAGATTTAGGCCTTAGTAATGAAGGAGGTGTCGTTTTAATATGCAAGTCTGTAGGCCTGAATACACCCTCAGAAGCCGGTGCCTGCACAGTGGCTCTGGACCCATCCAAGGTAGAGATATCCGCAGGTTCCATAGTTGAAGTATCTCGCAGCATACCAGACTCCGAATGGGTCTCAGTAGAGGCCTGAGAATCAGACGTAGTGGGTATCAGGGGATGTGAAAGCTCCTCACTGAGTACCAGCGAACTGGCGACTGGGCTTAGGAGAAGCGTCGTCAGCAGGTTTGGACCTCAACGGCCTGTCTATATCTTTGCGTTTTTTCGGAATCCCGGTAGTCGGATGGCTAATCAACGACATTTCTGGATAATTAAACCGAGAACCGAAATAATGAGGCAAAAATTTAACGACTATGGATAGTGCGCTCATTAAATAAAGCACAAAACCGACAGTAAGGTACGCCGTTGTCAGGGCCTAGGCAAGGAATACAGCACAAATAAAAATCTTTATGAGGTATTCGCTTTCCACAAGTAATGCAATTATTAACTTCTACTGACATCGGTAAGTAGCAAGAAAAGTTTCCCCAACAGGGTACTTGGCTTTAAGTTGAAGACTTCGAAGCTGAAACTCGAAAATTTCAGGAGTCGGCCGACCGGCACTTGCGAACTGCTTCTGCTTCGGGCACCGCACGGCAAGAAAGACTGATGTAATAGGTTCATACTACGCTATCTGCCCTAGGGCATTTATAAGCCTAGCCAGGGTGTGTTTGGCTTTCGCCACCCATTTTAAATTAATTTTGCTATGCCCTTTTTCGAGGTTAGTATACTGTGCCTCTGTCTAACAGTGACACAGAAGTGATACCCGGGGTAAACCTACGATCTCCCATCCACTCATCAAGATTCCTCTTGAAGAGAGTCAATGAGGGACTCTGCCTAACATGGGCTGGGATTTTATTCCAGAGTGATGGGAGCCTCTGGGTTATGAATCTGTCCCTCCAGCATGTCCTACTTATTTCAGTGCTGAGGTTCAAGTCTCTCGAGCACGTAGCTCACTGGGATTTGGATTTTCTGAGGGGCAGCATGTCCATTAATTCCGGGTTGGACATGGCTTTATATGTTAGGCACAGATCGCTTCTGAGCAGGCGGTATGCCACTGAGTAGAGCTGGAGTTTCTTTAACCGGGCAGCATATGGCATCTGTTTGAGCCCTTTGATCCTCTTGGTGAGGTACTTTTGGGGTCTTTCAAGTTGCTGCAGGTGCCTGGTAAGGTACATCCCAAAAGGGGCATTGTACTCAATTATGGGCCTGATGAGGGATGAGTAAAGAGGCACGATGACCTCCCCTGATCTAGATGTGAATCCCTTCATGATTAGGTGGGCTATATAAAATGTTTTTCGAACCACTTTGGCCACATGGTTGTCAAATGAGAGATTGCTATCAACTTGGGTCCCCAGGTCCCTAATTACTTCTTCTGCACTTAATGGATTACCAACTATGTGGTAATTTGTGGGCACTTTGTTTTTGCCAAAATGGGATGACTATACACTTTTTGGCGTTTAGCTTGAGGCCATGGCTCTGGCACCAGTTGTCTGTTTCTATGAGGCCCTTTTGGAGGATGCTTGTGTCAGCTGGAGAGTCGATTATGGCGCCCAGTTTGCAGTCATCTGCGAACTTGGTCAGCCAGAGTCCTTCCGTGTTGGCCTGTACCTCCGAGAAATATATACCGAACAAGAGAGGTCCCAGGACTGAGCCTTGTGGGACGCCACTTGTAACTGGTTTGGAGTCTGACATGGCTCCAGCAATTCTAACCATGTGGGTTCTGTCCTTGAGACAGTTTGCAACCCATCTAGTGACATAGGGGTTTATATTTAAGCTGGTGAGCTTATCTATAATGCCCAAGTGGGGTATTGTATCGAAGGCTTTTGCGAGGTCCAGGTAGGCTGTGTGGACCACCTTCCCCTCGTCAATGGCCTTGGTGACTGTTTCAAAGAAAATGACCAAGTTTAAGAGGCAGGATCTGCCCTTAACAAAGACGAACTGGGTAGGATCCAGTGTCTGTAGGTCCCCAATATCTTTATTTATGAGGTCCATGACGATCCTTTCCATAGCTTTGCAGACCAAGCTAGTCAGGCTTATGAGGCGATAGTTTCCAGGATCCGTTGAGGCACCACCTTTGTGGAGAGGGACCACTGATGCTGTACACCACTCTTTGGGTACATATCCTGTAGTAAGGCTGAGATTGAACAGTAGTTTTATGTTTGGGTTTAGCTCTTCTTGAATTTCATGTAGGATGCAGCCCGGGACACCGTCTGGTCCCATTGATGCTGTTTTTTTTTGCTTTGGAGAGGAAGGCTCTTACCTGAGCATCTGAGATGTCAGGAGGGCAGCACAGTGCTGGGATAGATATTTGCCCTTTTGGTGGGGGGGCGGGGGGGGGGGGAGTTTGCGCTGAACCTGTCAGATAGAATGTTGGCAATGTCTGTGGGTTCGGTGTATTTTTTGTCATTTTGGACCAATTCTGAGCATATCTGGGAATTCCCACCCAGGTTCCTAACATAACTAAAAAAAGCCTTGTGATTATCCTTAGTGTCCTGTTCAATTTTTCTCTTGAAGCTGGCCTTAGACGATTTTATGAGTGCCCATAGTTTTTTGCTAATACTGATCAGAGATGCCTTCCCTTTTTGGGATTTTGCTCTATCATGTAGTAGCTTCCTCCTTCTATTGTATAGTTTGTTTATGGCTGGGGTCCACCAGACAGGACGTCTGTCTTTGGAGGATTGGGTCTTGGTTTTATTTGGGATTGCATGATCCATGCATTCCTGAAGGTGTTCATAGAATGCATTTATAAAGGATTCTGCGGTCTGGGCCGTATTTTCCACAGGCCCGGGGGCTTTGAAGGATTCCACCTCGGTTTTGAGGAATGTGAAAATTGCTTTAGAGAAGTTTTTCACTGTGGTTTTCTGGGCAGAGGGTGGGGTCGGGATGTGAATACATAGTGAGATTAGTTTATGGTCTGATCTTACCAGTGAGGGATCTACTTCTGGTCTGGTGCACAGTCCTCGTGTTGGTGATGACCAGGTCCAGTATGTTTTCCCCTCTTGTGGGAGTGGTAACAAGTTGTTCCATAGCATTTGAGTTTATAAATTCTAGGAACCTTTGGGCTAGGGTGTTGGAGCTAGAGTAATGCTCCCAGTCTATGTTTGGGTAGTTGAAGTCGCCCAATATAATGGTGTTTGGACAGACCTTCATATTTTCCAGTGTTCTCAGGAAGGCCGAGTGGGGTTCCTGGGTTTGGGAGGGTGGTCTGTAGCAGGATATAAACTGGAAGGCAGTTTTACCCACTGTTAATTGCACATGGATAGTCTCTGATGCTTCGTGCTGTGCCACCAACCTGGAGGTGTGGGTATCTTTGACGAATATTGATACTCCCTCTTCCTTTTGTGGTTCGTTCCAAGTTTTGGGGCCGAAAAGCATGGTATAAGGTATAACCTGGTAGTGCTGGGGTGCTCTCGGGAGCCTTGAACCAGGTTTCTGTTACTGCACAGATATTGATGTTCTCCATGCTAAGGAGAGTTTCGAGTGTGTACATCTTGAGGTTTAGACTTCTGGCGTTGAGTAGCATTACTCTTAGTTTCTTATCGTTTGTGATACCTATGGAGGTGGGTTTGTCTTTTGAGCCTTGCCTAAAAAAGGCACTATGGGGGTGGCAAGAGCCTTTGCCAATATCCGAAAGCCCAGGGATGACAGGTGCAAGCCGTCCCTAGCGAAGCATCGTGGCTTGTCGAGCATGTCATCCCAGGCTGACAGGCATTGGATCCCCTTTGAATGACACCAATACTTAAGCCAATCGTTGAAATTGATCATCTTGTCTTCATGTTGTGGCATCATTCTTGGTGAGGGTAAGATGCTACTCAAGGTCAGGGTCATACCGGCCTGGGCTACATGCTCAGAGAGCTCCTCTATGTCTCTTTTCATGTAGTCCAGGGAGGTACGTCTCAGGTCATTCACACCAGCATGGATGATGACTGAGTCATATTTGTACTTGCCTTGGAGTGGCCTGAGTGCTTGTGTTATGTGGCGGATCCTAGCGCCCGACAGGCAGCTCACAGTGACCTTCTCCTTGTTCAGCCTGGTGAGCGGGACGTCAGTATGCCTGACGATAGAGTCACCTATTACAAGTGTATCAGGTGTGTTGTTTAGCCTTAAGGGCTGTGACTGTTCGGCACACTGGCTTTGTGAGCTATGTGTTGCACGTGTTTTGTTTTGGGGTAGCGGTTGCTTGGGTGTCTGCTTTGGAGGTCTCTGCTGCTTAGGCAGATTTTATTTAGAGCCTCTGAGTATGGTTTTGTGTGTTTATGTGTTTGGTTTGCTGTCGTGGTAGGTCTAAGTGAGACTGGAATTGTAGTGAGTGTGGTTTCCTTCTCCTCCTGACTAGTACTGAGTTGAGAGAGCTTAGCCTCCAGTTTGGCTATATGGTTGCATCTCTCACATGTGTTGGAATTTGTTGGTGTCAGCTGTATGTTTAATGGAATTTAATGGTGTCAGCTGTATGTTTTACACCCCTGACGACCTGACGTCATGGAAGAAGGGACAGCAACCGACGCAGGACCCAAGACTTTGTTAATCAGGCCGACTGAGGGCAACCTGCCAGCAGATTACCGAAATGTAATGACTGTAACAGTGAAACATGAAGAACATCAGCCAAAGAAACAAATACAGGCAGTAAAACACCACTACCACACACACAGAGCTATGAAAATAGCTTTCTTGAGCAACAAGTCAACAGTTTATAAAAATTTTATAAATAACATACTTAGCCACGGCCAAAAGCGAGACCACGTCTGAGCTTAACGAGTGGCAAACGAGATCTGGGGAACAGACCTGTCGCAGGATGGGATACCTCACAGCCACGAGCCAATTGAAGACTGAGCTAGAGTATGGCCGAGTCGGAGCCTAGGTTCGGCGCCGAACTCACGGGTAAGAATGAAGGCGAGATTAATCTACATAACATCACATATTTTACTAATTCCATTCTATCGTTAACCAAAGATAACTGCAATGCCCCCCCGTATCAAAAGGAACCAATGAATATCCCAATACCTTCTCCGTCAGACCCCGTCCAGAGCAGTACCATAAAAAACGTTCAACAAACTGAAGCTCGCAACCCTCTCTGCTAATAATTTACCTTCTAAATACCTAAAGCCAGCCACTGATACCATCATATACCTTGTCTCAATTTTGATCAGTCGCTCAACCTCAGAACAATACATTCCCAAAAACTGGAAAATATCCTACATCATTCCATTACATAAAGGTGGAACCACAACAAAACTCTCTAATTACAGGCCAATAGCAATATTATCACCAATAACTAAAATACTATAAAAATGTATCTACATCCAGCTCATGAAACAACTGTTAAACAATAACTTTCAAACCAACTCTCATAAGTTTCACAAACACAATTAACCAACTCAGAAATAATGACCAACTAGTATCTTCTGTCTTACTAGACACGTCCAAAGCATTTGCTATGATTTCCCACCAAAAACTTCTCAACGAGCTCTCAGCACAAAAACTAAGTCAATTTGCCCTGGCATGGTTTAATAACTACCTATTTGACTGACAACAAGCAGTCAAATGGCAATGTGAGCTCTCTTCTCTGTTAACTGCCACCTTGAACGTTCCACAGGGCTCAAAACTAGGCCCACTCCTCTTTCCTATCTTTACCAACTGCATACAGCTACCCACCTCGCTACTATCATACAGTAATGCAGGTGATTCCACGCTCATCGGTACTGCACCCTCACTTTCTCAACTCCAAGAAATAACAACAGTCCTTCTCAGCTACAGAATCCTGGCTCACTATCAATTAATTCTTAATCCACATAAAACAAAACTAATGATCTTTTCAAATAAAAAAAAAAAAAAAAAACAGCCTACTCGCAATTTATTCATCCAACAATACCATGAAAGATACTGTACCACAAAAGTACAGTTGTGTACCTACCATAAATGTAGATGTTCGAGTGTATTCACTGTTGCAGTCATTACACTGTGGTTATCCTGCTGGTAGGCTACCCGCAGTCGGCCTGAATTCCAAGGTCTTTGTCCAGCGTCGGTTGCTGTCACCTCTTCCCTGACGTCAGTGCACCAGGGGTATAAAAGATGCAGCCGACGCCATTTTCTTCAGTTTTTCTTGCCCCAGATGTCAGGTGTCCCCAAAAGGGTAGGCTAAAAATTATGCCAATAAAAATGCATGCAGTTACATAAACATTACTTTCATCTACAAGCAAATACACCACATAGGTTGTATAGAATAGAGAAGTAGGGATAAGTCCCAGCAATGAAAGGGGGATGGTGGCAGGGTAACCTGGACTGCAACAGTGCATACACTCGAACATCTACATTTATGGTGGGTACACAACTGTACTATGTTCATCGTGTTGCACTGTTGCAGTCATTACACTTGGGTTGAATCCCAAAGCTGAGGTTGGGTGGCTGGGTCTAAATAGAATTAGGAGTGGCTATGAGGCCCTGCAGAACTGCAGTGGCAAAGCCTGATCTGGATTTAGAGTAAAGAGTTAAGTGGTAGTGCTTTGTAAAAGTGTGCACGGAAGTCCAAGTTGCAGCCTCCAAAATGACCTTGGTTGGTACTCCTCTGAGGAAGGCTGCTCAAGTGGTTGCTGCTCTGGTTGAATGTGGACTAATGCCCTTAGACACTGATTTGCCATGTTGTGAATAGCAGAAACAAATGCAGTGGCCTATCCATTTTGAAATAGTCTGCTTTGAGATAGCTTTTCCTAGCGATCCTGCAGCATATGCCACTAAGAGTTGCTCAGTTTTTCTGAAAGCTTTAGTTTTGTCCACGTAAAAGCGTAGCTGTCTGTGTATGTCCAAAGAATGCAGAAGTCTCTCCCCCTTATTCTGTGGGTTTGGATAAAAAGGTAGGCAAATGAATGGTTTGGTTAAGAGCCACACTGGACACTACCTTAGGCATAAATGTCGGGTTTGTCCTCAGAGAAACCCTGTCCGGATGGAAAATTATAAGAGGTTCCACCGCCATTAGAGCCTGTAACTCTTGAGACTCTTCTTGCTGAAGTTATTGCGAGGAGCAGAGCAGTTTTCCATGATAAGAATTTTATCTCAGCTGTATTGGCTGGCTCAAAAGGAGGCAGTGTGAGTTTTTCCAAGACAAAATTGAGGTCCCATGCAGGTACTGGCGCTCTCCTTGGATGTCTTATGTTTTTGGCCCCTCTGCGGTACTGCCTTAGCAGTGGATGTGAAAAAATAGGTGGGTCCGTATTGTAATGAGCTGAAATGGCAGAGGCATGGATCTTAATTGATGAAAAGGATAGGCCTTTGTCCAGCATCTCAGTTAGGTATTGTAAAATCTGAGGAATATTTGGTACAAGTGAGTTAATTCCTTGTGCCTGGTTCCAAGCACAGAATCTCTTCCATTTTACTGCATAAGATTTTCTGGTACTGGGCCTCCTGGCCTCCAAAATAACATCCATAACTGCTTTACAGAGAGGTGTGTTCTTAATGGTTACATTATCCGCCATGCAACCAGACTTGGAGTTCTGAGTTGGCTGTGCAGGATCTGATTGTTTTGTTGGGTCAGTAAATGAGGAATTTGAGGTAATGTCCAAACTGGGCCTTGAGACAAGCTCATTAGGGCTGGGTACCAATGCTGGCGTGGCCAGTCTGGGGCAATCAGTATCACTTTTGGCTTCTCTTGTCTGACCTTTAGGAGTACCTTGGGGAGGACAGGCAGTGGAGGAAAGGCATATACTGTAAGGGTTTTCTAGCTGAATGATAGAGCATCCACTTTGCATGCATGCTTGTGATAAGTCCTTGTGCAGAATCTCTGTAGTTGGCAGTTGTGAGGGGAGGCAAATAGATCTATGTCTGGACATCCCCATTTCCTTGTTATCATGCTGAAGATTTGTGGATCTAGTTTCCACTCGTGAGGCTCCACGAGGTTTCTGCTTAGTTCGTCTGCCAGAGTATTTGTCTTTCCTGGCAGGAATTGTGCTTGCAGGTGTACTTGGTAAGTCAATGCTGTGTCCCACAAAGTCATGGCTTGTCTGCAGAGGGGGTAGGAATGTGTGCCTCCCTGCTTGTTTATGTACCACATGACTGTAGTACTGTCTGTCTTTATCAGCAGTTGTCCTGGATGAAGTAAATCCTTGAAAGCTGTCAGGGCATTTTGAACAGCTAGCATCTCTTTGACTGATAGGAAGATGCATTTGGCTTGTGGGTCATGTGCCCTGAATGCATTTTCCTGCCATCTGGGCCCCCCAGGCATAATCTGATGCATCTGTTGTTATTGATTGCCTGGCTGTGGGTAGGGTGAATGGCTGTCCCTTGCGGTGGTGACAGGCCTGAGCCCACCATCGAAACTCCTGTTGCAGGCAAGGAATTAGGGTAATTAATGTTTCCAGACTGTGACAATGTTGAGTCTAAACACGTTTTAGATACCATTATAGTTTCCTCATATGCAGTCTGGCATATGGAATTAGCACAATGCAGGATGCCATGAAACCCAAAGCCTGCAGAATTTTTCTTGCAGATAACTGGGCCTTTGTTGCCAACATTTTGAAGTAAGAAGTCAGTTACCTTTGTTTGTCTGGCATGAGATAAGCCATCTGGGCAGTTGTATTTAAGCTTGCACCCAGGAATATTACCTCTTGAGAGGGTACTAGTTTTGATTTCTTTTCGTTTACTGTGTACCCTAGGCAAATTAATAATCTTTTTACAAACGCCAGATGCTTTAGTAGAATGTCCTTGTTCTCTGCTTGAATGAGGCAATCGTCCAAGTAAGGATATATTTGAATTCCTCTTTGTCTGCAAAATGAAATTACTGGTGACATGCATTTTTTCAAGACCCTGGGCGCAGTAGATAAGCCAAAGGGCAGTGCAGATAAGTGGTAGTTCATTGAGCCAGCTATGAATCTGAGGTATCTTCTGCAAGATTGTCTGACTGGGATATGCAGGTATGCCTCTTTTAGGTCCAAAGTTACAAGCCAAGCCTTCTTGCCCAGCATGGGCAGAAGCTGCTGCAGAGTCAACATCTCCAATTTTGGGACATCCAGAAATGTATTTAGAATAGACAGGTCCAGTATTGGTCTCCAGGCTTTGTCCTTTCTGGGTACCAAGAAAAGTCTGGAGTAAAATCCTTGTCCCTGTTCTTGCTGTGGTACTTGCTGAATGGCCCTCATGTCCATGACGGATGAAACTTGTTTTTGTGCCTCTGCCCATTGATTGTGTGGCAGGTCTGGCATACCTTTTTCCCTTGACAGGGTGTGAAAGTGGAACCTGTAGCCCCGGGACACTATATTCAAAACCCATTTGTCCTGGGTGATCAAGTGCCAATTTTGAGAAAAAAGTGCTAGTTTTCCCCCTAAGGGGGCTGCCAAAAGATAAGTGTTTGGTGCTGGCAGAGGAAAGTCATTGGGACTGTTTCCTGTATGGCTGTGATTTGTCTTCTCTGCTTTTGGAGGTAGAAACGTCCCGCTGTTTAGGTCTGTATGAGCCTTGGGGCTGATATCTGCCTCTAGGGCGTCTGTATCTGCCTCTTTGTGGTCTGTCTGACACTGGAAAGGACCAATTCTTAGAAGGCCAGTTCCTGCTAAATCTTGGTGGCTGAACCTGTAAGAAATCCTTTACTGTCTGCATAGATTTCGCTTTATCTTCCATTTTCTTTAACACCTCTTCTGCCTTAACACCAAACAAAGTATCATGCTGTAATGAGGCATCAAATAATTTTGCTTTAACATGATCAGGCAGATCCTGTTCCTTTAACCAAGCATGCCTTTGAATAACCGAGCCTATAACAGCGGCCCTGCAAGAGGCCTCTAGTGAATCAAAACCACATTGCAAAGTATGCTTTCCCACTTGTTCAGCGGCATGCAATAAATCTGAGCATATCTGGGAATACCCACCCAGGTTCCTAACATAACTAAAGAAAGCCTTGTGATTATCCTTAGTGTCCTGTTCAATTTTTCTCTTGAAGCTGGCCTTAGACGATTTTATGAGTGCCCATAGTTTTTTGCTAATACTGATCAGAGATGCCTTCCCTTTTTGGGATTTTGCTCTATCATGTAGTAGCTTCCTCCTTCTATTGTATAGTTTTGTTTATGGCTGGGGTCCACCAGACAGGACGTCTGCCTTTGGAGGATTGGGTCTTGGTTTTACTTGGGATTGCATGATCCATGCATTCCTGAAGGTGTTCATAGAATGCATTTATAAAGGATTCTGCGGTCTGGGCCGTATTTTCCACAGGCCCGGGGGCTTTGAAGGATTCCACCTCGGTTTTGAGGAGTGTGAAAATTGCTTTAGAGAAGTTTTTCACTGTGGTTTTCTGGGCAGAGGGTGGGGTCGGGATGTGAATACATAGTGAGATTAGTTTATGGTCTGATCTTACCAGTGAGGGATCCACTTCTGGTCTGGTGCACAGTCCTCATGTTGGTGATGACCAGGTCCAGTATGTTTTCCCCTCTTGTGGGAGTGGTAACAAGTTGTTCCACAGCATTTGAGTTTATAAATTCTAGGAACCTTTGGGCTAGGGTGTTGGAGCTAGAGTAATGCTCCCAGTCTATGTTTGGGTAGTTGAAGTCGCCCAATATAATGGTGTTTGGAGAGACCTTCATATTTTCCAGTGTTCTCAGGAAGGCCGAGTGGGGTTCCTGGGTTTGGGAGGGTGGTCTGTAGCAGGATATAAACTGGAAGGCAGTTTTACCCACTGTTAATTGCACATGGATAGTCTCTGATGCTTCGTGCTGTGCCACCAACCTGGAGGTGTGGGTATCTTTGACGAATATTGATACTCCCTCTCCTTTTGTGGTTCGTTCCAAGTTTTGGGGCCGAAAAGCATGGTATAAGGTATAACCTGGTAATGCTGGGGTGCTCTCGGGAGCCTTGAACCAGGTTTCTGTTACTGCACAGATACTGATGTTCTCCATGCTAAGGAGAGTTTCGAGTGTGTACATCTTGAGGTTTAGACTTCTGGCGTTGAGTAGCATTACTCTTAGTTTCTTATCGTTTGTGATACCTATGGAGGTGGGTTTGTCTTTTGAGCCTTGCCTAAAAAAGGCACTATGGGGGTGGCAAGAGCCTTTGCCAATATCCGAAAGCCCAGGGGTGACAGGTGCAAGCCGTCCCTAGCGAAGCATCGTGGCTTGTCGAGCATGTCATCCCAGGCTGACAGGCATTGGATCCCCTTTGAATGACACCAATACTTAAGCCAATCGTTGAAATTGATCATCTTGTCTTCATGTTGTGGCATCATTCTTGGTGAGGGTAAGATGCTACTCAAGGTCAGGGTCATACCGGCCTGGGCTACATGCTCAGAGAGCTACTCTGTCTCTTTTCATGTAGTCCAGGGAGGTACGTCTCAGGTCATTCACACCAGCATGGATGATGACTGAGTCATATTTGTACTTGCCTTGGAGTGACCTGAGTGCTTGTGTTATGTGGCGGATCCTAGCGCCAGACAGGCAGCTCACAGTGACCTTCTCCTTGTTCAGCCTGGTGAGCGGGACGTCAGTATGCCTGACGATAGAGTCACCTATTACAAGTGTATCAGGTGTGTTGTTTAGCCTTAAGGGCTGTGACTGTTCGGCACACTGGCTTTGTGAGCTATGTGTTGCACGTGTTTTGTTTTGGGGTAGCGGTTGCTTGGGTGTCTGCTTTGGAGGTCTCTGCTGCTTAGGCAGATTTTATTTAGAGCCTCTGAGTATGGTTTTGTGTGTTTATGTGTTTGGTTTGCTGTCGTGGTAGGTCTAAGTGAGACTGGAATTGTAGTGAGTGTGGTTTCCTTCTCCTCCTGACTAGTACTGAGTTGAGAGAGTTTAGCCTCCAGTTTGGCTATATGGTTGCATCAGAGAGTATCGGGTCTCGATTGGTGCTGAGGATGTCAGAGTAAACTGAGCCAAAGACACTGGAACAGGTGTCTGCACCGAAGGCTCAATGATCATCAAGTCAGACTCCTCTGGCTCTGAAGGACCGGTATGGCTCGGGTGAGGAAGAGAAGTAAATGGTAAAAGGGTCTTCGGTTCCGAAGCAGTTTGGGTCGGAGCTAATAAGAATTTAGCAAAGGCCAGTGCCTATAAAAGATTCTGCACCACACGATCTACATCCAAATCGGAAAGGCTATCAAAGACCGAGATAAGTGGATAGAAGAAGGTACAGCTTATAAGAGTGGAGACTTAGGCACTTCGGATACAGGTTCCAAAACCGGGGAACGGGAAAGGACGGTCAGCTCCGAGGTCTGTGGAACAGACGTCAAAGATCTTTTTTGTTTTCTTTACCTCAGAAGTAAAAGTCTTGGAAGACTTTGAGGATTTACTGGACC
The DNA here is from genome assembly GCF_019279795.1 of Protopterus annectens. Classification (NCBI taxonomy): domain Eukaryota; kingdom Metazoa; phylum Chordata; order Ceratodontiformes; family Protopteridae; genus Protopterus; species Protopterus annectens. Next base: position 1,454,451,037 of record NC_056729.1, on the reverse strand, counting down.
CGTCCTGCTCACTCAAAGCTTCTTGGAATGAAGGTTTAAGTAAACCTCTGTCGAGTAACTTTCTCCTTCTCTTCTTGAGAACCCTAGGCGAGAAAGAATGACAGATAGAGCAGCTTTCCTGGAGATGCAATGCTCCCAAACAATAAACACAGTTCACATGACTGTCAGTGACAGACATTTTCTGCCCACATTTGGGACACTTGTTAAACCCTGACTTAGGGTGTTTGTCTTTGTCTATGTCAGCCATACTATAACACACAATATCAATAGGGTGCTGTAAAAAGAAAAAAACTAGACAAATCCAAGCAAGAATTATTAAATAAGCCTGATGGGCTAAACAGAAGTCAGCACACACACACACACACACACACACACACACACACACACACACAAAACTATTTAGCTAAATGTATCACAGTTGTGACAAAGTCACTATTTAAAGGCACACAACTACACTATAAACTACTATTACACACACTTATATCGAAACTCTAACAGTAATTATTTTAAAGCTGTGACAAAAAAAAAGGTCACTATTCAAACTGTAAAGCACACACTACAATCTAAAGTAGTAATAAAGATTTAACTAGGCCCAAATAAAACAAGGCCAAAAGAGCTAAATACTAATATAAGAAAAAAGGCACACCAAGGGAAGGGAAACTACACAAAAAGCTATGAGCGCTTATCTAAAGATATAAATCAGAAACGTTTTATCAATATTTTTAAGAAAATGCCCAAGCTAGCGATAAAGTACAGTTGTGTACCTACCATAAATGTAGATGTTCGAGTGTATTCACTGTTGCAGTCATTACACTTCGGTTATCCTGCTGGCAGGCTACCCGTAGTCGGCCTGAATTCCAAAGTCCTGGTCCGGCGTCGGTTGCTGTTGCCTCTTCCCTGACGTCAGTGCACCAGGGGTATATAAGATGCAGCAGACGCCATTTTCTTCAGTTTTTCTTGCCCCAGATGTCAGGTGCCCCCAAAAGGGTAGGCTAAAAACATTGCTTATAAAAAGCATGCACTAAAATAAACAATACCTTCATCTACAAGCAAATACACCACATAGGTTGTATAGAATAGGGAGGTACAGATAAGTCCCAGCAAAGAAAGGGGGATGGTGGGTGGGTAACCTGGACTGCAACAGTGAATACACTCAAACATGTACATGTATGGTAGGTAAACAACTGTACTATGTTCATCGTGTTTCACTGTTGCAGTCATTACACTTGGGTTGAATCCCAAAGCGGAGGTTGAGCGGCTGGGTCTAAATAGAATTAGGAGTGGCTATGAGGCCCTGCAGAACTGCAGTGGCAAAGCCTGCTCTGGATTTAGAGTAAAGAGCCAAGTGGTAGTGCTTGGTAAAAGTGTGCACTAAAGTCCAAGTAGCAGCTTCCAAAATATCCTTGGTTGGTACTCCTCTGAGGAAGGCTGCTGAGGTGGCTGCTGCCCTGGTCGAATGTGGCCTAATGCCATTAGGCACTGATTTGCCATGCTGTAAATAGCAGCAACGAATACAGTGTCCTATCCATTTTGAAATAGTCTGCTTTGAGATGGCCTTTCCTTGTGATCCTGCAGCATATGCCACTAAAAGTTGTTCAGTCTTTCTGAAAGCTTTAGTTTTGTCCAAGTAGAAGCGTAGCTGTCTGAGTATGCCCAAAGAATGCAGTAGTCTCTCCCCTTTATTCTGGGGATTTGGATAAAAAGTAGGCAAAAGAATGGTTTGATTAAGAGCCACACTGGATACTACCTTTGGCATATATGTTGAGTTTGTCCTTAGAGAAACCCTGTCCGGATGGAAAATGATAAAAGGTTCCACAGCTATTAATGCCTGTAACTCTGAGACTCTTCTTGCTGAGGTTATTGCTAGGAGCAGGGATGTTTTCCTTAAGAACTTTATCTCTGCTGTATTGGCTGGCTCAAAAGGAGGCAGTGTGAGCTTTTCAAAGACAAAATTGAGTTCCCATGTAGGTATCGGTGCTCTCCTTGGGGGTCTTATGTTTTTGGCCCCTCTGAGGTACTGCCTTAGCAGTGGATGTGAAAAAATAGGTGGCTCCGTATTGTAATGAGCTGAAATGGCAGAGGCATGGATCTTAATTGAGGAGAAGGATAGGCCTTTGTCCAGCATCTCAGTTAGGTATTGTAAAATCTGAGGAATATTTGGAACAAGTGGGTCAATTCCTTGTGCCTGGTTCCAAGCACAGAATCTCTTCCATTTTTCTGCATAAGATTTTCTGGTGCTTGGCCTCCTGGCTTCCAAAATAACATCCATAACTGCTTTTGAGAAAGGTGTGTTCTGAGTGGTTATATTATTCGCCATGCAACCAGATTTAAGGTTTTGAGTTGAGTGTGTAGGATCTTGATTGCTTTGTTGGGTCAGAAGATGAGGAATTTGAAGTAAAGTCCAGGCTGGGCCTTGAGACGAGCTCTTTAGGATTGGGTACCACTGCTGGCGTGGCCAGTCTGGGGCAATCAGTATCATTTTTGGCTTCTCTTGTCTGACCTTTAGGAGTACCTTGGGGAGGAGAGGCAGTGGAGGAAAGGCATATACTGTAAGGGTTTTCCAGCTGAATGATAGAGCATCCACCTTCCATGCTTGATTGTAAGTCCTTGTGCAGAATCTCTGTAGTTGGTAGTTGTGAGGGGAGGCAAATGATCTAGGTCTGGGCATCCCCATTTCCTTGTTATCATGCTGAAGACTTGTGGATCTAGTTTCCCCTCGTGAGAGTCCATGAGGTTTCTGCTTTGTTCGTCTGCCAGAGTATTTGTCTTTCCTGGCAGGAATTGTGCTTGCAGATGTACTTGGTAAGTCAATGCTGTGTTCCACAAAGTCATGGCTTGCCTGCAGAGGGAGTAAGAATGTGTGCCCCCTTGCTTGTTTATGTACCACATGACTGTAGTATTGTCCGTCTTTAGCAATAGTTGTCCTGGATGGAGAAGATCCTTGAAGGTTGTTAGGGCATTCTGTACTGCTAGCATCTCTTTTTGATGGATATGAAGATTTATTTGGCTTGAGGACCACGTGCCCTGAATACATTTTCCTGCCATGTGTGCCCCCCAGGCGTAATCCGATGCATCTGTTGTTAGTGTCTGCCTGGCTGTGGGTAAAGTGAATGGCTGTCCCCTGTTGTGGTGACAGGCCACTGACAGGCCAGTGCCCACCATCGAAACTCCTGTTGCAAGCAGGGAATGAGGATAATTAATGTTTCCAGGCTGTGGCAATGTTGAGTCCAAACACTTTTTAGATACCATTGTAGCTTCCTCATACACAGTCTTGCATATGGAATTAGCAGAATGCAGGATGCCATGAAGGCCAAAGCTTGCAGAATTTTTCTTGCAGGTAACTGGGTTTCTGTTGCCATGTTTTCGAAGTAATAAGTCAGCTGCCTTTGTTTGTCTGGCGTGACATAAGCCATCTGGGCAGTTGTATTTAAGCTTGCACCCAGGCATATTATCTCTTGAGAGGGCACTGGTTTTGATTTCTTTTCGTTTACTGTGTACCCTAGGCAAATTAGTAATCTTTTTACAAACGCCAGATGCTTTAGTAGAATGTCCTTGCTCTCTACTTGAATAAGGCAGTTGTCCAAATAGGGATAAATTTAAATTCCTCTTTGTCTGCCAAATGCAATTACTGGTGCCAGGTATTTTGTGAAGACCCTGGGCACAGTAGATAAGCCAAAGGGCAGTGCAGAGAATTGGTAGTGCATTGAGCCAGCTATGAATCTGAGGTATCTTCTGCAAGATTGTCTGATTGGGACATGCAGGTATGCCTCTTTGAGGTCCAAAGCTACGAGCCAAGCCTTCTTGCCCAGCATGGGCAGCAGTTGCTGCAGTGTCAACATTTTGAATTTTGGAACATCCAGAAAAGTATTTCGAATAGACAAGTCCAGTATTGGTCTCCATGCTTTGTCCTTTCTGGGTACCAAGAAAAGCCTTGAGTAAAATCCTTGTCCCTGCTCTTGCTGTGGTACTCGCTGAATAGCCCTCATGTCCATGAGAGATGAAATTTGTTTTTGTGCCTCTGCCCATTGATTGTGTGGCAGGGCTAGCATACCTTTTGCCTTTGGAAGGGTGTAAAAATGGAACCTGTAGCCCTGAGAAATAATATTCAGTACCGATTTGTCCTGGGTGATCATGTGCCAATTGTGTGAAAAAAGTGCTAGCTTTCCCCCTTAGGGTGCTGCCAAAGATAAGTGCTTAGCATTGGCAGTGGGAAGTCATTGGGGCTGTTTCCTATATGGTTGTGATTTGTCTTCTCCGCTTTTGGAGGTAGAAGCACCCCGCTGTTTAGGCCTGTATGAGCCTTGGGGCTGATATCTGCCTCTAGGGCGTCTGTATCTGCCTCTTTGTGGTCTGTCTGACACTGGAAAGGACCAATTCTTAGAAGGCCAGTTCCTGCTAAATCTTGGTGGCTGAACCTGTAAGAAATCCTTTACTGTCTGCATAGATTTTGCTTTATCTTCCATTTTCTTTAACACCTCTTCTGCCTTAACACCAAACAAAGTATCATGCTGTAATGAGGCATCAAATAATTTTGCTTTAACATGATCAGGCAGATTCTGTTCCTTTAACCAAGCATGCCTTTGAATAACCGAGCCTATAACAGCGGCCCTGCAAGAGGCCTCTAGTGAATCAAAACCACATTGCAAAGTATGCTTTCCCACTTGTTCAGCGGCATGCAATAAATCCTGCATTTCTTTGTTTTCAGGACATTCAGAGTTTGTCTGCATTTTCTGTTTTAGCAGAGACATTAGGTATTGCTGATATTTAAGCATATGAAACTGGCAATTTAAAGCCCTTACAGCCAAAGTAGCAGAGGTGTAAACTTTTTCCCCCCATCTGTCCAGTGTTCTAGAATCCCTATCAGAGGGAACAGGTTTTTTTGCAGTGGAAGCCTTGACCCCTTTGGGACCCTGAGAAATAATTTCTGGGTCAGCAACAGGGTTTTTATATAGAAATTTGTGAGAATCTGGAACCCTGTAGTATCTATCTGGCTTAACTGGTGCAGGGGGTAAAGAGTCAGGAGACAGACTGGACTCTGAAAACACATCATCAACAATGTCTAGTACAGGTGGAATAGCAGGAGGTCTGTGCTGAGGCAATAAAAGAAAATCTCTGAGCCTTTTCTTAGATCCTGGATAATCTTGGCTCTCCCAGTGGAAATGCTCCCTCATAGTGTGCAGGGTTTCCCCAAAAGAATAGTCCTCAGGAGGAGAGGCTGAAGGGATAGATTCTTCAGCATCAGAGTCCTTATAGGGAGGAAGAGAGAATCCCTGTTCTGAAGAGGAGTCAGAGGAAATGGAAACCTGATCAGAGGAATCATAATCAGTGTCTTGCATCAAAGTAATTAGGTCTTCGGCCATTCTAAGCATCTGTTTTTTAGGCATGGAAGTCTGTCCAGGAGAATGCTGTACTTGTTTCTTTGTCTTTAAAGCTGTTTTAATCTTTGTCTTGGTTGCTGAGGTTGGCTTGACATAAAGCTGTGTAGGTCTGAAAACACCTTCAGAAGCCGATGCCTGCTCAGCGGCTCCGGACCCATCTGAGGGATTAATTTCCGAAGGCCCAATACCTTGAGTATCCAAAGCCTAGTTGTCTCCAAGTGGGAGTCGGAAGCGGCCTGTGGCTCTGAGGTAGCGGGTGTCAGGGGCTGAGAAAGCGCCTCACTGAGAACCGGAGACTGGCCTAGAGGAGGCTTCGTCTGTTTTGGACCTCGGATGCCTGTCCTTTTCTTTCTCCTTGCGTTTTTTATGAACTCCGGTCGTCGGCTGATCCGACGGCATTATATAGTTAAACTTTCGGCCAAAGTAATGAAATGCAAAATTGTACCGACGCTTACTAGTGTGTTGGTTAAATCTAGCACAAAACCGACAACTAGCAACATCGTGGTCAGGGCCTAGGCAAGGAATACAGTAAGAATGATAATCCTTATAAGGTATTTGCTTCCTACAAGAAATACAATTGTTAACTTTTTCTGACATCGGTCTGGAGCAAGAAAAAAGTTTCCCCAACAGGGTACTTAGCTTTATTGAAGACTTCGGATCTGAAATTCGATTTCGAAAATCTCAGCAGTCAGCCGACCGGCACTTGTGAACTGCTTTTTCTTCGGGCACCGCACAGCAAGAAAGACTGAAGAAAATGGCATCGGCTGCATCTTATATACCCCTGGCGCACTGACGTCAGGGAAGAGGTGACAGCAACCAATGCCAGACCAGGACTTTGGAATTCAGGCCGACTGCGGGTAGCCTGCCAGCAGGATAACCCAAGTGTAATGACTGCAACAGTGAAACAAGATGAACATCCTCCGAGCTATTGCAGAGGCAAACTAGATCTGGGGTAACTCTAGGTGCATCATGGGATAGGGACTTGGCCTCGAGCTATCTGAAGACCTCGAGCTTTGTAGTAGGCCAACTCAGAGCTGAGGATCGGCTCCGAACCATCTGTAAGAATTAACGTCGAGATAGAACTTCACATCAGTCATATTGTTAACATGTCAGTGCAGTTCTGCGGATTGTGGACCACAACTGAAGTGGCAGCAGCCCATCCAGGTACATTCTGTGCAGTCATTTATGAAGTAACAGCAGTTAAAATAATGACGATTATGATGATGATTAAATAAGGCTTAATGCTGGCAAGAAGCTGGAATAACTTTGCTGTTACTGTGTTTTCAGAAATTAATACCATTTATTCCTTGTCTTAACTCTCTTTTTTTTTTCATTAATGCAAGTTGGCCCCAGTTTTGTTAGATTTTTAGTCATGCCAGAAACAATTTATTTAAAAGAACAATAAAAATACTGTGTTATTTTTATTCTGCTTATAAAAGTTATTAAAGCTTTTTGCCCGACTCTAAGCCTTCAATTAGGTTATTTATTATTATTGTTATTTTTCAAGTTGCACTTTTTTATTTAATTGAGCAAATAAAAAAATGCAATAGGTCAAGCCTGAAAGTGGTAAACAGCTTTTGCTCACACAGTTCTTATTTAAACTTCAAAACCTCATAGCTCAAGGGAATAAAGCCAAAAACGTAATGGGTCAGGATAAAGATCAAAGGTCCAGAATCAGGGACAGATTTTAAATATAACATTGTTCTTGCATGCTTTGTTGATAGAATAATAGGTTTTGCATTAGCCTGCATTTTCTGAAGGATACGAAGACCAGAAGTCTGAAACTCAAGTGTCTATCATTATTTAAGTTTTGCAATCCTCATAAATTTGCCAAAAAATCATACGAGGAACAGATCAAAAATATGACAAAAAATCAGGGACAGTCAAATATATGCTCTAATCTCTTAACCTCTTAGGGCAAGAATCAGAAGAAAGTGTGAAAGACTCAAAATCATGTGCAAATTTTAATCTTTACTCTTGTTACCAAAGTAATGGATGAAGGTAAAACAGTTCACACCACATTACCTTGACCTGTCCATGCCTTTTGACACAATCTCCTATTCAGGTGTAGTACAAAATATGAATAATCTAGGAGCAAACACTTACATCACTAGCTGGATTGCCAACTTGCTTACAGGATGCAGAAGATCAAAATAGGGGAAGAGACCAATCACCAATGGAGTCCTCCCAGGGAGTTCAGTGCTGAGACTTTTTCTGTTTGCCATATACATCTCAAAAGTAAAAGGAAATACCAAAGGGCTTTGGCTGACTAATTCTGAGATGACTGCAAGCTAGGAGCAGTTATTGAATCCCTAAATGACTTAACCATCATGCAAGAAGTTTTGTTCCAAACAATAACTGGTGGCAGAATCATGAATTGACTAAACTCCACAAAATACATTATCGCATCCTTTGGGAAGACATCTATTCCAGGGAACTGCCAAACTGACAATACCCCCAGAGAACTGACCCAGTTGTTTGGTATTTGGGAACTTGTGTGAACATTTGACCAACATGTGCCCATAGTTAGAAAGTATTTCTATATTGCACAGATTACAAATAAATTGATTGTGACTAGATCTAGAGATGTTATTGTCCCCATTTACAAAGCCCTCATTAGGTCAATCATTTTGTATAATGCTCACTTTGGCATGCATCTGTCCAGACCTATGCAAAAATTGGAATACCCACAGAGATACCTTACTGAAAGGAATAATAGGTCTTGCACGACCACCCAGACCACCTCAAAGATTTATCACTGTACTCACTACCCTACAGATTGCTTAAATGTATGCCTGACCAGTACAGAAGACAAAAGAGACTAACCATTTTCAGTGCTTGTATCTAACTATCCATAAATAAGAATTTCCAGTTTATCAAACTTTGTATTATCTTTAATTTAGTCTCTTTCCACATACCCTTAGCTGCCATAACAGAAGCCTTTTTAATCCACAAACCTAACTAAATACTTCATCTTACTATGTCCCCATAAATATGGGTATCGTTGAACCAATTTGTGTGTGAGTACATAATTTATGTGTATAATCTTTGTTAATTTTACACCCAAAAAACGTGAAACTGTCTTAAAATGCTCCACAACACTGAGATGTCCTTTTCTGGATTTATCAGGTACAAAATAATATCATCTGCAAATACAAAGTCAAATGTTCTCAATTACCATACCAATTATATCCTTGTATTTCAGGGTCCCTTATTTTCTTTGTCAAGGGCTCTAGATATAAAGCAAGTAAATGGGGAAAGAGGATACCCCTACCCAGTTCCTCTGCTCAAACACAGCTTATCTGAGAACCCTCTCACTTTAATTTTTGCCACAGACTCTTCACACATCCTTCTAATTAACCTTATTACTGCATCAGGGAATTGAAATGCTTTCAATGCCCTACTCATAAAATCCCATCTTACTCTGTCAAATGCTTTGTCTGCATCAAGATCCAACAACAGAGGTATTTTCTTACATTCTGCTTCCCTCTGGATCATGTTATGGTATGTTATGCATCAACTGTTCTTTTAATGTTGTCAAATATTTGCCTCACTTCCACAAAACCACACTGATCCACATCTCTCAATTTTGGCAACACCTCTGCTACTCTTTTTAGCTAGTATAAACAAACACTTTATAATCATGGTCTAAAACTGAAATGGTTCGATATTAAGCTGGGTCTGAAGGGTCTTTGCCATTTTCATGTAACACAGCCACAACAGCTTTCTTCCAGGATGTTGGTGCTTTCCATCCTTTTAAAATAATGTTAGTCAAAATCTTCCAGATCTTTATCACTTTCTTCCCTCCTAATTTCCAACTTCTGCAGGAATACCATATGTTCCTTGAGACTTTCCTGGAGATTTATTCTACATCACTGCTTTTATCTGCTCAGCTCCTATCTTAATAGTTGACTGTTGAGCCTATTCTACCTCTAACCTTGGCATAATTATCGTAGGTTCACAGGTGATTTACTAGACTAATGACAGAAAAGCCTTTACAAGCCTAGCCAATATTACTCAGGGTGTGACATTATTAAATCTTAATACTCCAAATATGGGATGGGTTAGCATCAGGGTAGTGGGTCTTCGGGTGTTGAAGCCATGAGTCATTTTACAGACTGCTTCTGTCCATAAGTGACACGGGTAATACCCCGGTAGTGAATTTACAGTTCCCCATCCATTACTCCAAATTCTTTTTGAACAGAGTGAGTGATGGAATTTGTTTTACGAAGATGGGAATTTCATTCCACAGACGAGAGTCTTTGAGATGCAAATCTTTCTCTCCAGCAATGAAGTCTTCCATAAATATTTCCAACTGTATTCTTTCTTGGTTTCCACATTTCTCTGTTTTATACACATTTTCATAAAATTTCCTGAATATGTCTAAAGCCTCTACAGGAACTCTGGTTATTTTTCTTGTTACTGGTTCCCTAAGTTTAGCGACAACCTTTTCAACGTTTTGTTGCTCAAGTTGTTTTGCTAAAAGTTTTTGTGCTCTGGAGTTATCCGCAATCTTTCTAAAATCATGCATATTATCTAGAAACTCCCTTATTTTCTCTTTATCACTCTGCATTTGATTCACCTCTTGGCCTGTGAGATGCTCCTTATTCTGTAATACTTAGCTACAACTCATAGGGGTTGACAAAGGTTCATCGCTTCTTAATCATCTCTCTCTCTCTTTTATTTCAACCATATTTTTAAATTCCATCTTTATTTTAACCCACTCACTAGCTATAACTTCTGAAAATATTTCTAGCTTCCCTAACAACTCAAGAATAATTTCCACTACCCATTCCTTAAATTCCTATCTTTTTTAACAGGAAGGTGGGAAAGCACCAGTGCCTTATTTTTACTTCATTACCCTGCATTTTTATCTTTGTTTTTATTGGTGCATGATCAGAAATAGTTGCTGGATGTGTGTCAAAAGCTTTCAATTAAATGCACTTGTGCCTATGAAATATAATTTCTACCTAAACTAGCCCAGTTATTGTACCTTGAAGAATAATATGTAAATTCTGTCCAAGTTCTTGCTACTGAGTTCACAACTTCCATATCAAATATTTCCATACATTTCTTCAGAACTCTACCCTCTTTTATTATGTTGTCCTTTCTAGGTCCTGCTGTTGCATCCTCAGTATTGCAAATCAAATTCCACTTCCAACTATAAAAAATATTCCCACTGAAAGCTGATTGTTTCTACCCAAATTTTCTTAAGTTCCACAATAGCAGTTTTGGGTGAAAAAAGAAGTTATGTACTCACCATAACATTCCATATGAGTAGTTATACTTAATTTTCTGCAACCTGTGGGTACTCGGATCCATATCGGATCTGAGCCTGCAACATTTTCCAAGCATCTGCTCCAAGCTCCTCCCCTTACCCATAATCCCTCACAACTCCTACCTTCCCTCAGATCGAGTTTGCCACTATCTAAACTACCAGCAACTCAATAACATCGCTAACCTAAAACAGGTTTGGGGGAAGGAGGGCGGGATGGTTGCAGAAAATGAAGTATAACTACTCAGATGGAACGTTATGATGAGTACATAACTTCTTTATCTGAAGTAGTTAACTTCATTTATCTGCAGCCTGTGGGACAGGGTCCCCAGCTACCAAAATCTCCTGGGAGGCCCTCATGGAAGGATATTCCTGAGCACCACAGAGCCAAAGGATGCTCTACCTCTAGAGATCAAATGAAACTTATAATGAGAAATAAATGTATGTGACCTTGCCCAGGTAGCTGCTACACAGATATCATCCAGTGAAACCCTAGACCAAAAGGTAGCAGAAGTTGCCACAGATCTGGCAGAATGAACTTTAACAAGACCAGGCAGGGACAGACCTTTGCCTTATAGACTTGCAGTATACATTGTGTAATCCATCTAGCTAAGGAGACCTTGGATATGGCTTTGCCCACAAAAGGTCTAGAAAAGGACACAAATAACTGGTCCGACTTACGAAAGGGTTTAGTTCTATGTAAATAGAAACAAAGCTGTCTATGAACATCTAGCAAATGCAGTTTATATTCACCCTTGTTCTGAAAATTTGGAAAGAAAACAGGCAGGTTAATCATCTGATTAATATTTGATTCAGAGGCAACTTTCGGTAAGAAGGAAGGGTTTGTGCGGAGCGAGACCCTGTCTTTATGAAAGATCAAGTAAGGGGGCACGGCAGACAAAGCTTGAATCTCAGAAACTCTCTTGGCCAAAATAATGGCCACTAGGAAAGCTGTCTTCCAGGATAAGAATTTCAAATCTACTGACGTTGCTGGTTCAAAGGGGGGAGCAACTAACGCCTGCAGAACTAGGGTAAGGTCCCAAGGAGGGACTGAGTCCTTAACTGGAGGGCGTAAAAGAAAGGTGCCTTTCAGAAAAGCTTTACACAGTCTCAAAGAAGCTAGAGCATTTATATTACTGCCGACATGAAAATTAGAGATGTCCGCCAGTTGCACTTTTATAGTGGAGGAACTAGCCCCTTGTTGGAAAATATTGGACAAAAACTCCAACACTGCAGGAACCGGGGCTGTAAAGGGATCCAGATTCCTCTGAGAAGCCCAAATAGAGAAGCGTTTCCATTTGCTGCGATAAACCTTCCTAGTGGAAGCTTTGTGGGATGCCACCAGAAAGTACAGTTTTGTACCTACCATAAATGTAGATGTCCGATAGATATGCAACTGCAGTCCTTACATATGGGTTGTCCTGCCTCAGGCAGCCCTCGGTCGGCCTGATTCCAAAGTCTGGGTCCGGCGTTGGCTGATGTCGCCTCCTCCCCGACGTCAGAGCGGCTGGGGTATAAAAGCATCAGCCGACGCCATCTTCCTCAGTGTTTCTTGCCCCAGATGCCAGGTGCCCTCCAAGAAAGGCTAAATTTAGAACTGGAGAAAAATTTCCAGACATACACAATAGTAATAAACAGATACACCATAACAGATATCCCCAGCTAAGTATAAAAGGAGGGAAGTGGACCCAATACACAGAGGGGTAGGAGGGAGGGAAAACCTGACTGCAGTTGCATATCTATCGGACATCTACATTTATGGTAGGTACAAAACTGTACTATGTCCTTCAAGAATGCAACTGCAGCCCTTACATATGGGTTGAATACCATAGCCAAGCTGAGGGTGGTAGGCTCTAAGATAAGGATGGTGTAGCTAAAATGCCCTGCAGGACTGCCAAAGCAAAGCCTGCTCGGGATCTGGAATATAAAGGCAGGTTGTAGTGCTTGGAAAATGTATGCACAGAGCTCCATGTAGCAGCTTCTAGAATGTCCTTTGTAGCCACCCCTCTTAGGAAGGCTGTGGAGGTGGCTGTAGCTCTGGTGGAGTGTGGCCTGATATTGGCTAGCACACCCTTTCCATGGAAAGAATAACAGAATCTGATGCAATGTCCAATCCAGTTTGAAATTGTTTGTTTGGAGATTGCCTTTCCTTGCACTCCAGGAGCGTATGCTACAAATAGTTGGTCAGACTTTCTGTTGGCCTTTGTTCTGTCCAAGTAGTAGCGTAGTTGTCTGTGTATGTCCAAAGTGTGCAGCAGCTTTTCCCCTTTATTTTGAGGATTGGGGAAGAAAGTAGGCAGGTGAATTGCTTGATTTAGAGACACCCTGGATATCACTTTTGGCATAAAAGAAGGATTGGTTCTTAAAGAAACCCTGTCCTGATGAAAAATGAGGAATGGAGGTACTGCCATGAGGGCCTGTATCTCCGAAACTGTTCTTGCTGAGGTAATTGCCAACAGGAAAACTGTTTTCCAGGAAAGAAATTGCAATTCTGAAGATGCTGCTGGTTAAAAAGGAGGAAGAGTTAATTTTTCCAACACGAAGTTGAGGTCCCATGCAGGCACTGGTGGTTTTCTGGGAGGTTTGATATTCTTTATCCCTCTTAGAAATTGTCTTAGCAAAGGATGTGAAAAGGCAGGTGGATCAGTGTTGTATTTTGCTGAAATTGCTGAAGTGTGTATTTTTATGGAAGAATAGGAAAGTCCATTATGCAGCATTTCTGCCAAGTATTCCAGTATCTGTAGGATGCTCATTACTGATGCATCCTGTCCCCTGTTGGTATTCCAGATGTTGAATCTCTTCCATTTGGCTGAATAAGTCTTTCTGGTGGAAGGCCTGCGTGCTTCCAATAATATCTGTTGAACTTCCTTGGAGAGAGAGATGTGGGGAGAAGTCATGGAACCCTCCAAGCTGTCAGCTACAGAGTTTGCAGGTTGGGATGAACCGTCCTGTAATTGTGCTGAGTCAAGAGTAGAGGCCATTGAGGCAGGGGCCACGGCTTGGTGCAAGTTATGCTCCTTAGTAATGGGTACCAGTGCTGCCTTGGCCAATCTGGAGCTATTAAGATGCCTTTCGGTTGTTCTGCTTTGATCTTCAGTAACACCTTGGTCATTAATGGTAGAGGTGGGAATGCACAGATTGTTAGAGAGTTCCAGCTGAATGAGAGAGCATCTATTCTCCAGGCTTGTGGATGGTGTGTCCTTGAGCAGAACTTTTTCAGATGATGATTGAGGTGGGAGGCAAAGAGATCTATGTCCGGCCTCCCCCATGCATGAGTTATTTGTGCAAAAATGTCTGGATGCAACATCCATTCGTGCGGGTCCAGGATGTTTCTGCTTAGACTGTCCGCCAGAACATTGTCCCTGCCCGGAACAAACTGGGATTGCAGCTGTATGTTCAGTTTCAGGGACTTTTCCCAAAGAGTCATTGTTAGTCTGCAAAGGGGGTAAGAATGAGTACCTCCCTGCTTGTTTATGTACCACATTACAGTGGTATTGTCTGTCTTTATTAGCAGATGACCTTGTTGAAGATATTTTCCGAAGGCCTCGATTGCATGAATCACTGCTAACATCTCTTTTTGATTGATGTGTAGGTCTACTTCCTGTGGGGTCCATTGTCCTTGAATGCATCTGCCCTCCATGTGCGTGCCCCATCCATGGTCTGAGGCGTCTGTTGTAATGGTTTGGCTTGTTTGAGGTTTGTTGAAAGGCATACCTTTGTTTAACTGGCTTGCTTGGGCCCACCACAAAAATTCCCTTTCTAGACATGGGATAAGTGGGATAACTGCCTCTAAGTTGCGGCTGTGTTGAGACCATAAACTTTTTAGGTACCACTGTAGTTTTCTCATGTGTAGTCTTGCCAGTGGAATCAGTAGAATGCAAGATGCCATGAAACCCAGGGCCTGCAGGATTTTCCTTGCAGTCATCTGGGTGAGCTTTGCTAGGCTTTTGAAGTAATGTGGTAATTGCTCTTGCTTCTCTTCTGTGAGATAAGCCATTTGTGATTCTGTGTCTAGTTTGGCTCCTAGAAAAATCATTTGTTGGGATGGCAGTAGTCTTGATTTTTGTAAGTTGACTGTGTATCCCAAAGCCTGTAGTAAGTGAATGACATAATTCAAGTTTTTTGTTAAGGCTTGCTTGCTGTCCGCTTGTATTAGGCAGTCCAGGTAAGGGTATATTTGTATTCCCTGGAGTCTGCAATGTGCAATTACTGATGCCAGGCATTTCGTGAATACTCTGGGCGCAGTAGATAAGTCAAAGGGCAATGATGAGAATTGATAATGCTCTGACCCTGCAAGAAATCTGAGGTATCTTCTGCAACTGTGTCTGATTGGGACATGCAGGTATGCCTCCTTGAGGTCCAGAGTAACCAGCCAAGACCACTTGCCCAGCATGGGAAGGAGTTGCTGTAGAGTCAGCATTTTGAATTTTGGTACAATGAGAAAAGTGTTTAGAGCGGATAAGTCCAGTATAGGCCTCCATTGTTTTTCTTTTCTTGGAACAAGGAACAGTCTTGAATAAAATCCCTGGCCTTGTTCCTGAGGAGGAACCTTTTCTATTGCTTTGATTTGTATCAGCTTTGAAACTTGTTCTAATGCCTCTGCCCTTTGATTTTGTGGCAGGTTTGGCATGCCTTGTCTTGTTGGTAAAGTATGGAAGTGGAACCTGCAGCCTTGGTCTATTATGTCCAGAATCCATTTGTCCTTTGTTAAAATGTGCCAATTTTTTGAAAATAAGGATAATTTTCCGCCTAAAGGTGCTTCTCTTTGGGCCTTGGTCGGCGGTGTCAAAGTTAAGTCATTGTGATTGTCCTTGTGGAGCAGGGGAAGTCCCTGCCCCACCCCTCTGATTAGTCGGTTGCCACTGGCGTCCCCTGTAGGAGCCTCTGTATTGCCCTCTTCCTCGGGCACGCCTGTTTTTTCCCCTTTGAAACTTGTCAGTGTCCGGAAAGGACCAATTCTTAGAAGGCCAATTCCTGCTGAACCTGGAGGAAATCCTTGACTGTTTGCACTGATTTAGCCTTTTCCTCAATTGATTTCAACACATCCTGAGCATTAGCACCGAATAACTTGTGTTTTTCTAGAGGTGCATCTAGAAGCTTTAATTTAACATGATCTGGCAATGCCTGTTCTTTTAACCATGCATGTCTACGTATGACGGCCCCAGTCATAGCTGCCCTACATGAAGCTTCCAATGCATCATAACCACACTGTAGAAAATGATTGCTAACCTGCTGAGTGTTATGGACCAAATCTTGCAAGGCCTTTCTATCTAAAGGCTCAGGAGAGGCTAACCTTTTCTGCAAATCATCCATCAAGAAATCCTGATACTGAAACATATGAAAAATGCAATTAAGGGCCCTCATGGCAAGTGTGGTTGAGGTATAAACTTTTTTGCCCCACCTCTCCAGGGACCTAGCTTCCCTGTCTGAGGGCAAAGGATTTTTGGCCGTGGATGTGGCCACCCCTTTGGGCCCCTGGGAAATAGTTTCTAGATCAACAGAATGGGCCCTGAAGAAATGCTTGTGAGTTTCAGGAACCCTGTAGTATTGGTCCGGCTTGACAGGAGCAGGGGGGAGAGAATCAGGAGAAGCACTCAAATCTGAGTACACATCATCCAGTACATCTAACACTGGAGGGATAGCTAAAGGCCTGTGTTGGGGAAGCTTAAGAAGGTACAAAGCAGTTTCCTGGAGTCGGAGAATTCCTGACCCTACCACTGAAAATGCTCTCTCGTGGAGTGGAGAATTTCCCCAAAAGAAATATCCTCAGGAGGAGAGGCAGAAGGAATAGATTCCTCCGCATCAGAATCCTCGTAGGCCTGGAAGGACTCTTCCTGGGTATCTGAGTGATCAGAGTCACCAGAGGCTTCATCTGAAGAAAGGGTGTCTATATGCTCAACCCTGGGCCTTTTGTTGTCAGAAGGTGGCTGAGAACCTCTGTCAGGATGGGCCTGGGAGCCTCTGATTAAGGAAATTAAATCTGCAGCTAAAGTCATGATTTGCTTATCAGTAGTGGGCTGAGGCATAGCTTTAGGAGGGTGAGACTTAGCCTGGCTGGCAGCCTTAGCACATGTGTAGGCCTTGATAGACATAGACATAGGGGGCCTAGCTGCCCCACGTGCTGGAGTAACCTTGTCCACCGGTATGGTCTCAGGCAAATCTTGGGCTTCAGTTTCTGGAGGAAAATCAACAACGGGCACCGGCACAGTCTCCGTGGCTGGAGTGATCGGTAATGCGGTGTCGTCGGTCCGGAGCGGTGGAACAACCGCCTCAGAAGAGACCGATGCACTCGCGGTAGTTTTTGGCATGGTGTCGGTGGAAGTCGCGGGCCGAGAATGTCGGTCCCGGTCTTTCCGTTTTTTAGAACTATGAGGAGTCGGTTGTTCCGACGGCATGGTATAGGAGAATTTGTCGCCAAAAAAGTCTTCAGCAAACTCTGCCCGGCGCCTGAGTGTGCGCTTTTGAAGCAAGCACAGGCCGAGACGTCGTGGTATGGGCCAAGGCAGGGGAGGCAGTAAGAATGGAAGTCCTTATGAGGTATTTGTTTACCACAAGACAAGCAATTATTAACTTTATCAGTTTTTTCTGACATTGGCTGAGGCAAGAAAAGGTTCCCCAACGGGGTACTTAGCTTTTTGATGACTTCGGATACGTAAAACACAGGAGCTGACCGACCGGCACTTGCAAACTGCTTCTGCTTCGGGCACCGCGCAGCAAGAAAGACCGAGGAAGATGGCGTCGGCTGATGCTTTTATACCCCAGCCGCTCTGACGTCGGGGAGGAGGCGACATCAGCCGACGCCGGACCCAGACTTTGGAATCGGGCCGACCGAGGGCTGCCTGAGGCAGGACAACCCATATGTAAGGACTGCAGTTGCATTCTTGAAGGACATCAGTCTTTACTGAAGATGACAGACCGGGAGTCCTAGCCATCAGGGGAACTGGAGGAACCAAGCCGTCAGCTTGAGGCTGTCCAGGTCGGGCGGACAGATACCCGAGGGATGAGAGATGAGATCCGGGCAAAAATCCAGAATCCGAGGAGGAGTTAGAACATCATGAGACCAGGGGAAGGGGGACCACACCTGACGAGGCCAGAACGGGGCAATGAGGATCATTTTGCACGCCCGTCGGTAAGCCTTCTGAAGAAACTTCGGAATGAGAGGTAAAGGGGGGGGTAAGCATACAGTAACCTGGGAGGCCAAGCATGGATGAGAGTGTCTCTGGGGGAGTGCCCTGGTGAGGGGATTAGAGCGAAGAACTTGCTGCACTTCACGTTGGAAGGACATGCGAAGAGATCGCAGCAAGGCTGACCCCACGCAAGGAAGATCTCCTCCGCTATAGACTGTTTCAGAGACCACTCGTATGGCATTAGAATAGCCCGACTCAGTCTGTCCGCTAAAATGTTGGAGCGTCCTGGGATGTGGATTGCAATCAGAAAACGACTGGTGGAGATCGCCCACTCCCACACACTCATAGCCTCGCGACAGACAGGGTAAGATCTGGTTCCCCTTGTTTGCTGATGTACCAAACAGACATGTTGTCTAACTGAACTGCAATCGTCCCCGGGGGAAGAACAGAGTGAAAGGCCTGCAATGCTAAAAGCACTGCCCTCATCTCCAGAACATTGATATGCAATCTGGTCTCGGTCTGGGACCACGTGCCTTGGACTGTCCTCCCAAAATAGTGCCCTCCCACCCGAGCTGGGAGGCGTCCATGGTCACTGCTGCTTGGGCTGTGGGTGCTATGAAGGGTTGCTCTGCCAAGATTTCCGGCGATTGGAGCCACCAGAAATGAGACATCTTGCAGGCTCTGCTGATTCGAATTGGATAGTCCATGGGGAGGTTTAGCCAAGACCACTGTACTGTCAGGGTCCACTAGAGCACCTGCATGTGAAAGTGCACACAGGGAAAGATTGAGATTGCTGTGGCCATGGAGCCTACGGCTCAGAGAACATCGCTCGCCATTGGCAGCCTGGGGCCAAGGATCACTGATACATGGGCCCGTAGGCTCTGGACCCTGTCTCGAGTGAGAAAGACTTTCAGTTGTAGAGTGTCCAGCCATGCCACTATGAATTCCAAGGTCTGTGTCGGGTTCAAGCGGGACTTGGAGATGTTGATGGTAATCCCTAGATTGGCTGCAAGGTGGAGAGAGTCATCTCTGGCCATGCAAAGATGACGCTTGGCGGCAGCAGTGAGGAGCCAATAGTCTAGGTAAGGAAACACCTGAATTCCCTGAAGCCTCAAGTGAGCCTGTATGACTGCCATAACCTTGGTTAAACACCCTGGGGGCTGTGGTGAGACCAAAGGGTAGGGCTCTGAACTGGAAATGATTGGCTCCCAGCCAGAAGTGACGGAATCTCCTGGAGCTTCTGCGAATTTTGACATGGTAGTAAGCGTCCTGGAGGTCTATAGAGCACATCCAGTCGCATTCACGAGGTAAGGTAGAATGGACTGCAAGGTGATCATCCAGAATTTCTGTTTGGCTACAGTCAGGTTCAGGGATGACAAGTACAATATAGGCCTGAGGTCCCCCCTGTCTTTTTTGGCACTAAAAAGAATCGGGAGTAAATGCCTAATCCGGACTGATCTGGGGGGACCAGTTCAATGGCTCGATTGCGAAGCAGCTTTGAAATTTCTAACGCTGCTGCGGGTGGAACATCCGGGAGGCACTTTGGTTAGACGGCTGGGGTAACGAATGGGATGGAGTAGCCTCTGCATATTATTTGGAACACCTAACGGTCCGCCGTAATGGACTCCCAAGCCATTAGGTGCAATGATAATCTTCCCCCGACTGTCTCCAGAGTAGGACAGTCGAGCAACCCCTCAGGGTTGCTGTGTGGGTCTGTCCGAGAAGGTCTCCCTAGACCCACAGTTCCTCGGTCCCCCTCTGCCTCTGGGGCAGCGTCTTTCTTGTCCCCCTCTGCCTCTAGGAGACGAGTTGTCCTGAGATTCCCGGGAAAACTGAGATTTTCAGAACCACATCTTCTTTTGCCCTCTCTGATTTCTAGAAAAGGACCTTTGAGAGCTAGAGAAGCGGACTCCGATGGCCGACAGAGCCTTCCCGTCCTTTTCGCTCTGGAACAGGATGTCACGTACTGTCTTCCCAAACAGGGAAGAACCATCAAAGGGAGCATTTGTGAATGACGCCTTGAAGGGGTCTGCAAACTGATATAGTCTGAGCCAAGCATGTCGCCTCATAGCTACACCGGTCCCAGCTGCCCTAGCCGCTCCTTCCGTGGCATGGGAAAGGACATGCATGGAAGTGTTCGATACAGACTTGAGTCTCGACATTTTCGCTGTAAAAGCCACTTGGCCTCCGGTGACAAAATCTCAGGGGGTGACACAACGAACTCTGTCACTAGGTCTCGCTGAAGTCATATAACGTGTGCCAAATAATTCAGCGCTCAAATAGAAAATGTCGCTGAGGAAAAAACTCACTTCCCAAACTGATCCACCGCCCAGGACTCCTTGTCCGGAGGTTGGACCGAAGAACTTTCCTGTGCCAGTTCTCTCTTGGTGGCAGCTGCAACCACCATAGCGTCCACCGGAGATCAATTGTACCAGGCCTGTCTGTCTGAGGGAGGAGAAAGGATCCTGTCCAGGCGTTTAGGTATTGGCTCTATGGTGTCAGGCTCCTTCCATGCCTGCATGGTAATGGGATCCACTAAGGGATCCACAGGAGGGGACACCCAGTATGTAGATGGGCCTGTGCCAAAGGCCTCCAGGAATACTGACTCATCCGTAGAGGGTTTTGGGGCTGACCACCCTTCCCTCTGGCAGAGGATCTCCATGATGTCTCCAAAGGAGACATCCTCGGGAGGTGACCTGGGGGAACCCTCACCTTCATCTAAATCAGTATCTTCTTTGAGGGACTCGGGGGGGGGGGGGGGGAGAGTCCATGTGCCTCCTTTTATACAAGTGCTTACGGGGACCCTCTTCAGTGGGACTCTCTGAAGAGGGCTTGTAAGTCACGGGGGGTTCCACAATGGGATCCACCTGGGGGTCCTCTAGCACGGGCTGTCCCTGGGACAAGTTGATGGGAGTCGTGACCAAATACACGGGAGCTTGGGCGGAGTCCAAGGCAATAGGCTTAAGTCTCAATCCTCGGGAGACAACCCTCTCCACCACTCTGAACGCCGATGGAGAGTGCACATCCTTAGCAACCAACAAGGAGGAAGCTCTCCCTGGCTCCACTGTGAGGATCGAGGCCGAGGTAGCCGGGGTTCCGAAGGAACGGCTCGGATCCGACAATGTCAGAGCCAAAGACACCTCTGTTCCCTCGGATCAGACTCTCTGCTCTTGGCCACGAGAGTTGCTCGGATCTGAACATGTCTGATCAGAGGAACTCAAGGTAATCGCCGGCGTCGAGGTTGGAGGAACTGTCAGCGCCGAACCCCCAGCTCAAGGGATCCTAGGATCCATAAACCCCGAAACTGCAGGTCGGATCGGAGATTGGATGGAAGAAGGGCAAGGAGGTCTTCTCTCTCTCTGGCTGAGGAGGGGCCTGGCAAGACTCTCATTTGGGTCCGAATGTACCTCTGCATCATCCTCTCCATATCTAGCTCCGACAGACTCAGAGTCAAATGCGAAGAGACGACAGACTCAGATCTGGCTGGTCAGTTCAATGACCTCGATGAAGGCCTTGGGTCCCAGAGCTCAGTCGGCTCCAGGGAGAGCCTCGGGGAGTGGATCCGAGGAGAAGCAGCTCTAATAACTTTGGTAGGTGGGCTAGGGAAGGGCTCCCGCTCTGGAGATTGCTTGCGGTGCCTATCTCCTCTCTTCTCCTCGTCTTTCTTTTCCTTTGCCTTTAGTCCTCCCTTCAGTAAGCTTAGTGGGAGGTTGAGTCCCAGCCTGGGGGGGGGGGGGGAGGTTGATCAGCTACTGGAGCAGAGGACAAGGACAAGGTCGCCATGTCCAATGCAGAAACCGGTAGAAGGCTTTTAGCTACCAGCTTTGCCTTCCTTTCCTTTAAGGCCCTAGGGTAGAACCCTGCACACACGCTACAAGGTAAGGCAAGATGGGGAACACCCAGACAAATAACACACAGAGTGTGGCCAGCCAACGGTGAGAGCTTGTGGCCACACTCTGTGCATTTTTTAAAGGTCGGTTTTGGCTGTTCAGCCATAACAAAAACCCACTCAGCCAAAACTTAAACCAAAATTATCACACACACACTAAGAACGGGTTAGGCCTACTACACTACCTTACAAACTTTAACTTTTTTTTTTTTTGAACAACAACAACAAAAAAAAAAAAACGACGAACAGCGAAGGGGAGGAAAGGGTTAATAAACGACCACGCACACACTCACTAAATATACCAGAAAAAAAACTTCCACTTACTATACCCAACTTGGAGCTTAAGAGACCACGATTCATATGCATGAAGCGGCAAACGAGATCTGAGGAAAGGTAGGAGTTGTGAGGGATTATGGGTAAGGGGAGGAGCTTGGAGCAGATGCTTGGAAAATGTTGCTGGCTCGGATCCGATACAGGTTGCAGATAAATGAAGTTAACCACTTCAGATCAAACACATGCCATTGTAATCCTCCTCCTCCCTTGCCAATAGCCCCTTGCTACCACAAATCTTCATTTTTTTTTACCTTTTTCCCTGTCATCTATTTCTACTGGAACCCCTCTAGAAATTTGTATAATTACTCCACTTTTCTTCTCTTCATAATATTCTACTGAATACCCATTCTGAAATGCTCTCTGTAAAATCTGCAAGTTTGTTTTCTTCCAAATGTGTCTAAAATATTGTATAAAATGTTCCCATCTAAGGGTCCCTGGTTGTGTCTCTCTTGGACACGAGCATTAGGTGTTGATCGTGGAAAGAAGGGTAAAACTTGGCCAGGCTTGTAACGGCCACAGGGTCTTTAGCCTAGCAACTTCCTATGATACTATGGTCCTATTACACAACACTTTTTTTGGGGGGGAATTGCATTTCCAGCTTTTGTTTTACATGCATATAGTAATGTCTGGCAAACTGATCTTTTTTTCCAGTTGTTTCTTCTCATCTCCATTTGAACCTATGGCAAATTTTCAAGATGTTTTGTTTTAATGAAAACCCTCAAGCTAATAAATAAATATAAAACACCCCTACCCCCTATTAAACTGGAGCAAATACAAAAAATATATATACATCTTCAAAATGTGAAGTTTAACCTTCCAGAAGGGAACAGCCACAAATTGACAGTTGCACATACAGGTATTATCTAACCTAAAATTAAGGGTGCCCATGCTAAAGCACATATTATAGCCTACGCTCCCACTTGCACTGATTGTTGTCTGTTCTTCTCCTGCATTTACTCCCCTCTCAGATATGAAAAACAGCTTGTATGCTTTCAGAAAATGTTAACTTTTAACCCTAAGAAAAAGTGCACTGGTGATCTTTAAATAAAACTAAAATGTACAGTGTTCCATTAACTGCATTAAAGTACTAATTATGCTAGGGAAGTTGTTACTCTTATTCACCTCCCATAATTTCAAACTTTTTTTTTCACTGAACTGGTTGCCACTGTAATTTTAATTTTTGGACTTCCCTCAGCAAAGAATATTAAATTCTCAAGATTAACTGCCTGCACCTACAGAAAGCTTGTCTCCATGAAAATATACTCTTGCAATGAGTCTTTTTAAATTTCAC
The DNA here is from genome assembly GCF_019279795.1 of Protopterus annectens. Classification (NCBI taxonomy): domain Eukaryota; kingdom Metazoa; phylum Chordata; order Ceratodontiformes; family Protopteridae; genus Protopterus; species Protopterus annectens. The sequence continues at coordinate 1,454,427,744 of NC_056729.1, read as the reverse complement.
TCAGAAAAGAATACACAGCTGCCCTAAGCTGCAGACTCCTTAAATCCATTGAACATTTGCCAGCGGAAAATAAGCAAGCTAAAATCTTTGCAGTTGTCAGAAGATTAGCATTTTCTTGGCTTTCATTTTGTCTTATTTTAAAAGCCTACATGCTTAAAAAAAACTGTTTACATCTTAAGCCAAGGGTAGTAATCAAGACATACACCCTTGTAAAATAAAGACAAAATATAGAATAGTTGTGTAAAATTTTACCATAACCACAGATGTCCTTCTCTTTAATATGCTGCTGCAGTATTCATCATGTATGCAAGTTCACCTCTGGCTAACTCGTACGTCCGGCCAGCATACAAAAAGACTACATAGTACTGCTAGGTATGTGCGATGCTGAACTTCCTCTCGCGTACATAGGTCATAAAGAGACACTGGGTATAAAGCAAAAGTCAGCACGCACCAACCTCAGAGCTGAATGTTGCCAAGCACCAGCCTGATTCTAGGTGAAAAGCATATCAGCAAGAAAGATAGGCAAGCATCGGGGGGGGGTTCAATACTGCAGCATACAGAAGAGAAGGACATATATGGTTAAGGTAAGATTTTACACAACTATTCTATGTCCTTCTATTCATATGCTGCAGTATTCATCACATATAGGAGAATGCCAAAGCTCATGCTTCGGAAAGCTGAGGAGGAGGAGCAGCAGAAGCTTTTTCTACAAAGCCATGTAGAATAGCCCTAGCAAAAACAGCCCTGGATTTGGAGAGGACAGAGTTTATAATGTTTAGTGAAAGTAAGAACAGAGGACCACATTGCCACCTCCAGGATAGAACAAGTGTCCAAGCCTTTAAAGAAAGCCCCAGAAGAGGATACTGCTTTAGTGGAGTTTGCCCTCACTGGAGAAGAAAAGCTCTTACTGCTGACTGAGTAACAGAAAGAGACAGTGTTAGAAATTCAAGAAAAATAGTTTCCTTGGACACCGGCTGACCCAGCTCCCCTGGGTAGAAGGGCACAAACAGGTGTTTAGACTTATGAATAGGCTTGGTTTTATCCAGGTAGTATCAGAGTTGCCTGTGCATATCCAAAGAATGCAGGATTCTCTCACCTTTTAGACTGAGGGGAAGAAAAAAGGTGGGAAGATTGATAGACTGGTTAAGAGATAACTCACTGACCAGCTTAGGCATAAAGGATGGGTTGGTATGCAAGGATACCCTGTCTCTGTGGAAAACTGTCAAGGGGGTATTAGACATCAGAGCTTCTCAGAGACCTTATAGCAGATGTAATGACCACCAGCAAAACTGTTTTCCATGTACAATGTTGTAAGGAAGAGGAGCTTGCTTTCTCAAAACGTGCCAATGTAAGCTTCTCTAACACAAAATTGAGATCCGAAGGAGCTGGTTTCCTTGGTGGTCTAATATGAAGGAAATCTTTTAGGAAAAGTTTCACCTCTAACCTGGAGGCTAAAGGGGGTGACCTAGGCAGATGAGCTGAAAGGTGAGCCTTCACTAAAGAGTAGGATAGGCCACCTTTCATTAGTTCACACAGATAGTAGATGTTCTGGTGGTTTTGTCCTAACAGTGTCTGCAGATCCTTCTTGCGATACCAGATGGAAAACCTTTTTCATTTGGAAACGTAGGATTTCCTAGTAGTGGGTTTTCTGGCCTCCTGCAGAACTTGAAGCACGTCCTCTGAAAAAAGGTGCCTTAAGGGAATCAAAATCCTACTATCCACAGAGCCAAGTTCACAGTCGACAGCTGTGACTGTATCAAGGTTTCCCTGTCTTGTGTGAGTAGATCTATCCTGTTGGGCAACTTGTGATGACTGCCCCTGGTTAAGTGTAGGAGAAGGGGGAGCCAATACTGCCTTGGCCAAAAGGGAGTCACCGGCAAGTTTTTTGGTTGACCCTGCTGAATCTTCAGTAGGATCTTTTGGAGGAGAGATAATGGGGGGAATGCAAAGAGAAACATGCCCTTCCTAGAAAATGACAGAGCATCCACCTTCCATGCCAGGGGGTGTGGAACCCTGGCACAAAATTTTGGATGTTGTCTGTTCATGAGGGAGGCAAAAAGATCTACCTGAGGTGTACCCCAACGATGGATCAAATCCAGAAACACCTCTCTGTATAACATCCATTCATGGGTCTGGGTCACGGACCTGCTTTGTGTGTCTGCCACCACACTGTGACCTAAGCCAAGAATATCTCCTTAAAACTGACCCAAAGGCCGCTGCCCTAGCAGAGGCATCTGCAGCATCATAACTGCACCTGATGTAATGCCTCATAACCTGGCAAAGGACTTGAGAATGGCAGTCAGTTTTGCCTTGGTAGGAGAATCTGTAAGCTCAGAAAGGAGGTCCCCTGCATCAAAAAGGAACCCAGAGAGCATTTGGCCATGTGAACCTAGTAATTAATTGCCCTGAAGGCCAGGGTTGCAGAAGTGTAGACCTTTTTCCCAGTCTCTACATAACCTTGCTCTCTTTATCAGAGGGCAGCAAGGAAGTAGAAGTCAAGAACGTGAAAGCCTTATCAGCTGAGATAGAAATGGTAGCTAGATCTGCAGACAGAGCTTTAAACAGGAACTTAGCATCCTCTAGTACCTTGCAGAACCTGCCTGGGTGCTTGGGAGCATGGGGTTGAGAATCTGGTCACTAGGAAGCAGCAGTAAATGCATCCAGGAAGGCTGACAGAACTGGAGGAATAGCACAGGGTGATGGACAATCCATATGCAACAGGTCATAATACCTCTTTTGAATATCTGAGGCTTGGCAGCAGTCCCATTTGAAAAATTATTTCATTTTTTGGGATAGTTTCTCCAAAGAAAATACCCTCCCCAGGGGAATCTGTATCATTAGATTCTTCTTCTGGAGAGACATACCCTAAGGGTGAAGCTATCTGGGCGGAATAGGCCAATGACTCATCTTCAGAGGATTCCTCCTCATCCAAAGAGGAATTTGCAGCTGTCCACTTGAATGCATTGGAGGGAGAAAAGGACTGCAAAGAGACAGAGGAAGGTGAGGACTAGTGCAGAGCTATGAAGGCACTGAAAAGGCTTTGGGAGAAAACCTGCCAATCGGCAGGTATTCTGGCAGAGCAGGAGCAATGTGTGTAGTCTTCACTTTTTTCTTTTTGGGAGTTTCCGTGTGATGGAAAGTGGAAGGGCCTGACGTTGGCCTACATTTGACTACATCAGTAAGCACATTCTCATGCACAGTGATTTCAGTGATGCTCAGAGGACCTTCGGAAATAAGCTGTGGTCCCCCTTTTCGCCTGAGTCGGACACCTACACTTCCCTCTTGGACGTGCTGGTAGACTGCTTCAGAACTTCCCCTGTGGTACCTGCCGAAGGGACATTCACTGGCTCTGGAAAGACCTCCAGGCCTACATCGGCCTCAAGAGGAATGCCTAAGAGAGAGGATGCAGCTGGTAGGCCAGGTGCTTAAGACGCTGCTTCTCTAAGTACAATTTAAGCAAAACTAAATGGTTCCTTAGAGTTGTATGGTTGTGGTCTGGGCCTAGAGAGAACAAACAGACGTCGTGGGTATCTTTATGTGGAATCTGCCTCCCACACTGACACTTGATCTTACTAGCAGACATGAAATCACCCCACAAATAAGCAATAACAAAAAGCAAGAAAATTAGAAATGAAAAAACCCCAACGGGGTACTCATCTGAACCAAGGTTCAACACTAATCTGGCGAGCAAACGTCTGCAACAGGCAATCGGACAGGCGGCAGAAAAGGTGTGTGCTGATGTCCACTTTATACCAGATGTCCCTTTATGACTGATGTACACAAGAGGATGTGCGGCATCACAAGTACCTGGCAGTAACATGGAGTCTTTTGTATACTGACTGGACGTACTCAGAGGCGAATTCCCATATGTGATGAATACTGCAGCATATCAATAGAAGGACATCTTAATTCTACATATAATATAATCAAGTGCACTTTTACACCCCACCCCCATCCCATCAGCCCAAAGTCACAGCATGTGAACATTAAACTTGTTTTTCTTCAGCCTTTTCCCCCTCTTGTTATAATGGAAAAAAAAACATTTTTTGCAACTAAAAAGAACTTGTTCACAGTTCACTTTAATATCTTTAACACATAACAGTCACTGAACAGACTCCCCTACATTAAAAATACCCGACTACACACTACACAAAAATGTTTTATTGTATATAACATGCAGTTTACATCATGAAGTATTTTATACAAATGCTAACAAAAACAAAAACGGTTTTACTTACAGTTAGTTTTCCCCTTTTAGTGTCCTCCTTAACATTAGTGATATAAAGTGGAGTATATGCTTTACAGTTCACCAATCCATTTAACAATCAACAAAAGTCCAATGTTTTTCAGCCACTTTTTCTTGCAAAATTATAATTCATAAATGGGATAAAATGATTTATAGTCCTGTTTAGTCACTAAATTCAAAAGTTGCTGTACTTCTTCCTGTTCATCTCCATTTCCCAAAGCCAGACTTTCGTTCAAGTGAAAGGTGCTACCAATTCTTCTATTCAGCTCCTGTGCTTTCTTTTGGTCTCTTAAGCATTTTATTTTTGAATACTGGAAAAGGTGTGACTGGCAAAGTCTCTCGATGAACCTTACCATCAGAAGAATGAGAAGCAGAGTACCTTTTCTGCTTGCTGACTCACTTTTTGTTGGATAATTTTTTTTTTATTTCCTCCACAGCCTGTTATGCATTAAAAATGACTCGATCCAACAGGAAAAACAACATGTGAAGACAACAAGACACTGGAGATTGAATCTCACACCTGCCTCTCGACATTCCCTGATTGCTGGGATAAATTTGCTTATCTTCTGCCTGGTGTATAGTGAATAATCATTTTCTACTAACACTCATAGTGTTTTCTACATATCACTCATTTACCCCTTTGCTAACCTCTAACTCCCTTTGTACAACGACTTGTCACCCTATATTCACACTGTCATCTCATCCTTCAACATGGATTTATGGTACTTACACAAGTTATAATTTTGATATATTTTCTTAATTAAGTTTTTATTTTGACTTTGATATTGCTGTTTGTTATTGTTGATATTGCTTTTGTTTGTATGTTTTTGCTTTTTATGTGTATTTGTGTGTGGAGCTTTTCTCCCCAGGCCTCTACTGAAAATGGAAATATATCCAGCTAGACTAGCCCGGTCAAGAAATGTAAAATAAAAATAAATAAAATAAATAAATAATCATAGGTTCATAGGTTCATACTAGGCTATCTGCCCTAAGGCATTTATAAGCCTAGCCCACAGTATTGTGGCTTACGCCACCCCTTATATGCAAAAATACTGTGCCCATTAGTTTGTTGTGCCTCTGTCCAGCAGTGACACAGAGATGATTCCCGGGGTAAACCTACGATCTCCCATCCACAGGTCAAGATTTCTCTTGAACAGAGCCAGCGAGGTGCTCTGCCTCACATGGACCGGGATTTTATTCCACAGCATAGGGAGTCTCTGAGTGATAAATCTATCCCTCCAGCACGTCCTATTTATATCCGTGCTAAGGTTTAAGTCGCTTGCTCTAGTGGTTCTGGTGGATTTGGATTTTTGGAGGTGGAGCATGTCCATTAATTCCGGGTTGGACATGGCCTTGTATGTCAGGCACATGTCACCTCTGAGCAGACGGTATGCGACTGAATAGAGCTGGAGTTTCTTCAATCTGGCAGCATATGACAGATTTTGGAGTCCCTTTATCCTTTTGGTGAGGAACTTTTGGGGTCTCTCCAATTGCTGCAGATGTCGGGTAAGATACATCCCGAATGGGGCATTGTACTCGATCATTGGTCTGATAAGTGAAGAGTACAGGGGAACAATGACCTCACTAGATCTGGATGTGAATCCCTTCATGATCAGGTGGGCAATGTAGAAGGTCTTTCTAACCACTTTAGCAACGTGAGTGTCAAAAGAAAGGCCACTGTCAACCTGGGTCCCCTGGTCCCTGTCAACCTCTTCTGTGCTTAGTGGATTGCCACCTATATGGTAGCTTGGGGTTACCTTGTTTTTCCCGAAGGGTATGACTATACATTTTTTGGCGTTTAACTTCAGGCCATGACTCTGGCACCAGCTATCAGTTTCCGTGAGTCCCCTCTGAAGGATATCCGTGTCCGATGCACTTTCCACTATGGCGCCCAGTTTGCAGTCGTCTGCAAACTTTGTCAGCCAAAGTCCTCCCATGTTGGCCTGTACTTCTGAGAAGTAGATGCCGAACAATAGGGGGCCAAGGACCGAGCCCTGTGGGACACCACTTGTGACCGGCTTGGAGTCTGACATAGCGTCAGCAACTCTAACCCTGTGGGTTCTGTCCTTAAGCCAGTTTGCAACCCATCTTGTGACATATGGGTTTACATTTAAGCTGGTAAGTTTTTCTACAATACCAGAGTGGGGTATTGTGTCGAAAGCCTTTGCAAGGTCAAGGTAAGCTGTATGGACTGCCTTTCCCTCATCAATGGCCTTGGTGACTGTTTCGAAGAAGTCAACCAAGTTCAGAAGGCATGATCTGCCCTTGACAAAGCCAAACTGGGTTGGGTCCAATGTCTGCAAGTCCCCTATATCTTTGTTTATGAGCTCCATTATGATCCTCTCCATAGCTTTGCAGACTAGACTTGTTAAGCTTATGGGGCGTTAATTACCAGGGTCCGTAGAGGCACCGCCTTTGTGAAGTGGGACCACAGTTGCCGTACGCCACTCCCTGGGCACGTATCCTGTGGTAAGGCTGAGATTAAACAGCTGCCTTATGTGCGGGTTTAGTTCCTCATTGAGCTCGTGTAGCACACAGCCAGGGACACCATCCGGTCCCATTGATGCTGTGTTTTTAGCTTTAGAGAGAGCAGCTTTCACCTGTGCATTTGAGATGTCTGGGAGGCTACACTCCCCTGGGATAGTTATCTCTCCTTTAGGGGGGGAAAGGGGGGTGAAGTTTGCACTGAACCTGTCTGCCAGTATGTTGGCAATGTCTGTGGTTTCAGTGATTTTTGTATCATTTTGGACTAATTCTGAGCATATCTGGGAGTTTCCACCCAGGTTCCTAACATAGCTGAAAAAGGCCTTATGATTGTCTTTTGAATCCATGGCAATTTTTCTCTCAAAATTGGCCTTAGTTGATTTTATGAGTGCTCGTATTTTTTTACTAATAATGATCAGGGGTGACTTCCCTTTTATGGATTTTGTTCTATCATGTAATAGCTTTCTCCTATTATTGTAAAATTTGTTAATGGCTGGGGTCCACCAGACTGGACGTTTGCCCTTGGTGGAAAGAGTCTTGGTTTTGTTTGGGATTGCTGGATTCATGCAGTCCTGGAGGTGTTCATAGAAGGCATTTGTAAGGGCTTCCGCAGCCTGGGTTGTGGTTTCCACTGGCTCAGGGGCCTTGAAGGATACCACACCAGTCTTGAGTAGTGTGAAGTTTGCTTTAGAGAAGCTCTTCACTGTGGTCTTTTTTGTTTGGGGTGGGGGCGGGATGTGGATTTCCAGTGAGATTAGTTTATGATCAGATCTCACCAATGAGGGATATACTTCCGGTGTGGAGCATTTTGTCCCCATGTTTGTGATAATGAGATCTAGTATATTTTCTCCTCTCGTGGGAACAGTGACTAGTTGTTCCATGGCATCTGAATTCATGAACTCCAGGAACCGTTGGGCTAGAAAGTTAGGGCTTGAGTAATGTTCCCAGTCTATATTTGGGTAGTTGAAGTCGCCCAATATGATGGTGTTTGGAGATACATTTATACCCTTCAGTGTCTTCAGGAAGGCTGTGTGGGGTTCCTGAGTTTGAGAGGGTGGCCTGTAGCATGCTACAAATTGTAGAGCAGTTTTGCCTATGGTTAGTTGCACCTGGATGGTTTCCGAAGCTTCGTGCGTTGCAACCAACTTGGAGGTGTGGGTATCCTTTATGAATATGGATACACCCCCTCTTTTCGTGGTGTGGTCCGGTTTTTGGGGCCGGAACGCATGATATGAGGTAAAACCTGATAGTGCCGGGGTGCTCTCATGAGCCTTGAACCAGGTTTCAGTTACAGCACAGACATCGATGTTCTCCATACTGAGAAGGGCCTCGAGTGCGTGCATTTTGAGATTTAGACTTCTGGCATTGAGCAGCATTACCCTCAGTTTCTTCCCATTTTTGTTTTCTAGGGTGGTAGGTTTAGAATTTGAGCCTTGCCTAAAAAAGGCACTATGGGGGTGGCCAGAGCCTTAGCCAATATCCGGAATCCCAGGGGTGACAGGTGCAAGCCGTCCCTTGCGAAGCAGCGTGGCTTTGTCAAGCATGTCATCCCAGGCAGACAGACACTGGATCCCCTTTGAATGACACCAGAAATTAAGCCAATTGTTAAAGCAGATCATCTTGTCTCTATATTGTGGCATCATTCTTGGTAAAGGGAGGATACTGCTCAGGGTCAGGGTCATACCTGCCTGGGCTACATAATCAGAGAGCTCCTCTATGTCTCTTTTCATGTAGTCCAGGGAGGTACGTCTCAGGTCGTTCACACCAGCATGGACAATGACTGTGTCATTTTTGTACTTGCCATGGAGTGACCAGAGTGCTTGTGTTATGTGGCGGATTCTAGCGCCCGATAGGCAGCTTACTGTGACCCTCTCCTTGTTCAGCCTGGTGAGTGGGACGTCAGTGTGTCTGACTATGGAGTCACCTATGACAAGTATGTTTGGTGTTGTATTTGGCCTTAAGGGCTGTGACTGCTTTGCACACTGATTTTGTGGTTTATGTGTTGCTTGTGGGGTGTCTTGAGGTAGCAGTTGCTTGGGTGTCTGCTTTGGAGGCCTCTGCTGTTTAGGTAAATTTTTACTCAGAGCCTCCGAGTATGTCTTTGTGTGTTTATGTGTTTGATTCAGTGGCGTGGTAGCATTATGTGAGGCTGGTTTTGTGGTGGGTGTAGTTGCCTTCTCCTCCTGTCTGGTCTTGCCAGTCCTGAAATGAGAGAACTCAGCCTCCAGTTTGGCTAAATAGCTGCATCTCTCGCAAGTATTTGTGTTATGTGGGAGGAGGAGAGGGTTGTCTGTGTACATGAGGCAACTGTAACATTGGCTCAATATTCCCAGATTCACCAACTGGGCAGGAGAGGACGCCAGCATCTGGCCCTTCGACATGCTAGAAAAATTAAGAAGTTAGGTATGAGACTGAATAAGAGAGGACTTAGTAAGGAAGTGGGTACTCCTGGGGGGGGGTTTCGCAAGTTAGGGACTTTGTATAATTTAGAAGAGCTTAACCTGCAAGGAAGATGCTTTTAAGACAAGTGCTGAGCTTTTTTTTATGAAAAAAAAAAACTTTTAGGAACAAGTGCTGTGCTTTTTAGTTAAGGGATATACTGTTTAGGTTACTAGTAGAGCAGTTCTAAGGGAAAAAATGAAGAACAGACTTTATGGAGCCAGAAAAACTTTAACCTTGTTAAACCGGCGCTGCCCGATGCTGCTCTAGTGGCAACTCCACGCTAAAGCGTGCTTTATAGCAGGGGGCTGGAAAAGGCAGGAAATGACCCAAAATGGCCAATGAACTACAAGTTACTGTCTTAAACCACTCCTCTGAGGAAAAACAGGCAGCTCAGTACTCCCCACTCCCACTGGTGAGTAAAGAAACTTTCCCCTGACCAAACAAAGAAAATGGAGAAGTACAGGAACCAAGACAAAGCCCAGGGACCAGCAAAATCTGATCACTGGAACAAACTAGCCAGGAAAGTTAGGAGAACAAGAATATTTTTTTGTTTTTTTTTTCAAATTTTTTTCACAGATAGAACAGAAAACACAATAAATGCTTTGCTTTTCGATTAAATGCTATCAAAAGCTAGTACACTCTGTCTATTTTATAGTGGTATTGCCTGTTTTCCCTGTTTTTATAAGCTTTAATTGTTGGTTGCACTTCTTAGTTTAAGTTTGCTTAAAAGTTAAACTATAGGCTAATACACTCAAGTGTGCTAGCTTTTGATAGCATTTAATCGAAAAGCAAAGCATTTATTGTAAAAGAATAAAAAAGCGAATCGCAACCTAAAAATCACGTAACTGTGTTTATTAACAAAAAACAATAAACATATAATTCCTTTCCTTAGCGCTTTCACCCATTCATATCATGGGTTTTTTTTTTTTTTTTTTTTTTTTTTTTAAATCTACAATATAAATATAAATATATTCAATAAATATGCTAAAAATGCAACTTATGAAAATGTGTGTAAAAAACAAAATAATATAAGATTTTAATTTTAAATGACAAGAAATAGATACATGCTCATTGATGCCTGGTTTGTTACATGAATTTAGCCTCAACTGCCAGAGACTCTTTTAATTCTAGTAAAGTATTCACATCTCCTTCATTAATGACATTTTGAGGTATTCTGTCAATAACAAAAAACAGAAATCTTTTAAATTCCTTACATGTGATACTATGCATATAAAGAGAATTTGTAGTTTTCTTGTTCTTAATATCTCTAATATGTTCGGCAATTCTTTCCCTTAGCTTCCTAATGGTTTTACCTATGTAAAATGCCTGACATGATAAACATGTGGCTAGATAAACCACTAACTTCATGTTACAGTTCACGTGTCCAGGACATCTAACAGTTCGGTTATAACCTTTAATAGTGGCATAAGGTCCGTCATTGATGTACCTACATCATCTACAAAATCCACATTTTCTCATTTGAGAATTTTTGTGTATTACTTCACTTTAAAAATAATCCTTAAGGTTTTTACCTCTACTAAAAACAATAACAGGATCATTGCCTATAAATTGTAAAATCTCCACTTGGTTGTTAAAAACTTTTTTCCATGTCTCTTTTATACCTTCTGACATTATAGTAATATTATTAGTGTACGGTAAGACTAATGTACATGAATTTCTTAAGCCGGCACTCCTATTCTCCATTGTATTGTTGGACATTCCATATTTTAGTATAGGCCTAAAATTAACATTCCTTTTGTCACTTACTTACTTTTTAATTTGGTCCAGTAGTTGGTTAGGGTAACCTCTATCTACAAACATGTCAGATAAAAAGTTCATTTGACAGAAAAATTCATCGTCCTCACTGATGATCCTAGAAAGCCTCACCATTTGCCCTTTCACTAAATTTTGCTTTTGAAAGTAGGGGTGACAGCATGAACACAATATATAATAGTAATATAGGGCCTAGGGAAGACTCTCGAAGGCACATAGGAGTTCATGATGGTTATGTGAACCAGAATGAACCTTTTTTAGAGGAACCTGCCCTTCGGAGATCCGAACGTTTGAAAGATCGTTACCGAGGGCAGGATCAGTACGGTCAGCACAACAACAGGAACAGATTCAGGCAAGTGCGACAGGATTATTGAGCATAAATTTGCCTTTTCAGTCTGAAGATAAGGTTTATGAATCAATGAATTGTGTGAATTCCTTGAACTTGAAAGTTTTTAATGAGCCTACGAAAATTGTACAAGATATACAAAATGAACATAGTCAACTGAGTTCAGAAGTGTTTGTAAACGATTGCAATTACTATGAGAATTTTAATGAAAATGTTTATGAATTGCAAAACCATAATGATTCTAAATGTGATATAATCACAGATGGTGTTTTTTCTGTATACAATTATACAGAAAAACTCTTTAATGAAAATTATGTTTTACTTTTTAAAAAAGGTTTTAAATTTATTCCAAACTACAAAGTGGACACAGGGAAAGTTTTGTTAAATTTAAAAACTTACACTAGGTTATTTAACTTAAAAATATTTTTTAAAAACAAGGCTGACATTGACCTAAAGTTAGAAACTAAAAATCTTAACCTCAAGAGGTCAAGTACATTTATCCCACCTAGTAATCCTATTATTTACCTGTTTGAAATGTTTTGTGAGACTCAACTAAGAAAAACATGGAAGGAAATGCACTTGACAGAGGATAACTTGACAGTAGCAGAAAGAATGTGTCTTAAGGATTTAAGTGTCTCAAATGACCTGAGAATTATGAAACCGGACAAGGGGGGAGGGGTAGTGATTATGAGTACAACTGATTATCAACACAAAATGATAAACTTGCTTAATGATGACACGACTTATACAGCGGTGTCTAAATATGACATGATAAAAGCTTATACGAAGATTGATTGGCAACTTTTTGACTTATTATCGGAAGGTATTATTACTAAAGAAGAATTTGATTACCTTTCAGTTGATTATCCTGTTACACCATCCTTGTTCGGGATACCCAAGATACATAAAAATGTTTCTAACCCCCCTTTAGACCTATAGTGTCAGCAAAACAATCTAAAACTGAAGCGATAGCACATTACATTTATGTCAACTGTAGTGAGGTTGTGGAAGACATCAAACATATATTGAAATATTCTTGGAATTGCCTAGAAATTTTAAAAGATTATGACAAAAAGGATTTAGACAACACCATTATTGTTACAATTGACATTATTAACCTTTTTTCCGTAATACCCCTTGAGGAGGGGTTACAATTGTTTGAAGCCATGGAATATCCAACAATACAATGGAGAATAGGAGTGCTGGCTTAAGAAATTCATGTACCTTAGTCTTACCGTACACTAATAATATTACTATAATGTCAGAAGGTATAAAAGAGACATGGAAAAAAGTTTTTAACAACCAAGTGGAGATTTTACAATTTATAGGCAATGATCCTGTTATTGTTTTTAGTAGAGGTAAAAACCTTAAGGATTATTTTGAAAGTGAAGTAATACACAAAAATTCTCAAATGAGAAAATGTGGATTTTGTAGATGTTGTAGGTACATCAACGACGGACCTTATGCCACTATTAAAGGTTATAACCGAACTGTTAGATGTCCTGGACACGTGAACTGTAACACGAAGTTAGTGGTTTATCTAGCCACATGTTTATCATGTCAGGCATTTTACATAGGTAAAACCATTAGGAAGCTAAGGGAAAGAATTGCCGAACATATTAGAGATATAAAGAAAGTACAGTTTTGTACCTACCATAAATGTAGATGTCCGATAGGCATGCATCTGCAGTCCTTACAAATGGGTTGTCCTGTCGTCAGGCAGCCCTTCGGTTGGCCGGATTCCAAAGTCTGGGTCTGGCCTCGGCTGGTGTCGCACTTCACCCGACGTCACAGCTGCAGTTCTTCGGGTATAAAGGAATCAGCCGACGCCATTTTCCTCAGTGTCTCTTGCCCCAGATGCCAGGTGCCCTCTAGGAAGGCTAAATTTGGATAAATGCAAATGGTTCCAAATAGTAGAGAGCAAACAAAAAATAAGCATGTATGTACATATATACAAACAAATACACCATAATAGATTCCCCCAGCTAGCTACAAGATGGGCAAATACCCTAGGAGTACCACAGAGGGGAAGGAGGGTGGGTAATCCTGACTGCAGATGCATGCCTATCGGACATCTACATTTATGGTAGGTACAAAACTGTACTATGTCCTTCAAGGATGCATCTGCAGTCCTTACAAATGGGTAGAATACCAAAGCCAAACTGGGGGAGGAGGAGAATAAGAAGTTATGTACCTACCATAACGTTCCATGTTAGTTGTCTTCTCTCGCCTTCTTTCTTGCTTGATGGGTTCGGAGCCGATTCCTCGGCTCCGACTCGGCACTTGCTTTAGCTCGAGAACTCCTTTTACCAGCTCGAGGCAGCCCCATATCCCATGATGCAAGGCAGGAAGTACTCAGATCTCGTTTGTTGACAAAAGGGCAATAACACCAAGCATAAAAATACTTCCCAAAGGAAGAAGACACTTACAGATGGAAAAAGGACCAGGTTTGAATGGTCTTAGCATAATAGTTTCTTATACAAGGTCTGTCCAGGCCAGGGGGAAGGAGGGAGGGTCGCAAGAAAGAAGGCGAGAGAAGACAACTAACATGGAACGTTATGGTAGGTACATAACTTCTTAATGTTAAGTTGTCAATCTCGCCTTCATTCTTGCTTGATGGGACCGTCCCCTAGCACCTCTATCCTGGGTGGCTCAATGGAACAAACTCTTGAGGACTGTAGAGCCAAAACTGGCTCTGTCCCTGGAGGCCAAGTCCAATTTGTAATGGGAAACAAAAGTGTGAGGAGTGGCCCAAGTGGCCGCTGCACAAATAGTGTCCAAAGGCAGTCTAGCTTGAAAAGCTGTAGAAGTAGCTAAACTCCTAGTTGAATGTGCTTTAGGTTTTGAGCACAGCTGTTTTCCCCTGATCATATAAATTTCAGTGATGACCGAAGAAAGCCATCTGGACAAAGTCACTTTAGAAACAGGAAGGCCCTTTTTATTATCCGCATAGGAAACAAAAAGTTGATCAGATTTCCTAAATTTTTTGTTCTGTCCAAATAATATCTAAGCTGACGGTGGACGCCAAGATAATGTAGCTTTTGTTCAGCTCTATCTGAATAGTTAGGAAAAATACAGGAGATCAATGGATTGATTCAGATTGTTTTTGAAGCGACCTTAGGTAAAAATGATGGATTAGTTCTCAAAGATACTCTGTCTTTGTGAAAAATCAAATAGGGGTCGAACCGAAAGAGCATGAAGTTCAGACACCCTCCTGGCAGATGTAATAGCCACTAGGAATAAAGTTTTCCAAGAAAGATATTTCAGGGAACAAGAAACAGCTGGCTCAAGGGGGAAAGAATCAAGGATGTCAGCACTAAATTTAGATCCCACTGAGGAGGAGGATTCCTGATTGGAGGCTTTAGTAGGAAAATTCCTTTCAAGAAGGCCCTGCAGAGCCTATGGGACATAATATTATGATCTGCTATCCCAACATGAAAATTAGAAATAGCAGCCAACTGAACTCTGACTGTGGAAGAAGAGGAGCCTGCATGAAAAATCTCTGCTAAGAAGTCCAGAACTGCCTGAACAGGGGCAGTAAAAGGATCAATATTTTGGGCCTTAGCCCAATAAGAGAAACGTTTCCATTTGCTCGTAAATCCTCCTGGTACAGGATTTTAGTGAAGCTACTATGATATCTCTAACTGGGTTAGAGATCAAAGGAAGCCTGGCTAAGGAAGGAAGTGGAGCAACCATGCTGTGAGGTTGAGAGAAGGGATTGACCGGTGCAGCTGACCGGATTGGTGAATCAGTAGATCTGGCACTGGGTCCAGATGCCAAGGCTGCACCAAAAGGTGATGATGGAGGAACGGGAACCAAACTTGTCGAGGCCAGTAAGGGGCAATGAGAATCAATTTGGCTCTCAAAACGGTAGCTTTCTGGATCACCTGAGGGATCAGAGGAAAGAAGGCATAAAGAAGTCCCTGGGGCCAATCCTGGGTCAGAGCGTCTCTGGGGATGGCCTGATAGAGGAAGAGGCTGAAGAAGTCTGGACATTTGCTGTTTTGGGGAGTAGCAAAAAGATCGCAACATGGACGACCCCATTCCAGAAAAATCTCTTCCGCTATGGATTGCTTGAGAGACCACTCGTGAGGCATGAGAATAGCTCTGCTCAATCTGTCCGCTATAATGTTGGTTTTCCCAGGGATATGCGTTGCTACCAGAAACCGATGAGAGGAGATCGCCCATTGCCATAGTCTGAGCGCTTCTCGACACAAGGGGTAGGACTTGGTTCCGCCCTGTTTGTTGATATACCAAACTACAGACATGTTGTCTGTGTGGACTGCAATTGTCCCTACGGGAAGAAAGTCGTTGAGGGCTTGCAACGTTAAAAGCACTGCTCTCATCTCCAGGACATTTATGTGCAGATGGTACTCGAACGGTTGCCACGTCCCATGAACCATCCTGCCCTGATAATGACCCCCCCACCCGATCAGGGAGGCATCCGTGGTGACAGTGGCTATCGGGGACGGAGGTACAAAGCATCTGCCTTGGTGAACCTGAGACGATGTGATCCACCAAGCAAGATGTTCTTTGCATGTTTGTGTCACCAGAATCTGGTGACGCATTGGGAGCTGCTGGTATGACCACTGTGTGAACAGCATCCACTGAAGGAGGCGCATGTAGAATCGAGCCAGGGGAAGAAGAGTGATGGCCGCAGCCATGAGACCTAATACCTTTAGGACCATTCTGGCCTGTACTTTCTTGCTGGCCAGAATGATCCTGACATGAGTCTGAATGTCTGAAACTCTTTGTTCTGTAAGGGTAGCTGACATCCTAACAGTGTTTAAGTTTGCGCCTATGAAGGTAATAGACTGGCAGGGCGATAAGGATGACTTTTCAAGTTGACTGAGATGCCCAAATGAGAACAAAGGTCTATTGTGTAATCCCTGGCTTGTATAAGCTGATGCCTGGTGGTGGCTGACAGGAGCCAGTCGTCGAGATACGGAAACACCTGGAATCCTTGAGGTCTCAGGTGAGCCGTGACCACTGCCATGCATTTGGTGAACACAGTGAGGGCTGTAGTGAGACCAAAGGGCAGGGCTCTGAACTGGAAATGACTGGACCCCAGTCGAAAGCGGAGAAATCTCCTGGAGCGCCTGTGAATTTTGATGTGATAGTACGCATCCTGAAGATCTATTGAGCACATCCAGTTGTCCTTCTGTAAGAAGGGCAGAATTGACTGAAGAGTGACCATTCGAATCTTGTCTTCCTGACAGACTTGTTGAGTCTGCTGAGATCCAATATTGGTCTCCAGTCTCCCGTCTTTTGGGGACCAAAAGAACCTTGAGTAGATTCCGGGCTCTGAATGGTCTACTGTAACTGGCTGAATGGCTCTTTTTTGCAGTAGTTTTGCGATTTCTAACTCTGCAATGTCCCTTAGACCGGATGGTACATCTGGAAGGGAACTTGAGGGGAAGGGACTTTCCTCGAAAGGAATTATGTAACCCTTGGATATGATCGACTGTACCCATCTGTCTTGAGTGAGGGAATGCCAGGCTTCTGGGTACAGTGATAATCTTCCCCCGACTGCCTCCAAGGAGGGACAGCCGGGCAACACCTCAGGGATGCTGAAAAGGCTTCTCAGGAAGAGACTCCCTGTTGCCCTGGTTCTTCGGACCCCTCTGCCTCTAGAGCGGCGTCTGTTGTTGTTACCCCTCTGCCTCTAGGGGTAAACTGACCACGTGAATCCGGCGTGACTCCTTGGGATTTACGGAACCACATCTTCCCACCCTTCTGTCCTTTGGGATAAGGCCTAGAAGGGGTGGAAAACGGACTCCAACAGCAGAAAGAGTCTTGCCGTCCTGCTCACACCTGGTCAAGGTCTCCTTCACCTGAGGGCCAAACAAAGCTGACCCATCAAAGGGAGAATTTGTGAAGGACGCCTTAAAGGGATCCGCAAAATCACATAGCCGCATCCAGGCTTGGCGCCTAAGAGCCACACCTGTGCCTGCGGCTCTACTCGCTCCATCCGCAGCATAAGATATTAGCCGCATGGAGGAGTTAGCAATGGAATTGAGGGTTCCTAGCTGCGAAGCAATCTTTTCTTGAGCCACTGCAGCTGTAGGATCCTGAACTACTTCTCCCAGCTCCTTCAGGATATCTCTCTGGAGTCTGGTGAAGTGACAAAGATAATTCAGCGAACGCATAGCAAAGGTCGCTGAGGAAAACATCCGCTTGCCGTACCTATCCATGGTCCTAGAGTCCTTATTAGGAGGATGGACGGGCACGGAAGGATCTGCAAGTTCCTTTTGGTGGCCGCAGCCACCACCATGGCATCAGCGGGGACACCCTTGGTAAGGAATTGTTTGTCACTAGGGGCAGTGATAAATTTAGAAGGCCTCCTAGGGACTGGCTCTACAGAGTCAGGAGCTGTCCACGCCTTCGTGCAATAACCTGCATAAGGGGTCGAAGGCGGAGACACCCAGGAGGTGGAGGGCCGAGATCCAAACGCCTCTAGGTATACTGACTCATCCTCAGAGGGATTGTTGGTGGGCCAGTTTCCCCTGTTTCAGAAGTTCTAGGATGTCTGAGAAGGAGACATCCTCAGAGGGGATCTAGGGGATCCCTCTGACTCATCAAAGTCAGTATCCAAGTGACAGACTCAGGGAGTCTACATGCTTCCTCTTACAAGTCCTCTTCCTAGGAGGATCTCCCGAAACATCAGGAGAATCCTCGGAAGAGGGGGAAATTCCCAATGGGGAAACCTGAGGCGGAGGATCTCTGGGTCCTGTAGCAAGAGAAGTGGCAGAGATGTCAACAGGTACAATAGAGGGAGGAGCTACGGGAAGAGACTGCTGACTGATACCAGTGGCCAGTACACTCTTCATCACCTCAAATGCTCCCTCCCAGGCAGGTCCGAGAGAACTCGCTCCAAGAGCTAGGAACTCCAGGGCCACCGAAGGAAGTCTCCGAGGCAGATGTCGGAGCCGAGCTCACCAAGGCCGAGGCTCCAAGGGAAGAGCGGGCTCGGACAAGGGTCCGATGCCACTCACCCCTCGGAGGAGACCATGGAAGCCCGACCACCGAATCCCTCTAAGGAAGAGGAGATAAGAGTAGGGGCTGAAGGGACAGAAGGAGGTATCCGTCCTCCAGCCAAGCAGTAACCATGCCCGAAGACTCCAACTCCAAACTCTGGGGTAGAGTCGAAGGAGGAACTGTAACGGGGTGTGGACCAACAGTCGACTGCTGAGACGGACTGTGTAGCATTTGGGCCAGTACCTGTGACTTGAGCAATCTACTGACCACTCTCTCTAGGTCATGATCTGACAACCTGGATGACCTTGAAGATCGGCTCCGATGGCTCCGTTCCGATAGAAGAGGCGGCCGAGCCGAAAGTATCGGCTCCAAGGAAGGAGACCTCGACCTCTTCCTGGAATGGGCCATCGGAGCCGATACTACTGATCCTGTCGGCACCGATTTCTCGGAGCCGGCAGAACGTCTCGATGTATCGGCTCCAGCCGGAGCCGATACAGCTACCAAGGTAACGGTGTCGGAGCCGATCGGAGCCGACACCGATGCCTGTGCCACATGGGTGTCGGAGCCGACACCGATGCCCGTGCCACGTGGGTGTCGGAGCCGATCGGAGCCGACACCACAGTGGTCAAAGCAGATTCGGCACCGATAGCCATCGGCGCCGAAAGCTTTGTGGATCCAGAATCGGCTCCAGCCGGAGCCGATCTCGACTCTATACGAGTCGGAGCCGAGGCCGCAGGCTTAGAAACAGAAGCCTGGGCCTTGGCAGTTTTGGTTGATTTTTGTGGAGCCGACTTAGCCGGAGAGCCCTCCGGCTTAAGAAGACCCCTGAGAATCAACTTATTGCGTCTCATCTGCAGGACTCTCTGGCTGAAGGAGTGACAAATAGCACAGGAGTCCTGCAGGTGAAGAGGGCCCAAACAGTACAGGCAAGAAGTGTGACCGTCTGTCAGAGACATCTTCTGACAGCACGAGTCACACTTCTTAAAACCTGAAACCCTCTCCTTAGACATGGTGCCTAAACACAACACACACACACACACCAGTCAAAATAAATTAAACTAATACCAAGAGGTATTTAGAAAAAAACACCAACACACACACCCTAACAGGGGGGGGATGGGATAGGGAAAATTGACTGACTAAAAAAATTAAAAGAGACAGGGATTTCTGTCAGAAAAAGGTTAAAATTAAATTAAACTATCAAAAATATAGTTTTAACTAAAGAAAGGGCTTAAATATCACAAATGTGAACTACTTACCAGGAGCTGGTAAAGAGAAGACCTCCCAAGCGAAGCGGCAAACGAGATCTGGGTACTTCCTGCCTTGCATCATGGGATATGGGGCTGCCTCGAGCTGGTAAAAGGAGTTCTCGAGCTAAAGCAAGTGCCGAGTCGGAGCCGAGGGATCGGCTCCGAACCCATCAAGCAAGAAAGAAGGCGAGATTGACAACTTAACATATAAGATTATGGTGTAGTTAAGATCCCTTGCAAAACAGCAGTGGCAAAACCTGCTCGGGATCTGGAGTATAAAGGTAAATTATAATGCTTGGCAAATGTATGCATGGAGCTCCAAGTAGCAGCCTCTAAAATGTCTTTGGTAGCCACTCCTCGTAAAAAAGCTGTGGTAGTGGCTGTAGCCCTTGTAGAATGAGGCCTGATGTTTTCTGGAGTTTTCTTCCCATGGTAGGAGTAACAAAATCTAATGCAATTTCCTATCCACTTAGAGATTGTCTGTTTTGAAATTGCTTTTCCTTCCATTCCTGTTGCATATGCTACCAGTAGCTGGTCAGTTTTTCTATTGCTCTTGGTCCTGTCCAGGTAGTAACGTAATTGTCTATGTACATCCAAGGTATGCAACAGTCTTTCTCCCTGTTCTGTGGGTTGGGGAAGAATGTAGGTAGGTGGATAGCTTGATTTAAAGATACCCTGGAGACCACCTTTGGCATAAAAGTAGGATTAGATCTCATGGACACTCTATCTTGATGGAAGATCAGGAAGGGCTGTACTGCCATTAATGCCTGTAGCTCAGATACCCTTCTTGCTGAAGTGATTGCAAGCAGGAAAGCAGTTTTCCATGATAAGTACTGTAATTCTGCTGTTGCTGCTGGCTCGAAAGGAGGGAGTGTCAACTTTTCTAGCACAAAGTTCAAGTCCCATGCTGGCAATGGTGGCTTCCTAGGTGGCTTTACATTTTTAATCCCTCTCAGAAACTGCCTGAGCAGAGGATGTGAGAAGACTGGAGGATCCAAGCTGTATTCTGCTGAAATAGCTGATGCATGAATCTTAATGGAAGAATAGGACAGGCCGTTGTGGAAGAGCTCTGCCAAGTATTCCAGGATGTTAGCTATGTTTACCAGTGACACATTCTCTCCTTTTGCGGTACTCCAAATGAGATATCTTTTCCATTCTGCTGACTAATTTTTTTTTTTTTTTTCTTGTTGAGGGTCTGCGAGCCTCCAAGATAATGTCTTTAACCCTTTGAGATAAATCTGGGTTATTTGGTCTTATGCAATGTTCCAGGCAGCCAGCTGCAGTGTTTTCAGGTTTGGATGCAGGGTTTTGAAGTTGTTCTGTGTTAACAGCAAGGGAACTAGGGGCAGAGGCCATATTTGTTCCCGAGACATACTCCTCAGTAATGGGTACCAATGTTGCCTTGGCCAGTCTGGAGCTATCAGGATGATCCTTGGACGGTCTTCTTTGATCTTCAATAGCACCTTGTGCATCAAGGGAAGAGGTGGGAATGCATATGCTATCAGGTTTTTCCAACTGAAAGATAGGGAGTCCACTTTCCAAGCAAGCGGGTGGTATGTCCTTGTGCAGAATTTTTTCAGTTGGTGATTGTGTGGGGATGCAAATAAGTCTATTTCTGGTAGTCCCCATTTCCCTGTAATGGTTTTGAAGATGTCCGGATGCAGCATCCATTCGTGGGCATCCGTGGTAGATCTGCTTAGGATGTCTGCTAGTATATTTTCTTTTCCTGGCACAAAAATTGCTTGTAGCTGAATGTTGAAGCTCAGTGCCACATTCCAGAGGTCCATTGCCATCCGGCATAGAGGGTATGAATGTGTGCCTCCCTGTTTGTTGATGTACCACATAACTGTGGTGTTGTCCATCCTTATCAGCAGTTGACCCTGTCGAAGAAATGGTCTGAATGCCTGAAATGCCAGTTTTACTGCCAGCATTTCCTTTTGATTTATGTGTAGGTGCAGCTGGTCTTGAGTCCATAAGCCTTGTATGCACTTGTCCAGCATGGTCTGAGGCGTCTGTTGTGATGGTCTGGCTTGGTTGAGTGCTGTGGAAGGGCAGTCCCTTGTTTGATTGACAGGCCTGAGCCCACCATTGGAATTCTTGTTTCAGGCATGGAATTATTGGAATTTGGGTTTCTAGGCTGTGCTTGTGCTGAGACCATAAATTCCTTAGATACCACTAACTTTCTCATATGTAGTCTGGCATGTGGAATCAATATTATGCAGGATGCCATGTAACCGAGAGCTTGCAGGACTTTTCTTGCTGTTAGCTGGTTCTGCTTTGTTAATGCCGTGAAGTAGAAAGGGAGTTGCTCCTGTTTTTCTACTGTCAGGAATGCCATTTGTTTTGATGTGTCCAGATCTGCACCCAAGAAGGTTATCCTTTGGGATGGTATCAGCCTTGACTTTTTTATATTGACTGTGTATCCCAGGGCTTGTAGTAGATGAATGACCCTTTCCAAATCTTTTGTTAATTTGTTTTTGTTGTCCGCTTGTAACAGGCAGTCGTCCAGGTAAGGGTAAATTTGAATTCCTGAAGCCTGCAATGAGCAATTACTGATGCCAGGCATTTCGTGAATACTCTGGGTGCAGTAGATAAGCCAAAGGGCAATGCTGAGAATTGATAATGCTCTGATCCTGCAAGAAATCTGAGGTATCTTCTGCAATTTGGTCGTATGGGGACGTGCAGGTATGCCTCCTTGAGATCTAGAGTTACCAGCCAAGACTCCTTGCCCAGCATGGGAAGAAGCTGCTGTAGGGTCAGCATTTTGAATTTTGGAACAATGAGGTATGTATTTAAAGCGGACAGGTCGAGAATAGGTCTCCATTGGTTTTCTTTTCTTGGTACCAGGAAGAGTCTGGAGTAAAATCCTTGCCCTTGTTCCATATATGGTACCCTTTCTACAGCTCTCATCCTTAGTAAGTGAGTTATTTGTTCTAGAGCTTCTGTCTTCTGATTTGGAGGTAGGTTTGGCATTCCTCTCTTCCTTGGTAGAGTATGGAAGTGAAACCTGTAACCTTGGTCTATTGTCTGTAAAATCCATTTGTCTCCTGTGATGTAATGCCAGTTTATTGAAAATAAGGCTAGCTTCCCGCCTAAGGGTGCCTCTAGTTGTTCCCTGGTAGGCGGTGCCAGAGCCAAGTCACTGCGATTGTCCTGTGGAAGTGGTGGTGGCTGGATCTGTGGTTGTAACTTGCTGGTTGTTAGCCTGCCACTGACGTCCCCTGTAGGCACCTCTGGATTGACCCCTGCCTCTTGAGTGCCTATTCCTGCCTCTCGGAGCTCTGGAGGTGTCTGGAAAGGACCAATTCTTGGAAGGCCAGTTCCTGCTAAACCTTGGAGGCTGGACCTGCAAGAAATCCTTGACTGTCTGGACAGATTTTGCTTTCTCTTCCACCAATCTTCAGCACCTGCTGCGCAGGGGAGCCAAACAAATTGAGCTTATCCATGGGAGCATCTAGGAGCTTTGATTTAACATGGTCTGGTAAGGACTGCTCTTTTAACCATGCATGTCTTCTGATCACTGTGCCAGTCATGGCTGATCTAAAGGAAGCCTCCAGTGCATCATAGCCGCATTTTAAGGAATGATTACTGACCTGCTGAATGTTATGTACCATTTCCTGTACAGATTTTTTGTCTAATGGTTCATCCGAGGACAGTTTTTTAGTTAATTGGTCTAACATAAATTCCTGATACTGAATCATGTGGAATTGACAGTTCAAGGCCCTAGCTGAAAGAGTAGCAGAAGTGTAAACTTTTTTACCCCATCTCTCTAAGGCCCTAGATTCCCTTTCAGAGGGGAGGGGGTTTTTAGTAGAAGTAGCTGCTACAGCCTTGGGTCCCTGGGAGATAGTTTCGGGATCTGCAAAAGGGGCCTTATACAAATGATAATGTGTGTTCGGAACCCTGTAGTACCTATCGGGCTTAGCAGGGGCCAGAGGAAGAGAATCAGGAGCAGTACAAGCATCATTAAAAGCATCATCCACAACAGTAAGGACTGGAGGAATGGCTAAAGGCCTATGCTGTAGCAAATGCAAAAAGGTTCTAAGCCTTTTCCTAGAGTCTGAAAAATCCTGGCCCTGCCATTGAAATTGTTCCCTCATAGCATGCAAGGTTTCCCCAAAAGAAAATTCCTCAGGCGGAGAGGCAGAAGGAATGGACTCTTCTGCATCAGAGTCCTTGTAAGGAGAAAAGGGGCCCTCTGGAGGGTTTGAATTATCTGATTCATCAGAGGAGCCATCTGAAGAAACTGGCTCAGGGGGCTCTACTCTAGTCCTCTTCTCTGGAGGTGGGTGAGAGGCCCTGTCTGGATGTGGTTGGGATCCCCGGATCAAAGAAATGAGATCCTCAGCTAGACTAAGCATTTGTGAACTAGAGCTAGGCCTGTGAGAGGGGGTCTTAGCAGGCACAGATTTTGTAGTTTTTGCTGCTTTAGCCCTGGCAAAGGCCTTAATCGACATGGATGCAGGAGGCCTAGCAGCTCCACGTGCAGGGGTAGAAATATCCAAAGGGATAGTATCAGATAAATCCTGTGAATCTGCAAGGGCAGGTGGGATTTCAGTAGCAGATTCAGCCAGGCTGGATGAGGCCTCGGTAAGTGGCAAGCTTTCGGCCGAAGGAAGAACCGTGGACTCGGTTTAAGCCGAAACCGAGACACTCGCGGTTGGCTTAACCGCGGTTTCGGCCGAAACCGCGGACCGCGAGTGTCGGTCCTTTTCCTTGCGCTTTTTAGAAATATGCGTAGTCGGAGTATCCGACGGCATAATGTAAGCAAAATCGGAGCCGAAAAACTCTTCAGCAAATTCCGACCGACGTCTAAGCGTCCGTCGGTTGAAAGAAGCACAGGCTAGACAAGCTGCTACGTCGTGGTCTGGGCCTAAGCAAGGTAAGCAGTAAGAGTGGAAATCTTTATGAGGTATTTGTTTCCCACAAGTTAAACAGTTATTCACTTTTTCTGACATCGGCTGAGGCAAGAAAGAGTCCCCAACGGGGTACTTAGCTTTTTAGAAGTCTTCGGTACTTGTAGTAGTAATCTCTGGTTCTGACCGACCGGCACTTGCGAACAGCTTCTGCTTCGAGCGCCACGCGGCAAGAAAGACTGAGGAAAATGGCGTTGGCTGATGCCTTTACACCCGAAGAACTGCAGCTATGACGTCGGGTGAAGTGCGACACCAGCCGAGGCCAGACCCAGACTTTGGAATCCGGCCGACCAAAGGGCTGCCTGACAACAGGACAATCCATTTGTAAGGACTGCAGATGCATCCTTGAAGGACATCAAGAAAACTACAAATTCTCTTTATATGCATAGTATCACATGTAAGGAATTTAAAAGATTTCTGTTTTTTGTTATTGACAGAATACCTCAAAATTTCATTAATGAAGGAGATGTGAATACTTTACTAGAATTAAAAGAGTGTCTCTGGCAGTTGAGGCTAAATTCATGTAACAAACCAGGCATCAATGAGCATGTATCTATTTCTTATCATTTAAAATTAAAATCTTATATTATTTAGTTTTTTACACACATTTTCATAAGTTGCATTTTTAGCATATTTATTGGACATATTTATATTGTAGATTTACAAAAAAAAAAAAAAATATTCTTGTTCTCCTAACTTTCCTGGCTAGTTTGTTCCAGTGATCAGATTTTGCTGATCCCTGGGCTTTGTCTTAGTTCCTGTACTTCTCCATTTTTTTTGTTTGGTCAGGGGGGAGTTTCTTTACTCACCAGTGGGAGTGGGGAGTACTGAGCTGCCCGTTTGTCCTCAGAGGAGTGGTTTAAGACAGTAACTTGTAGTTCATTGGCCATTTTGGGTCATTTCCTGCCTTTTCCAGCCCCCTGCTATAAAGCACGCTTTGGCGGGCTTTTCTGGCTGTAGAGAACTCAGCACAGCTCCTCGTGGCATCCAGCAGAGTTCCTAGAGCAGCAGAGACCAGAAAAAGCAACTTTACAGATTTTAAGTATTTTTTTCTTGCATTTTTCGACCTTTTGTGGTTTTCGACGACTGTTTCTGTCTATTTTATAGTGGTATTACCTGTTTTCCCTGTTTTTATAAGCTTTAATTGTTGGTTGCACTTAGTTTAAGTTTGCTTAAAAGTTAAACTATAGGCTAATACACTCAAGTGTACTAGCTTTTGATAGCATTTAATCGAAAAGCAAAGCATTTATTGTGTTTTCTGTTCTGTCTGTGAAAATAATTTGAAAAAAAAAAACAAAAAAATATTCTTGTTCTCCTAACTTTCCTGGCTAGTTTGTTCTCTGCTGTCTCCAACTTTTAATACTTTGCCCTTCTGTCCCAATTCTGTCAGGATCAACTTTTGCTGCTGGTATGATTGCATCTTTACTACTACAGGTCTTGGTTGCTTTCCCATGGCCAGGTCTAGAGCATACACACCGTCTCTCCTTTCAAATAACAAATTATGCTATGGAACACCAGTCCAGTTGCTTATTTATGCTTTCATAAAATTAAAACACTCTGTTCCTGCCAGTTTCTCTGGTACAGCAGAAAATCTCGGGTTTTCTCTGAGCACTGTCCCCGATTTTTTTAAACAGTACTTCTTGAGAAACCCCATATTCGGCCAGCTTTATCTTCATGTTAACCTCTGATTTTTACAGTTTTATAAGTTCATCTGAATGGCTTCTTAAAACTTTGTCTATTTTCCAGCCTTTTGTTGTTTGAATTGATTTACTCCTTCAATGTTTCATTTATTTTAATCTCCTCCGAGTAAGTTTGTTATTTTCCCCTCTCTAAATTACTGGGAGCCATCTCTTGAGCCAAAGCTAGATAATGAACTGCTTTTAGCTAAACAGCCACAGAACCCTTCCCAGACAGTGTCTTCTCTTCACCTCTTTCTGTTGATTTTCTTAAAGGTTTTCCAAATTTCTTCTCGGTTGGCATCCAGGAAAGTACAGTTGTGTACCTACCATAAATGTAGATGTTTGAGTGTATTCACTGTTGCAGTCATTACACTTGGGTTATCCTGCTGGTAGGCTACCCTCAGTCAGCCTGAATTCCAAAGTCTTGGTCCGGCGTCAGTTGCTGTCGCCTCCTCCATGACGTCAGTGCGGCAGGGGTATATAAGATGCAGCCGATGCTATTTCCTTCAGTTTTTCTTGCCCCAGATGTCAGGTGCCCCCAAGAAGGTAGGCAATACATGTTGCTAATAAAAACATACAGTAAAATAAAACAATACCTTCATCTACAAGCAAATACACCACATAGGTTGTACAGGATAGAACAGTATAGAGAAGTCCCAGCAAAGAAAGGGGGATGGAGGGTGGGTAACCTGGACTGCAACAGTGAATACACTCGAACATCTACATTTATGGTAGGTACACAACTGTACTATGTTCATCGTGTTTCACTGTTTCAGTCATTACACTTGGGTTGAATCTCAAAGCTAAGGTAGGGCGGCTGGGTCTAAATAAGATTTGGAGTGGCTATGAGGCCCTGCAGAACTGCAGTGGCAAAGCCTGCTCTGGATTTAGAGTAAAGAGGTAAGTGGTAATGCTTGGTAAAAGTGTGCACTGAACTGCAAGTTGTAGCCTCCAAAATTTCCTTGGTTGGTACTCCTCTGAGAAAGGCTGCTGAAATGGCTGCTGCCCTGGTAGAATGTGGCCTAATATTCTTAGGCACTGACTTGCCATGCGGTGCATAGCAGAAACAAATACAGTGCCCTATCCATTTTGAAATAGTCTGCTTTGAAATAGCCTTTCCTTGTGATCCTGCAGCATATGCCACAAACAGTTGCTCTGTTTTCCTGAAAGCTTTTGTTTTGTCCAAGTAGAAGCATAGCTGCCTGTGTATGTCCAAAGAGTACAGAAGTCTCTCCCCTTTATTCTGAGGATTTGGATAAAATGTTGGCAAAATCTCGATAGTACACTTCTCCAATGAACTTTAATTGTGTCTTTGTTAGGCAGCGTTGTATATTTCCTGTTAAGCTTGTCATGCTTTGTGGTCACAGTCACACGTGTGATGGTAGTTCATATAAATTTGAGCAAAGCAGAGTAAAAGGCTCAAATCCTTGTAGAACGTACCACTCTTTATTGCACAAAAAACAGAGAACTCAATAGCACATTAACGCTTTTCAAAACCAACAAGCGTTTTCGTTTCGAATGACTTCTTCAGATGAACAGAATGCATATCATACAACACTCCCAGCTTTATATATCATTAAGTTAATTATCTAAAATTATTCAATAAACAATAAAATAATTAAATAATTAATTCATATAACCAGTCCTTCCCTATATACATACATATACCTAGCCTAAGAAAAAAACAAACGCATATTTTCATTTAACACAGCCCTAAAATATTACTTCTTTAATAATATATTCTATAAATAATCATTTTAAATACATGTTAAAACCACAATAAAAACTTTATATAATACCCATAATATTTTAAATTTTTTAAAATTGTAACAATGGCACCTTCAGATCAATACATATAAAAATTCAGACTTTAATGAAGAGTGTATGAAGTTACGTGAAATGTTTAGTGATAGAGGATATCCCTCTAAACTGATAGAGACAGTGGAAAAAAAGAGGTTAGAATAGGGAGGCAGGACAAATTTAAACCCATTTTGAGTGATAAAAGTGGATTGAATAATGGAGAAGCAAAACTAGATAAATATGAAGGAGAAAGCAATTTTGTAGTAGATTTTCGTGGGGAAGCTGTAAAGATAAGGAAAATTTTAGAGGAAGAATGGAGTAGATTTAAAGAAATTTCGGACCTTCAAAGTATATTTGCTTTCCCCCTAAAATGTACTTATAGAAGGGGAAAGAACTTAAAAAACATTTTGGAGGGTAAAAATGCAATTAATTTAGCTAGAAATGGAAAAGTAGGTACTTTTAAGTGTGGATGATTTTCCCAGTGCTCATTTATTTACACTAGGGAGACTATTTACATTAGTAGTAGGGACTTTTTGATCCAGCGCAGACATTTCGCAAATTGTGAAACCAGTGGGATAGTTTACATAGGGTTATGTGACCACTGTGATGCATTCTATGTGGGAAAATCAGAAAGGAAACTGAAAAATAGAATTTATGAGCACAATTATGAAATAAGAACAAAATGTACTACTAATGCACTTTATAGACACAAAACATGCTGCCAGGAATCAAATTTTAATTTTTTTGTTTTAGAAGTGGTGGAAAAGGATGTAAGGGGAGGTTTATGGGAAACCTCTATAGAATATAAAGAACTGTTGTGGCAATTATCCTTGGAAGCCAATAAACCCCCAGGTCTAAATGATATGGTTTCCCTTGCTCCAGTGTTAAAGATGAGAGCAACAAAACTTTAGGTGCCTACATGACTTGTATCTGTTTTTAAAAGACTTTTGCTTTTGGTATTTTTACCTTTTCTTTCATGTGTAGTACAAATCATGTATATAAATTGTATTTTTTTGCTATTCCAACTTGACCCATTTTTATATGTATTGATCTGAAGGTGCCATTGTTACAATGTAAAAAAAAAATTAAATATTATGGGTATTATATAAAGTTTTTATTGTGGTTTTAACATGTATTTAAAATGATTATTTATAGAATATATTATTAAAGAAGTAGTATTTTAGGGCTGTGTTAAATGAAAATATGTGTTTGTTTTTTTCTTAGGTTAGGTGTATGTATGTATATAGAGAAGGATTGGTTATATGAATTAATTAATTATTTAATTATTTTATTGTTTATTGAATAATTTTAGATAATTAACTTAATGATATATAAAGCTGGGAGTGTTGTATGATATGCATTCTGTTCATCTGAAGAAGTCATTCGAAACGAAAACTCTTGTTGGTTTTGAAAAGCGTTAATGTGCTATTGAGTTCTCTGTTTTTTGTGCAATAAAGAGTGGTATGTTCTACAAGGATTTGAGCCTTTTACTCCGCTTTGCTCAAGCTGATTTTCATATTTTGGTCGGATTGTTGTGAGCAATTGTTTCTATCGCTTTCTTCGGTTTTAGTTCATATAAATCCAAACCGTGCTTTATTGGTGCTGTGTTTGGGGATTCTTTGACATGAAAACCATGATACTGTAATCTTTTACACTTTAAAAAATAAACTGCAATTCTTTTTTTTTCTTGGATTTCACCTCCTGCACATCCCTTCGTTTTTAACTCTGAAATTGCTTTCCTACAGAGTAGGTGGAATAGTATTAGCATGTGGTACCACAATGCTGGACTTGGTACTTCTGTGTTTGTACTAGCATTTTTATTCTTAATGACAATGAACGAGCAGAACTGTATTGGATCCTGAAACGGAGAGCACATCAGGGGGGTTTGGGTCTGAATAACTACATCTCTTAAACCAGTCCTCAAAGCATGTAGGCTTAGGAAGTAAGTTAATTTATTTTTTTAGCA
This sequence comes from Protopterus annectens, assembly GCF_019279795.1. NCBI lineage: Eukaryota > Metazoa > Chordata > Ceratodontiformes > Protopteridae > Protopterus > Protopterus annectens. The sequence continues at coordinate 1,454,397,864 of NC_056729.1, read as the reverse complement.
CATGTATGCTGTTAGCACTTTTGTTTACAGAAGGATTTATTGATGTATTTATTTACATGTAAAATTTTTTCATATATTGTTTTATTTGCTTTCTAAGTTTGAAATATTGATGGTATTTAGTGTTGGTATAACAGAGACTGGAAATGCTTGTATTCTCATTGGTTGTTGCTATATGATTATTCTGATTGAGTCAGTATTTATTTTGTGTTTGTTTTACTTGATCATCATCTGAGGAAGCAATTTTATTGAGAAAGCGCTCATCTTATTAAACACTGTTTTGATTTTATACAAGTTGGCGCTCTGGTGATATTTTGTTAAGTTTCATTATTACTTTCAAGTGCTGAGCTCTCTGCCGTGTTTCTGCTTCAGTTCGGTTGTAGTTTTTTTTACTTTGGTTTGTTATTTTTTTCTTAGGAGTTTATTGCCGGGTTTTTTTATTTTTGGAGTTTCTACGCTTTGTTTACCCTTGGTGAGCATGGCTGAGGGCTTGAGAGCTTTACAACGGATTTGGAATTAATGTACAACCCACTGAGGAGTGAGAGCAAGTGATCATTTGATCAATTTTAAGAAAGTGGACACTAATCCATTACTTTTCACCTATATTTTGACACAGGAATTTGATGAGAATAATGTGGAGGAAGATGAGGGTGCATTGTTACATGACAAAATCCGGACTCTCAAGAACAACTTGTACCGGTCGAAGAGGCTCCAATGCCAATGGCTCCATATGGAGGATTATACCGAGGGGACTGCGAGTTTTTACTATGCCTACATTTGGTGATCCATACCCAGAGATGTTGGCTAAATGCCAGAGGATCAATTTAGATACTAGTTTTTATACATGTAACTCATGCTGGATTTTTTTGCTCCTGTTCAGAAATAATTATGCAAGGAAAAATGGGTTTTGCAGGATATTTATTGCACAACCCGTAGTAGTTGGGCTGAACTGTGCATTAGAGAAGTCATTGATCAGGTCTGCCCCATGAATGAAATTTGTTACTTTTATTTTATTTTATTTTACATTTGTTGACCAGGAATAGTCCGACTGGATACATGTCCATTTTCAGGGGAGGCAGGGGGAGAAAATTTCCAAGGTACAGACAAAAGAAACATTACATAATACATGATAATCAGTTTACAGACATGCAAGTTTTAATACAATCTCTCAAAATTAAGATTTCATAAGGTAAAGACCTAAAAATATGATGCAACAGAGTTGCACATGAATGATATAAGCACATAATCATAGGGAGAGAGCTAGTCAGGCTTTGTGCAGGGACATAGCCAGTGTGATTTAAAATACTGTTTGAGATTTTTCTTGAATTGACTTATGGTGGGTTCTAGAGTAGTCAGCAGGAAGTGAGTTCAAGTTTTACCAACAGAGTTGGCAGAGAGTCACCGTCTGAATTGTTGGTTTTGACAGTTTGAATTAGGAGTCTATTAGAAGAGTGGAGTGGTCTGAGGTTACTGTAAGGGTTGATAATGTTTTGAAGTGCTGGTGTATTTTCAGGTTGGTTAAGTACTTTATATGCCACTGTAAGCTGGTTGTACTGAATTATGCTGGGCAGTAAAGGGGTAGCATAAAAGAATCGAAAGTAGATGAGAGCGTGCTATGGCAGTTCTAGCAGGTGGGGTTAGGAAAGGTTTAATCTTGTACAGTGAGCCAAGTTTTTATTGATGGTTTTGATAGTTTGAAGTGCATATCAAATTTAAGGTTGTTGAATAACGATAACTCCTAGGAGTTTCATATAGGCATGTGGGGAGATTATGGTGCCATTATTAGATTTTATGGAAAAGGATAATGCAGAAGACCTACAAGTAGGGGAGAAAAGTAGCAACTTAGTTTTGTTGGGGTTTAAGATCAGACGATGATTAGAAAGCCAATTTTCAACTATGTTAAAAGTATGCTGGGATAATGTCCGTAGATCTGACTGGAAGGTAGCAGAACAGAACAAAAGAAAGTGGAGTCATCCGCATATTGACTGCAGTTTGCATCTGGGATGACGGTATACAGGTCCTTAATAAAAATGTAAAATAGAAGAGGTCCTAGTATAGAACCCTGGGGGACTCCCAAGGTGTTAGGTAGGAGGTTCGATAGTTTGTTCTGCCATAGGATGGCATGTTGTCTACCACTCTGATTGGAACTATTGGAGGGCTTGACTATCTAAGCAAACTGATTTCAGAGTGTGGATTAGTAGTTGGTGGTCAACCATATCGAAAGCCTTGGAGAGATCTAAAAAGAGGGCCAAGGATAATTTGTTATTGTTTCGGTTATGGTTTATGGCATTAGAGAAGACAAGGAGGGTTGAGGTAGTGCTATGATAAGGCCTGAAGCCATATTGAGAGTTAGTCAAGAGATTGTTCTGGATTAGATATTGCAACAGTTGTCTATGGATGCACTTTTCCATAATTTTAGCCAGTGGTGACTATAGCTGTAGGTCTGAAATTCGACATTCAACATCAAAAGAAGAAGAAGAAGATACAGAGGGACTTGAAAGACTTTGATAACAATTATGTTTTTACCTGGCCCAGAGAAAAACAAACCCAACGAGAGTTCAAAACGGGTCTATATTATATTCTCGAAAGCTAACAATATCGAAGCTGATATTGTCAACACGAGAAGAGCGAAAGCAGAGACCATCGAACGTGTAAATGGAAATCTCCGTAAGGAGAGATTTTCGTTTACTGCAATGTACTGCGGTCTCAAAGTTGGTATATTTAATTAGCGGGGGTGTGGGTGGTGCAGGGGGGCTTGTACCCCCTGCTTAAATAGGGTACTTTTTTTTCTTCTTTTTATAAGTTCGATGTTTGAAGACATCGACCATATGATATTTGATGTTTTCAACCTTTGATCTTGTAATATAGACCCGTTCAAAACCATAAGGCATAATTTTAAAACCACTGATAAACCTCCATCCAGGGAAATTGCCCAATTAGAAGTGAGAGGTATGCCTTTAACTCTTCTGCACACCACGAATGATGTTTTACCATCTAGGGTGATCACCCAATCTGGTGGTAGTAGTGAAGCGCTAACTTCTCCTCGCACCAAGTCTGTATATAGTACTCCTAATGAAGACTGGTTGCCTGATGCAGTTCGACATGATAATTCTAAGAATGCCAACACTGCACCTATGGTTTGGAGAAGGGGGATGCTGTTGAAATCAGACAAGTTTTTTCCCAACTGCCACCGCTGTTAGGCAAAAGGAGAAAGAACTTTTGCAGAATCATCAGGAAATCATGCAAGGGCCAAGAGTAAACAGCCCTTTCAGGATGGGAACACCAGATCTTTGAAAAAGATGTGGAACCAGAACGACTGAGCTTGGTTTGGAATATATCAACCAGACATTTTTCTGATGCTGAGATGAATGTTTTGAATAGGGGTTTGTCATTTATTCCGGCTACGTAGGCGGAAGTGTTTGACACTGTAGTGGATTTGAGATTGTTTGTTTATCAGAAATATGGCCTTGAAACTCATGTATGAGAAAACTATATCTCACAGTGAAGGTATGCTCTTTAGGAAGCCCAGTGCATATACACCACAGAGCCACCCAATCTTAGAAGTTTTTACTCACTTGTTTGAGGAAGAAATGTGTAGGTTATTGGATAATGGACGTGGGAGAAGGGGTTTTGAGAATCTTACTGTAAAGGAAAGGCGAGCGTTGTTAGCACTGAAAGTGATCCGAATATTATTATTAGGCCGGCTGACAAGGGTGGCTCTGTGGTAATTATGCAGAGAGCATATTATTTTAGTTCCTTCAATAAAATGTTGCAGGATGAGATTACGAATAAGGTGATTGATGTGAAGTCTACTGAACATTTTGAACATGAGTTAGTAAGGTCCTTGAGGACGGCACAATGGCAGGGCACTTCTTTGGGCTAGGCTTGTAGAGGCCGCAGGGCCATTAGCCTAGTACACACCTATGAACCTAAATGAATGGTTTGGTTAAGAGCCACACTGGATACTACCTTTGGCATAAATGTTGGGTTTGTCCTTAGAGAAACCCTGTCCTGATGAAAAATGATAAAAGGTTCCACTGCCATTAATGCCTGTAACTCTGAGACTCTTCTTGCTGAAGTTATTGTTAGAAGCAGAGCAGTTTTCCATGATAAGAATTTTAGGTCAGCTGTATTGGCTGGCACAAAAGGAGGTAGTGTGAGCTTTTCTAAGACAAAGTTGAGGTCCCACGTTGGTATCGGTGCTCTCCTTGGGGGTCGTATGTTTTTTGCCCCTCTGAGGTACTGTCAAAGCAGTGGATGAGAGCAAATAGGAGGATCCATATTGTAATGAGCTGAAATGGCAGAGGCATGGATCTTAATTGATGAGAAGGATAGGCCTTTGTCCAGCATCTCAGTTACGTAATGTAAAATCTGAGGAATATTTGGAACAAGTGGTTCAAGTCCTTGTGCCTGGTTCCAAGCATAGAATCTCTTCCATTTTTCTGCATAAGATTTCCTGGTGCTGGGCCTCATGGCTTCCAAAATGGCATCCATAACAGCTTTAGAGAGAGATGTGTTCTGAGTGGATATATTAACCGCCATGCAGCCAGATTTAAGGTTATGAGTTGGCTGTGCAGGATCTGATTGTTTTGTTGAGTCAGAAGATAAGGCATTAGAGGTAAAGTCCAGGCTGGGCCTTGAGACAAGTTCTTTAGTATTGGGTACCACTGCTGGCGTGGCCAGTCTGGGGCAATCAAAATCATTTTTGGCTTCTCTTGTCTGACTTTTAGGAGCACCTTGGGAAGGAGAGGCAATGGAGGAAAGGCATAAACTGTTAGGGTTGTCCAGCTGAAAGATAGAGCCTCCACTTTCCATGCTTGTGAGTGGTAGGTCCTTGTGCAGAATCTCTGTAGTTGGTAGTTGTGAGGGGAGACAGATCTATGTCTGGGCATCCCCATTGTTTTGTTATCATGCTGAAGACCTGTGGATTTAGTTTCCACTAGTGAGGGTCCATGAGGTTTCTGCTTAGTTCGTCTGCCAGAGTATTTTTCTTTTCTGGCAGGAATTGTGCCTGCAGATGTACTTGATAGGTCAGTGCTGTGTTCCACAAAGTCATGGCTTGCCTGCAGAGGGGGTATGAATGTGTGCCCCCTTGCTTGTTTATGTACCACATAACTGTAGTATTGTCCGTCTTTAGTAATAGCTGTCCTGGATGTAGTAGGTCCTTGAAGGCTGTCAGGGCATTCTGTACAGCTAGCATCTCTTTTTGATTGATGTGAAGATGCATTTGGTCCGTGGGCCACGTGCCCTGAATACATTTTCCTGCCATGTGTGCCCCCCAGGCATAATCCAATGCATCTGTTGTTAGTGTCTGCCTGGCTGTGGGTAAAGTGAAAGGCTGTCCCTTGTTGTGGTGACAGGCCAGTGCCCACCACTGAAACTCCTGTTGCAGGCAGGGAATAAGGGTTATCATAGTTTCCAGGCTGTGGCAATGTTGAGTCCAAACACTTTTTAGGTACTATTGTAGCTTCCTCATAACGCAGTCTTGCATATGGAATTAGCAGGATGCAGGATGCCATGAAGCCCAAAGCCTGCAGAATTTTTCTTGCAGGTAGCTGGGTCTTTGTTGCCATCATTTGAAAGTAATGAGTCAGTTGCCTTTGCTTGTCTGGCGTGAAATAAGCCATCTGGGTAGTTGTATTTAAGCTTGCACCCAGGAATATTATCTCTTGAGAGGGCACTAGTTTTGATTTCTTTTCATTTACTGTGTAGCCTAGGCAAATTAGTAATTCTTTTACAAATGCCAGATGCTTTAGTAGAATGTCCTTGCCCTCTGCTTGAATAACGCAGTCGTCCAAGTAGGGATATATCTGAATTCCTTTTTGTCTGCAAAATGCAATTACTGGTGCCAGGCATTTTGTGAAGACCCTGGGCGCAGTAGATAAGCCAATTGGCAGTGCGGAGAATTGGTAATGCATTGAGCCAGCTATGAATCTGAGGTATCTTCTGCAAGATTGTCTGATTGGGACATGCAGGTATGCCTCTTTGAGGTCCAAAGTAAGTAGCCAAGCCTTCTTGCTCAGCATGGGTAGAAGTTGCTGCAGTGTCAACATTTTGAATTTTGGAACATCCAGGAAAGTATTTAGAATTGACAGGTCCAGTATTGGTCTCCAGGCTTTGTCCTTACTGGATACCAGAAAAAGTCTCAAGTAAAATCCTTGCCCCTATTCTTGTTGTGGTACTTTTTGAATAGCTCTCATGTCTATGAGAGCAGAAATTTGCTTTTGTGCCTCTGCCCATTGGTTTTGTGGCAGGTCTGGCAAACCTTTTGACCTTGGTAGGGTGTGAAAGTGGAACCTGTAACCCTGAGAAACAATATTCAGTACCCATTTGTCCTGGGTGATCATGTGCCAATTTTGTGAGAAAAGTGATAGTTTTCTCCCTAAGGGTGCTGTCAAAAGGTAAGTGCTTGGGGCTTTGGTAGAGGGAAGTCATTGGGACTGTTTTCTATAAGGTCGTGATTTGTCTTCTCCGCCTTTGGGGGCTGAAATACCCCATTGTTTAGGTCTGTATGAGCCTTGGGGCTGAGATCTGCCTCTTGGGCGTCTGTATCTGCCTCTCTGTGGCCTGTTTGACACTGGAAAGGACCAATTTTTAGAAGGCCAGTTCCTGCTAAATCTAGGTGGCTGAACCTGTAAGAAATCCTTTACTGTCTGCATTGATTTTGCTTTATCCTCCATTTTCTTTAACACCTCTTCTGCCTTAACACCAAACAAAGTATCATGCTGTAATGGAGCATCCAATAATTTTGCTTTAACGTGATCAGGTAAACTTTGTTCTTTTAACCAAGCATGCCTTCGAATGACAGAGACTGTAACTGCGGCTCTGAAAGAAGCCTCTAAAGAATCAAAACCACACTGCAGAGTATGCTTTCCCTCCTGTTCAGCTGCATGCAATAAATCCTGCATTTCCTTATTATCAGGACATTCTGAGCTTGTAAGCATTTTCTGTTTTAGCAAAGACATTACGTATTGTTGACATTTAAGCATGTGAAACTGGCAGTTTAAAGCCCTTACAGCTAAAGTAGCAGAAGTGTAAACTTTTTCCCCCATCTATCCAGTGCTCTAGAATCCCTATCCAAGGGAACATTGTTTTTTGCAGTGGAAGCCTTGATCCCTTTGGGACCCTGAGAAATTGTTTCTGGGTCAGCAGCAGGGTTTTTATAAAGAAATTTATGAGAGTCTGGGACACTATAGTACCTGTCTGGCTTGACTGGTGCAGGGGGTAAAGAATCAGGAGACAAACTGGATTCAGAAAAAACATCATCAATGATATCTTGTACAGGGGGGGATAGCAAGGGGCCTGTGTTGAGGCAGTAAAAGGAAGTCTCTGAGCCTTTTCTTGGATTCTGAATAATCCTGGCTCTCCCAATGGAAATGCTCCCTCATGGTGTGCAGGGTTTCCCCAAAAGAGTAATCCTCAGGAGGAGAGGCTGAAGGGATAGATTCTTCAGCATCAGAGTCCTCATAGGGAGGAAGAGAATATCCCTGTTCTGAATAGGAATCAGAGGAAATAGAAACCTGGTCAGAGGAGTCATAGTCAGTGTCTTGCCTAGGCCTTTTATCAGGAGGGGGATGGGATCCCCTGATCAAAGTAATTAGGTCCTCGGCCATTTTAAGCATCTGTTTCTTTGGCATGGATGACTGTCCAGGAGAATGCTGTACTTGTTTCTTTGTCTTTAATGGTGTTTTAGACTTTGCCTTGGCTGCAGCAGTAGACTTGATAGTAAGCTGTGTAGGTCTGAAAACACCCTCAGAAACCGATGCCTGTTCAGCGGCTCTGGACCCATTTGAGGGAATAGTTTCCGTAGAGCCAATACCTTGAGTTTCCAGAGGCCTAGTTGTCTCCACGTGGGAGTCGGAAGCGGCCTGTGGCTCTGAGGTAGCAGGTGTCAGGGGCTGCGAAAGCGCCCCACTGAGAACCGGCGACTGGCCTAGAAGAGGCTTCGTCGTCGGTTTTGGACCTCGGATGCCTGTCCTTTTCTTTGTCTCTACGTTTTTATGAATTCCGGTCGTCGGCTGTTCCGACGGCATTATGTAGTTAAACCTTCGGCCAAAGTAATGAAAAGCAAAATCAAACAGACGTTTAATAGTGCGTTGGTTGAATCTAGCACAAAACCGACAACTAGCAACGTCGTGGTCAGGGCCTAGGCAAGAAATACAGTAAGAGTGAAAATCCTTATGAGGTATTTGCTTCCCACAAGAAATACAATTGTTAACTTTTACTGACATCGGTCTGGAGCAAGAAAAAGTTTCCCCAATGGGGTACTTAGCTTTATTGAAGACTTTGGTTCTGAAATTCAATTTTGAAAATCTCAGGAGTCGGCCGACCGGCACTTGCGAACTGCTTTTGCTTCGGGCACTGCGCGGCAAGAAAGACTAAAGAAAATGGCATCGGCTGCATCTTATATATCCCTGGCGCACTGACGTCAGGGAGGAGGCGACAGCAACCGACGCCGGACCAAGACTTTGGAATTCAGGCCGACTGAGGGTAGCCTGCCAGCAGGATAACCCAAGTATAATGACTGCAACAGTGAAACACGATGAACATCTGTATTTACTACCCAGTAACTGAACTTTACCAAAAAAATTCAGTGGCACTACTTTTTTCTCAGTTTCTGTTTTTACTGTGGGAAAGCTAAAGTTATGCTGTTGATCACTGTGCATCCATCTTTGAAGTCTACATTTGGCATATTCTTGGACTGAGTGATCACTTGCTACATTCACAGCTTTTCCCTTTCAATTTCTTGATACAATTACACAATGTATTATTACTGACTTTAGTCTTAGAGATGAAATCATGACTACACTGATATTTGAAAGACTGGCAAGAAAAAATAGCAGCTTCTATACTTCATGCAATCTACATCTGTTTTTACATTTTTGAATACCACTTTTGCAACCCCACCAAAGGACTGAATTTATCTACATATTTGTGCCTTACTAGTATGTGCTCGCATGTGCCAAAGTTAACATACTATAAACATACTAATAATATCCTGAGCAAATTTACTGGGGGTCAATGAGAGCAGTATCCCAGTATACCTTTGCCCATCATTTACTGCTTAAGAGTTTCCCCTGATAAACTCCAATTAGGATGACTTATTTCTAATTGAAGATGATTTTACTATTAGGTTAAAAATTGTCTTGTACTGTACCACTCATTTCCTCAGTACTGGAGTGACGGCAGTATTAACCTGGTGCAGTAGGGAAATAACCAGCCCAGAGATTATCTAAGACACTGCCAACCCTACTTTGGTTTCAAACTGCCACTGTAACAAAATGTTTTAACTTACCTACTCAATATTTAGGTATATTTATTTAATGTTGGCTAGTTTACACAGAAAGCCTGTAAACAGGACTGAATTTTCACAGATTTTTTTTTACATGCTGCAGTTTAGTCAGGAAATCTTCATGTACATTTGGGAACATAAACCGAGCACAGCAAACTTCTACAATACTGCATGCAATACAAAATCTCTGGTGTAACTGATTTCTAGCCTCAAGAGTTGTTTTCTTGTCTTATGGCTTTTAGGAGTTCTTTAGAAATACTGACATATTGCCACCTATCCCACAATATCTGTAACAATAAAAGGAGGTATACTCTAGAATCTGTGATGTGTGTTTTGAATATTTAATCCAGCTACAGTGATGTTTCATTTATCAACACCTTCCAAGCTCAGGAAAGCTTCCAAATCACCCATGTTTATAACAGGCACGAGGCATTAACAAAGTCATCTTCATCTCTCATTGTTTTTGTTTTAGAATTTGAAAAGATGTTTTTGTTTTAGAATATGAAAAGATCTAAAGCACTTATTCCTTCAAGCTATCCAAAAATAAAGTAAAATAAAAAAAACAGATTGTGAGAAAACATTACAACCATGAAAATTTAAATACATCTGTCACAATAACTGCACTAAAAACAAGCTTAAAAGGTTGTTAAATAAAATAGTTGTTCTCCATCAATGGTCTCCCACACTACGAAATTCAGATTCAATTAAGTGTAAGAAATGTTAAGAGATACCTACTACTAGGCATTGTTTTTTTTATTTAAAATTCCCTCCCCCCAAAAATTAAGAGCTGTCAGCAATGACTGCCTCTTCTTTTGGGGTGGCTATGGAGTCTCGTTAGTTTTAATTTGAGGGCTGCTCTGACACCTTGACTGACAAAGCAGCCGAGCCAGCCATTCAGGGACTACACTGCCTGAGAAACATCCGAACCAAATCAAGGAGTTGCAATGCTTACAGACTTGTGCCTAAACGGTGAAGACAAAAATGATGAAAATCACTAATGCAACTGTTAAGCATACCATTCAAGGATTACTAAAATCTTAAATATCGCATTTATATACCCTCAGCATGTGAATAGCAAAAAGATGTGAATATGTGACAAAGGACACAACACAATTATATTGGCTCTAATTTAAAATTCACATACCACACTTTAGTCTTTATTCAGGTGAATTCAGTTATAAGATAAAATAATAGTTCTTACTTTTGCCAATACTTCTGGGGAAACCTCTTCATCTGGTGACCAGAGTTTACCATTTTTCTCACCTGTAGACTGAAAAATGCTTTAAAAGTTTAATAGTGTCATAATGAATGAAGGAATATGATTTTTTTACGGTAAAGTAGAAAATAAGGAAAATAATTAGGGAAAACTCACCCGATCATTCATAAGGAGGTCTTTAACAATGAAGTTGGCAACCACAGACTTCATTGGAGAAGCAAACTGATCTGGTGCTAACATGGAGATATGACCCAATGAAACTAAAGGAGTTATAAGCTGTTCTGGAATATCTGCATTCAGGCTTCTACTAAGGGGCTAGAAGGAAATGGTACTGTATTAGTGGAAACAGCAAAAGACTAATTCTGTCTAATAATTTTTAGCGTGCTGCAGTAGGGGACAACATGCAAGTCCATACATCTGGAAGGTGACTGCAGTAAACACATTTCTTTACAACAGTTTAAAAATAGTCACATTAGTAAAGAGTTGCATTAAAATACTCAATACAAATGGAAACAGCATATCTGGCACAGTTTTATATCTTCCACTTAATCTCCACGGTTTAACAAAAGCAGACTTACCCATATAACATGATCTTTGAAAAGGATCCTCCTTGATTGCCCCTATAGTTTGATTTATTCCTTCTATTAATCAGTATTCAATATATTTTTCTAGAAGTTTATGAACCCAGACATGCACAAGTACTCCTAATCATGCATGCAGTGATATGACATGTCAGCCACTCATTCCTTACACTGGAAAGGTCACCAATCACTAGCAAGCACAAACATGCAAAATCAAGCAAAGCAAAGTTGACTTAACACCTTCACTGTTAACTATTCACAGACAAGCGAGAATCTTCCTAACTTAAAGGAAAGCAAGGGAAAAACAGCAGCCAACATGAACCATCCTTCAGAAGGGGGATGAGGAGAAGAAAGTTCTGACCCATTCCGGGGGGGGGGGGGGGTTCAAAGATCAAATAATATGTTAGGAATGCATCTGTAACATCTAACATCAAAAGCAGTAAAGTTGTGGTTAAATATTCTTAACCATAACTGTGTATATCTGAGGAAATGGTTCATCTTGGCTGCTATTTTGTTATTCCTTGCCTTTAAGACACCAGATACCCAAGTTGTCTGACACACCTCATTACTGGCAACTTCCACACAGAAATTGCACTGGTATTGTTAATCAAATAGCTGTTCTCCCTCAATGGTCTACTTCTTTTTCTGTGAGGAACCAAAGTGTGTCTTCTGCTGGCATGCAATGCAATGCCATAGGCGTGTCTGTGGCTCACATTTAATCTGCACTGCTTTTCTTGGTTCTTCAAACAAAAAATTCACCTCAGGGCAGGGTGGATGTGGTGGGTAAACAGTCTTTATATGTGACTACACAAAAAAGTGTGACTTTCAGTAATAACACATTTTGTCAAAACAAAAACAGAAGTACTTGGCTTTACTTAATCTTACCAATGCTGACCTTATCAGACAATAACTGACTACCTGCAGTACTCCTACATACATCACACAACTAACATATACTGAAAAATGATACTTAAAATGAGTCTGGGGAGGGTAAATACAAGGTTGAAAGACTTGGGAGGAAAGGAGAATAGCAATTCCCCCCTTTCCTTCTCTAGATTGGTCCAACTTCAATGTCATCTTATTTAGAGATTACAGGAGAGGAAGCAAAGCCTCCACATCGAACAGTGCAGTGTGTGTGTGGATGTGTGGAAAGTTTAGTAATAAGTTCAGAGAGTTCATAGGTTAGCTGCCCTTGCGAGCAATTGTAAGCCTAGCCAATTATCCCTTGTGAGACTCAAACCCTGTACCTTGTGTTTGTAAGGCAAACACCTTAACCATTAGGGCACCCTCCCAACCCAAAGTAATTTATTTACTAAATCCTCAGTGGTATAATGGGCAACATGACAGCAGTTGCTGTGTAGGAGATCATGGTAAGATGGATGACTGTACATCAAAGTTGATGACACTGAAAATGTTTTGGCACATTAAGATAAAAATGCAATAAGATCCATTAAAAAGAATAACGTAAAACTCCTAAGTTAAAATGCACTACCAATAACTCAAAAAATAAAATTATTTTGGTACACAAACTGTAGTAACTAAATGCCAGCACAAAATTCAGTATACAAGTTAAAGAAGGTAGGACAGTGGCACTGAAATGAGACAGGTGGCGACATATGCCTAAACACCTGACCCCGCATAGGAAAAATGGGGGGTTTATGATGCATGTAACAGAAGAGTTGTAGACCTTATTTATATCAATCAACATTAACAGGATAATACGATCGCAAGCCTAGTCAAGTTCTACTATTATTGCCACGATCAGCACATATTGCCCCTATCCAAGAGGGACATGTGGAACCCCCACCGTGAATTTACAGTTACCAATCCAATCATCCATATTACGTTTAAACAGGACCAATGAGGTGCTCTGTTTCACATGAGGTGGGAGTCTGTTCCAAAGGTGTGGTAACCTCTAGGAGACAAATCTGTCCCACCAACAGGTTCCATTAATGTCACATACCAGATTAAGGTCTTTTAGAGCGAGTAACCCATGGACCATTTGACTTAGGATATGCAACATTTCCAATGAAGCAGGGGCAGAGATTACCCTATATGTGAAGTAGAGGTCGCTTCTGAGTAGTCTGTATGATATAGAATAAAGTGACAGTGATTTCAGACGATCCACATAGGACAGATGCTGAAGACCTTAATTTTTCCCTTGTGTGGAACCTTTGTGGTCTTTCCAATTGCTGCAGGTGCTTAGAAAGGAACATACCAAAAGGGGAGCTGTACTCAATTATTGGCCTGATGAGGCAAGAGTACAGGGAAATTACAACTTCTTTTTTTCTGGAGGAAATACCCTTACTTATGAGATGAGCAATACAGAATTCCCTTCTTACCACTGTGGAGACATGGTGGTCAAAGGTAAGGTTGCTGTCAACCCATGCCCCCAGATCTCTCACCTATGTGTACGTACTTAAGGTGTTGCTATTGATGTGGTAGCTAGCAGGAACATCACTCTTACTCAAACGGATGATAAATACATTTTTTACATCGAGTTCAAGGCCATGACGTTGGCACCATTCATTTGTGTAAGACCCTCTTGTAGGATGTTGATATCATTTGGAGATTATACGACCGCTCCTAATTTGCAGTCATCGCAAACTTTGTCAGCCTCAGACCTTTAGTTTTTGCTTGTACTTCGGAGAAATAGATTCCAAACAGTAGAGGTCCCAGGACTGATCCCTATGGAACACCACTGGTTACAGGTCTACTTTTGGAGGTGGATTCCCCTATTTTGACTATATGGGTTCCATCAGTGAGCCAGTTAGCGACCCATCCAAAGACAGAGTTGCTACCTAGCTGGGTGAGTCTGTCAATGATGCCTGAGTGGGGGATAGTGTCAAAAGCCTTAGCTTAGTCTAGGTAGGCTAGGCGGTATGCACAGATTTCCCCTTGTCCAGGGTCTTGGTGACTATCCTGAAGATGTCCACCATGTTTAACAAGCATGATTCACCTGCTGACAAATCCAAACTGAGCAGGGTCAAGTGTTCGGAGATTACCTATATCTTTGTTGATAAGGTCCATGAGGATTGCTCAATGGACTTGCAGATAAGGCTAGTCAGGCTAATAGGTCTACAGTTCCCAAGGTCAGTGGAAGCACACCTCTGTTGCAAAGGAATAACGGTAGCCATTTTCCATTCAGCTAGACGATGCCAGTGCTTAGACTAAAATTTAAAACAGTACCCAATGGTGTTGCTAATTCTTGTTGGAGCCCATGTAGGACGCAGCCTGGGATGTTACCAGGTCCCATAGATGCTGTGTCTTTGGCATTAGAGAGGGCATTTACGACCTGCTCTTTAGAGATACAAGGTAGGGGACAGGTGGTAGGGATGTCGTGGGGTATGTGTGGTGGGGAGAGAGGTTTTCACAGAATCTTTCAGCCAACAGGTTAGCTATGTCCACAAGCTCGGTATATGTGGTATCATTAACTACCAGTTCGGCACAAATCTGGGCCTTTCCATTTAGGATACGGATGTAACTAAAGAACGCCTTATGGTTGTCCTTAGTTGAGGAAGCTAAGTTGGATTAATAGTTTGCTTTGGAGGACTTCACAAGAAATCTTATTTGCTTGTTTAGGCTGAAGAGGGAGTGTTTGCAGTTTAGGGCTTGCTCCCCCTTACTCTTAGCAATTTATTCCTCTTACTGTAAAGCCTGTTAATGGCAGTTCCCACCAGGTAGGTTTGCTCTTTCTTGAGGAGCTTGTTTTTGTCCTATCAGGTTATGGCAGAGTCAGTGTAGTTATACAGGGTGTTTGTATAAAGCACTGGTGTAGAACTTGGCAAAGTTGCCAGTTCCATCTGAGGAAGGAGGTGCAGTGAAGCTATTTATACATCCCGTAAGAGGTTACAATCTGCTTTGTAGAATTTTTTTTGTTTCGTTGCCGTGTGTGTGGGATGGGGGAGGGGCAGGTGTGACAGTTACTTTGAACGAAACTGATTTGTGGTCAGATCTCACCATGGAACACCTCACAGTGGGGGTGCTACACTAGTCCCCTATATTGGTAAGCACCAGATCCAGGAAGTTGGCACCCCTTGTGAGGGAGTCAACCAGCTGGGTCCAGGGCACTGGAGTTTAAGTCGAGGAACCTTTGGGAAAGTGAGTTTGAGAACGAGTAATTTACACCCAGTCAATGAATGCTGTAGATCAGAGTGTAGCGTTTGTGAGCTATGTCTTTAAGAAGCATGTGAAGTTGTGCGTGCACGTACAAATCCCAGACACATGCAATCCCTAGTGCCATTTTGAAGAAGCAGCCATTGTGTAAGCATGTATGATCACAGCAGTTAGTTTGTATATAAGGTAATTAGTCATAGTCAAATAAGCTTTACAGTAACGTGTTTGTATAGAATAAAGCTGCTTAAACACAACACACGAAGATTCGTTTGTGTACCAACATGAAAATGGCATGGTGTCAGAGCTGGGATGGAAAAGAACAAAACATTTGGAGCCATGAGATGTAAAGGCAACCGCAAAGTTAAACCCAAGAGAAAACAGTGCAAACATAACCAGAAGGAATTAAAGGTAATGAAAAGCAACACAAATTATTTACTCAATGCAAAGTGGCAAGAAAAGCCATTACAAGGGCATAAACCGCATTATTGGGCAAGAGGAAAGCCCATAAGGTTTAACTAAAGAAAATGTTTAAGATAAAAGTGTCTCGTGAAACAAATGTATTTAAAGTACAAAACTAGCACGTCAAAGCATAAAACGAGCATGTCAAAGCATAAAAACGAGCATGTTTAAGACAAAGTGTGTGTTTAAAGTACAACAAGCACAAAAAGTACGCTGGGCATAAAAAAGCAAAAGGGTTTAAATAAGCATACAGAGCAATAAGAAGAAAAGAAAAAGGGACACAGTAGATAAAAAATGAAGCAAGGTGACTGCTATGTTGGGCAAAGTGCTGTGTTTGGGCATAAGTACGACTTCGTTTGATATCAAAAAAGTAACTAAAGTCATTTTCATTTGAAGTATCTTAGTGTGTGTAAAAGTGCTTACAGTGTGTGCTTATTATTGTACATGTATTTCAAAGAGTTGACTGTGTGTAAAGCGCAACTATCTCGTGTAATTCAACTGAAGCATGGTTGTTTGAAGAAAAGTTCTTGTGCTGGGTGTGGCTGTTCGCAAAGTGCCGCCATTACAGAGTGCTTCTTGTACTGTAAAGTGCTGCCTGGCAAGCTGCCGCCATTTTGGGTACATTTCAGTGTACTGCCTTTTGTCATTTACAAAGTGCAAATACCTCAAAAGACATTGAATTTGGGCAACCAAAATCGGATTATTCGCATTGTACAATTGCTTAACAAGTTTCTTGTATTAAAAAAAGGTGTTTCTTACAAAAGATTACAAGAGTATTCCAGTGCTCGTGAATTGTTCAGTTGCACTGCAAAGTTCTTCAATGTTTCTTAAAGCGATGACTTTGATAAATGATAATGCACAACTGTTCCATGCCTGCCTTTATCGATACATTTCCAAGCAACTACTGTAGCATTTTTGCCTTTACCAATTCCGAAAGCTGATGATTTTAACATTTCTGCCTTTATCGAAAATTTCATAAAAGGATCGCAAACAACGAGAAAATATTCAGTTAAGCTCCATAAAGCAGTATTATATTAAAAAGCTATCCCGTTGAGTTTCATAAAGCATCAAGAAAGCTAAAAAGTTATTTCCAAAGTACAATAAAGCATCAAGAAACTTAAAAAGCTATTTCGTAAAGCACAGTGAAGCATTAAGAAATCTGAAAAGGTATTTCGCAAACTGCAATAAAGCATCGAGAAGCCAGAGAGGTTTACTTCGTAAAGTCTGGTTAACTGAAAATACTATGTGGTTATTCATTCACACAATACCAATATGCACAAAAAGAAAGTGCAGATATAAAACAGAAGAGCATTAGCCAAATTGAGTGTTCATGCCAATTACTTATGCATGTGTACATATATGCAAACAAGAATATCCCAATAAATTCGAGGAGACCAAGAAGCAAAACGGTATCAAACACAAAAGTCCAATGTGGAAGGTAGCTGGAATAAATGGCAGGACCACAGTAAAATAAAATCTTCTAATTTAATGGGTAAACAAAAGTGAGCACTTTCACAATGGTAACAACTGCTTCATCAGGCAATTTATTCACTAAAAGCAAATAAATACTTTACTCAAATTCAAATTAGCCAATCCTATCACAAATTAATTGCCATGGTTACACAACAGTTAAATATAACATTTAAATAACCGTAGTAAAATATATATAAATATATAAAAATACATTAATAAATCAAGAATGTGTGTGTGTTTGTATATATATATATATATATATATATATATATATATACACACACACACACACACATATATATATATATATATATATATATATATATATATATAAAATTTTATTCTATGCTATGCTGTGACCAATGTTTATAAACTATCTTCATTTTCTGGATTTTAAGGCTGGTTTCAGAGGAATACTGTCATTTAGACCCAGTCCTCTGTGTGCTCCAAGCCTCAAGATCCATTGTGCTTCCATGTTTTCCGTTGTATTTACAATGTCTCCCATCCTGATGTTTACATTCTGGACGTGTAAAACCTGAAATAAAAATACATGTTCTTCACCCTTGATCAAGGTGTGCTTAGCCAAGGCACTATACACCTGCCCCTTCCTAGTGCAGTACAGGTGGTCCCTAATCCATTCCCTAAAGTGACGATTGGTTTTACCTACACAGAAGTGAAAACATATTTTACAGTAGGAGGCTATCTGGGGATTGGTCAACAGATGTTCATACTCCCAATTTACCATGACTAAATTCGCATATGTATTGACACAACTAGTGCCCATGGCGATGCCTGACAATTGCCTATAACATATTTCTTTGAACATAAAAATGTTATGCTCAAGTACCACTTCCAACAGCATACAAAGGAAATCTATTTTATAAATAAGAAGTTTACCTTGTCTCACTAACACTGATTTTACCATATAAATCCCTCTGTCATTAGGTATACTCGTAAATAATGAAACTACATCAAAGTGTAGCTAACATACCTCTATTTGTCATTTCCATGTCTTTTACTGTCCCATATAGGTCTACTAAAAATTGTTCAGTATCCTTCAAAACATATGAAAATTCATTTAGAGATGTTTTTAATTCACTATCCAAGTAAATAGAAATGGGTACCGTTAACCACCCTGCCCCTGCTACTATCGGTCTAAATTTGTGGCTACTGAGTAAGGAACTTTTTCAGTTTTTTGTTGTTGAAAACCCACTAAATTCCTCAGATGCATGGTCTCCCAAAGATCCATAAGGACCCAATAAACCCTAAATTTAGACAGAAAAAGGGATTTATATGGTAAAATCAGTGTTACTGAGGCAAGGTAAACTTCCTATTTATAAAACAGATTTCCTTTGTATGCTGTTAGAAATAGTACTTGAGCACAACATTTTTATGTTCAAAGAAATATGTTATAGGCAATTGTCAGGCATCACCATGGGCACTAGTTGTGCCAATACATATGTGAATTTAGTCATGGTAAATTGGGAGTATGAACATCTGTTGACCAATGCCCAGATAGCCTTCTACAGGCATTTTGTAGATGATCTTTTTATTCTTTGGAAGGGAAGTGAAGAACAAATGAAGTCCTTTCACTTACATCTTAACACCTATAGTGACCTCTGAAGTTTACCATGAATCACTCTACAGAAAGCATAGACTTTCTGGATATTGCAATCTATAAAGAAGGTAAGATGTTGTCCACCAAGTTACATAAGAAGCAATGTTACTGTCCAATATTTCTGCATAGGAACAGTATGCATAACCAACGTATTTTCTCTATTATTATTATTAGAGGACAGGCAATGAGAGTATCACACATATGTTGCCAAGAAGTGGTGTACGTAAATGAACTCTGTAATTTAAGAACAGGTTTTCTCAATAGGGGATACAGTGAACAAGAAATTAACAAAGCATATCAGGATGTGTATAAGGAAAGAGAAGGTAAAGCTAAGCCATATTACTCGGATAGAGTAGTAAAGGAAAGTGTACCGATTAAGAATAAAGTACTTCCCTATACCCCTATGATTCTACCATATACAATGGATACAAGTAAATTTAAAAACATTATTCATCAGAACTGGCACATGTTGCTAGTGGATGAAGAATCCACCAATATAGTGGGCACACAACCACATTTTGTATTTAAAAACAAGAAAAATTTAAAACAGCTATGCTATACAAGGAAAAACAGAATGAGAGAGAATGTAATGAAAGGTACGCATAAGTGTGAAAACTGTGCATACTGTATTCATATAGATGAGTCTAGATTTTTTAAACACCCAGGGACAGGGCATCTCTGGGAACTTAGAAACTCAGCAGATTGTAACACCAGCAATGTGGTATATGTAGCCCACTGTAAAATATGTTTTCACTTCTATGTAGTTAAGACCAATCGTCACCTTAGGGAATGGATTAGAGACCACCTGTACTGCACTAGGAAGGGGCAGAAGTATAGTGACGTGGCTAAGCACACCTCGACCAAGGGTGAAAAACATGTATTTTTATTTCAGGTTTTACACATCCAGAATGTAAACATCAGGATGGCAGACATTGTAAACACAACAGAAAACATGGAAGTACAATGGATCTTGAGGCTTGAAGCACACAGAGGACGGGGTCTAAATGACAGTGTTCCCCTGAAACCAGCCTTAAAATCCAGAAAATTAAGATAGTTTATAAACATTGGTCACAACACAGTGTAGAATAAAATGTTTTATATATATATATATATATATATATATATATATATATATATATATATATATATATATATACACACACACACACACACATATATATATATATATATATATATATATATATATACATACATACACACACACATATATATATATATATATATATATATATATATATATGGTTCCCCGTTCACAAGATTGAATGGATGGAAGCTTGACATTCATAATCTTGAGACCAGAATCTCGAACTTCAATTCACTCGAAATTGTGAATGGGAGCCTTAGGTTTAAAAAAATAAAAAGTTAACTTACCTTATTGCAGGGGGCCAGGTCCCCCTGTACCCTAGCAGTTTAAATGTGAATGTTCCGTGAACACACTATAGCGGAGGAATAGAAAATCTTCCGTTTTGCGCTTACGTGTATAGGGCGGAATGGGAGATTTCACTTTCCTTCACTACAGTGCAATCTCGGAGTAGGTATATTTAAGTGTGGGGGGTGTGGGGGTGTTAATTTTTTTTTTTACCCTTTCATATGTACAAGTTTCTCTAAATTCGAGATTCTGGTTTCGAGTTTATGACTTTCAAGTTTAGAGAAATTTGAACATATGAAGGGGAACCATAGCGCGCATGCTCTCTCTCTCTCTATATATATATATATATATATATATATATATATATATATATATATATATATATATATATATATATATATAGATATCTCGATGAGGTGCAGCAAACTGTAGGCAAACTCTTCAACTATCGTTCAATGGGAGAAAAATAATCCAACAGCCGAGTACTAAAATGCAAGTATTTAATAAATGTGAGCACTTTCACGGATTAAGTGTTCCACTTCAGAACTAAGCAAAGAGCAACCAAAGGAATTCCAAAGAAGGTGCAAAGTTTTCCAGAAAGTGGCAAGCTCCACTGCCATCTCAGTGTCATACAACCGTGAGTCAGCAAAACCTAAGTCTAGCTTTATTGTTAACTGTAGAAACTGTGGTGCAAACCATGAATCTAAAAGAGAAATGTTTAGCATATGGTCAGCAAGGGTGCCATAAGTAAGAAATGGAACCACTTTCAAAAGCTCTGCAAATCAAGTAAGCCTCACACAGTCGTAAAGAAAGGTAATACAAGAAAACAAGTTGATCAAATACAGCCAAAACAATCAGCTTTCTACGTAGACAGTGTATCAGTGCTGAGAGAAACAAATGAGAGAGTAAACTTATTGACTAGGAGTGAAGTGTTCTGCACAGTTCGGATTAATGGGAAATCCACAGACCTCAAAGTAGACATTGGATCAAAGTGCAATGTTATATCAGCAGATACATTTGCAAAAGTGAGAACCAAAGAATAACTCAATGTAACCAGCAGTGCGAGACTTGCTGCGTATGGAGGTGAAGAAATTCAAACTGAAGGTTCAGTAATACTTATTTGGCTAAGAACTGTTACAATTTATTACTCTATGTAGTCAGATGACCAGTGCAATCATTACTAGGCCTCAATGATAGTTTAAGAATAAATCTACTTTCTTTTGCTAAAGAAGTTCACCATGTGAGTGCAGTTCCAAGTTCAAGTTTTGCAGAAGCCATTTTCTCACAGTATGGTGATGTTTTCGATAAGCCGAGCAAGCTTCCAGTTGTGTATTCTATGAAATTAGACCTTGAGGTCACTCCAGTGGTCAAACCAGCAAAAGCAGCTCCAATAGCTATGCAAAATAAAGTCAAAGCTCAGCTGAATAAGATGGTGCAGCAAGGTGTGATTTGTCCAGTCACATAACCAACTGAATGGGTGTCATCCACGGTAGCCACTCACAAGAAAGGCTCAGATGAAATCAGAATATGTATTTACCCTAGAGACTTGAACAAATCACTAAAGAGGTCATATCATCCAATGCGCACAGTAGAGAAAGTTGCAGCTCTAATATCAAATGCCACTGTATTTTCTGTTTTGGATAGAGAGTTCATTTTGGCAAGTAATGCTTGATCACAAATCCTCATTTCTAACTACTTTTAGTACACAGTTTGGCAGATACAGATTTCTAAGGATGCCATTTGGAATAAATTCAGCAAGTGAAGTTTTTTAGCGTGCAATGGAACACATTTTTCAGATTATCCTTGTGCCACAATAGTAGACGATCTACTAGTTGGAGGAAATGGCAAAGCAGAGCATGACCGCAATCTCAAGGAAGTTCTACATAGAGCACATGAAGTAAATTTAAAGCTCAATCCTCTGAAGTGCAAATTCAAACTTCCAGAAGTAACCTACATAGGACATTTATTTACAAGTATAGGCTTAAAACCTGACCCAAACAAACAGCTATTTATTTAGAGATGTCAGCAGCAGATAATGTGCAGAGTTTACAGCATTTTCTGGGTATAGTCAACTAGTCAGTTGACAGCACCATTAAGAGAGCTAACAGAAAAAAATGTTGTATGGTCATGGTTACATCAACAGACGGTGTTTGATGAACTTAAGCAGAAAATTGCGACCCCCCCCCCCGCACATTAAGGCACTTGGATTTGAAGAAACCAGTTTTCCTCTCCTGCGATGCTTCTAATTTTGGTCTTGGTGAAGTTATTCTACAAGAGGGCAGACCAGTAGCTTATGTATCTCGGACACTTACTCAAACTGAGATGCATTATGCTCAAATTGAGAAAGAACTTCTAAAATAGTTTTTGCATGTTTTAAGTTTCACGATTATATTTATGGTCGAGCTATTCAAATTGAAACTGCATTCTGCTCCGGCGAGAATATTACAATGAATGATGCTCAAATTGCAAAAGTACAATTTCAAAATGGTGTACACTAAAGGTAAATTGCTTTATCTGGCTAATACTTTCTCCAGATCGCCTAGAAGTACAACAGAACTGCTTGATGCTGAAAATTTCTGACACTGATGTACTGTCAGTGCATAATTTTATCACCACTAGACTTGATGAGTTGAGAGATCACACCATGACTGATGAAATTTCCCAAAAGCTCAAACCACTACATCAGTGCTGGATGGCCGTCAAAACAATCTAGTGTATCACCTGAGGTGCAATCATATTTTCCCTACAGAGACGAATTGTTGATGGAAGATGGTATTTTCAAAGGTCCTCAAATTGTTGTTCCTGCTTTATTACAGCATGGATACACTCAGATTTTGCATCATGGCCACCCGGGTTTATTATCCACTAAAAGAAGGGCAAGAGAACTAGTATTTTGGCCTTCATTATCAAAAGACATTGACAGTGTTCTTTCTTCTTGTTCGATATGTAATAGTACCAGAGCACATTTGCAAAAAGAACTACTTCAGCTAAATCCAACACCTGAACTACTTTAGTCTGCTGTTGCAATTGATATTTTTGAATGAAATAATCAACACTATTTGGTTTTGGTAGACTCTTACTCGAACTGGTTTGAGATTGATCAGTTACCAAACTTAACCTCAACAGCTGTTATCACTAAGCTAAACGTCATTTTCCAGTTGATGGTAGTCCTCTCAAACTTTATTCTGACAATGGTACTCAACTTATTAGGTAGTTGTTTCAGAAATTTGCAAAAGAGTGGAACTTTGTACATGTCACTAGAAGTCCTGAATATCCTCAATCCAATGGTCTAGCTGAACATGCATCACGTACAGAGTGCAAAGAAATTACTTGAAAAGTCAAAGAGTGACAAAGTACAGTTTTGTACCTACCATAAATGTAGATGTTCGAGTGCTAATACAGCTGCAGTCATAACAGATGGGTTCTCCTGCCATCAGGCGGGTCCTCGGTCGGCCAAATTCCAAAGTCTAGGTCCGGCGTCGGTTGTCGTCGCTTCTTCCCTGAAGTCAGTGCGCCAGGGGTATAAAAGAACCAGCCGATGCCATTTTCTTCAGTTTTTCTTGCCTTAGATGTCAGGTGCCCCCAGAAGGAAGGCAATACATAAATTTGTGTAATAAAGCAATGCAATATAAACAAAATACAGTAGTTGCAAGCAAATACACCATAAAAGAATACCCCAATCAGGTTGTATGAGGAGGTGTTATCCAATAGGCCTGTCCCAAGAGGGGAAGGAGGGAGGGAAACCTGGACTGCAGCTGTATTAGCACTCGAACATCTACATTTATGGTAGGTACAAAACTGTACTATGTTCTTCGTGCATACAGCTGCAGTCATAACAGATGGGTAGAATCCCAAAGCTAAGAAAGGGGTGGTAGGCACTAGGTGGAACTAGGAGGAGCCAGAATGCCCTGCAAGACTATAGTGGCAAAGCCTGCTCTAGTTTTGGAGTATAATGGTAGGTGGTAGTGCTTGACTGTGTTGAGACCATAGGTTTTTCAGGTACCATTGAAGTTTCCTCATATGCAGCTTTGCACATGGGATTAGTAGGATGCAAGATGCCATGAATCCCAGAGCCTGCATGATTTTCCTTGCAGTCAGCCTGGTGAAATTTGCTAGTGTTCTGAAGTATTGAGTTAGTTGCCCCTGCTTCTCTGGCGTGAGGTAGGCCATCTGGGTGTTTGTGTCCAAGTTGGCACCCAGGAAAATTATTTTCTGAGAGGGTAGTAGCCTTGATTTCTTTTGTTGACTGTGTATCCCAGAGAATTCAACAACATTATTACAAAAGCCAGATGTTTCAGAAGTATGTGCTTGCTGTCCGCTTGGATCAGGCAGTCGTCCAAATATGGGTATATTTGTATCCCTTGAAGTCTGCAGTAGGCAATTACTGATGCCAGGCATTTCGTGAATACTCTGGGCGCAGTAGATAAGCCAAAGGGCAATGCAGAGAATTGATAATGGGTTGAACCTGCAAGAAATCTGAGGTATCTTCTGCAATTTTGTCTGATTGGGACATGCAGGTATGCCTCCTTGAGGTCCAATGTTACCAGCCAAGACTCCTTGCCCAGCATGGGAAGAAGCTGCTGTAATGTGAGCATCATGAATTTTGGTACGAGTAAAAATGTGTTTAGGATGGATAGGTCCAAAATAGGTCTCCAATCTTTTCCCTTCCTTGGTACCAGGAATAGTCTGGAATAAAAATCTTGACCTTGTTCGTGAGTAGGTACCTGTTGAATAGCTTTCATGTCCATGAGATCTGAAATTTGTCTTTGTGCCTCTGCCCTTTGATTGTGTGGCAGGTTTGGCATGCCTCTCATTTTTGGAAGGGTGTGAAAATGGAATCTGTAGCCTCTGTTTATAATGTCTAGGATCCATTTGTCTTTTGTGACAATATGCCAATTTTTTGAAAATAATGCCAGTTTTCCACCTAAGGGTGCTGCCATTTGCGCCTTGCTTGGCATGCAAAGGGGAAAGTCATTGGGCTTGCTTTCTGAATGGCTGCGAACTATCCTCACCACCTCTTTGTGTAGGAGCTTGCCAATGTCTGCCTCTAAACGATCCTTGAGATTGCCCTCTGCCCCTCGGGCGCCTGTATCTATCTCTTTGGGGTCTGTCCGTGGCTGGAAAGGACCAATTTTTGGAAGGCCAATTTCTACTGAAACGTGGAGGTTGTACCTGTAGAAAATCTTTCACTGTTTGCATTGATTTAGCCTTTTCCTCCATTTTCTTTAATACCTCCTCAGCTTTAACACCAAATAATACATCCTTTTGTAAAGGGGCATCTAGTAATTTAGCTTTGACATGATCTGGTAAGGTTTGCTCTTTGAGCCAGGCATGTCTACGTATGACTGATCCTGTAACACCAGCTCTACATGACGCCTCTAGAGCATCAAAACCACATTGTAAGGTATGTTTACCCACTTGTTCTGCACTATGCATCAAATCCTGCAACTCCTTCAAGTCTGGTTGTTCAGGTTGTGACATTTTACTTCTCAACTGTGATAACAGAAACTGTTGGTACTTCAGCATATGGAACTGGCAGTTTAATGCCCTCATGGTTAAGGTGGCAGAGGTGTATAACTTTTTTCCCCACCTTTCTAAGGATCTGGAATCCCTCTCGGAAGGTAATGGGTTTTTAGCAGTGGAGGCCTTAATTCCCTTGGGGCCCTGTGAGATAGTTTCTGGGTCAGCCGCATGGCTTTTGTATAAAAATTGATGCGAGTCAGCAACCCGGTAGTACCCGTCAGGCTTGACTGGAGCTGGGGGGTAAAGAATCCGGGTTAAGGCAGGCCTCCGAGTACACATCATCTAGTATGTCTAAGACAGGAGGTACAGCCAGAGGCCTGTGCTGGGGTAGCAAGAGAAAATCCCTAAGCCTTTTCTTGGAATCTGAGTACTCTTGGCTTTCCCAGTGGAAGTGTTCCATTAAGGTATGCAAGGTTTCCCCAAATGAGTAATCCTCTGGGGGGGGGAGACAGAGGGAATGGACTCCTCTGCATCAGAATCTTCAAAAGGGGAGTAGGAATGTTCCTGTTCATCCGAGTGATCTGAAATAATGGAGGCCTGGTCAGAGGAGGGGGATTCTTCCTCCACTCGAGGCCTTTCGTCCGGGGGGGGGGGGGTGAGAACCCCTGATAAGAGTAATCAAATCCTCAGCCATTTTAAGCATCTGTTTTTTAGGCATGGGGCCTGGAGAAGGGCCCTGTGGAGCTGGTCTCTTAGAATGCATGGCTGCTTTAGACTTAGTGAAAGCCTTGATAGAAAAAGAAGAGGAAGGTCTGAAGACACCTTGAGAGGAGGCAGACCTGTCTACATTTTGAGATTCACCACCAAGAGTGACTTCGGTATCTGTAGTCGGGGTGTGGGCCGAGGAACCAGCGACCTCGGGCACAGAAGACACCGGCAATGAAGTGTTGTCGGTAGATAGGGGCTGCGTAGGCACCTCGCTGAGAACCGGACCACCTGTAGTCAACTTTGGCGTGGTGTCGGTAGAGGACGCGGACCTGGTGTGTCGGTCCTTGTCTTTGCGTTTTTTAGACAAAACTGGAGTCGGAGTATCCGACGACATAATATATAGTTAAATTTCTTGCCAAAATAGTGCTGGGCGAACTCCGCCCGACGTTTAATGGTGCGTTTGTTGAATGTAGCACAAAAACGACAGACCGAGACGTCGTGGTCTGGGCCTAAGCAAGGAATGCAGAGGGAATGAAAATCCTTATGCGGTATTTGCTTCCCACAAGAAATACAATTATTAACTTTGTCTGACATCGGTCTGAGGCAAGAAAAGTTTCCCCAACGGGGTACTTAGCTTTCAAGAAGACTTCAGTTGCAAAATTTTCGTAATTTCAGGAGCTGGCCGACTGGCACTTGCGAACTGCTTCTACATCGGGCACCGCGCGGCAAGAAAGACTGAAGAAAATGGCATCGGCTGGTTCTTTTATACCCCTGGTGCACTGACGTCAGGGAAGAAGCGACGACAACCGACGCCGGACCTAGACTTTGGAATTCGGCCGACCGAGGACCCGCCTGATGGCAGGAGAACCCATCTGTTATGACTGCAGCTGTATGCACGATGAACATCACTGACGTATTCTTAAATTTACTTAATCTCAGAAACATACCTCATGATGATATTCTTGGCTCACCTGCTCAAAGACTACTTTCCAGACAACCTAGAACTACGCTACCTATTTTATCAAGTTTGTTGAAGCCTGACTAACAAAAATAAAACCATCAAGGCTCAATTGTTGAAGCGTAATATCCAGAAATCTAGTTATGACAGAAAGAGTAGACTACTACATTCGCTGAATGGAGAGACGGTACGAATACAGACACAGAAAGGTTTTGATCGAATAGGACATATAACAGGCATCTGTGCAGAACTGACATCTTATTGGGTAAGCTCCGAGGGTGTAGAGTAAAGGAGGACTCGCAGACAATCTTCCTGTATCACAATCACCACCATTGCAATCGCAACATTTTAACTGTGATGCAGACTTAAAATCAAAGACTGAGTCAGACACTGTTTCCAGACCAGTATATGTTCAAAAGTCTGATTCTGTTCCAGAGAGTAATTCAAACATTCCACAGGTCAACCATTTTGCAGAGACGTTTCCAATTGCTAAAACTGATTCCCAATTTTATGTCACATGATATGGACGAGTTTCTAAGCCTAGTGTGAAATGCACAGCAATGTGGACTTGACTGTATATAGATGTGTACTTAGTATTGTACAATGCATGTCTCTAGACTATTTGTGATTTCTGCATGCTAAATATCTCATGACAAATTGCATTATCTATTTCTCAAAGTGGAAGGATGCGGATCAGAGTGTAGCATGTGTGCGCTATGTCTTTAAGAAGCAAGCGATGCTGTGCGTGCACTTATAAATTCTAGACACATGGAACTCCTAGTGCCATTTTGAAGCAGCAGCCAAGGTTGTAAGCATGTATGATCACAGCAGTTAGTTTGTATACAAGTTATTTAATGATAGTTAAATAAGCTTTACAGTAACTTTACAATAACGTGTTTGTACAGAATAAAGCTGCTTAAACAGAATCCAGGAAGACTTGTTTATTTGTATACCAACATGAAAGCGACAGCTGGGTAGTTAAAATCTCCCCAAACCATGGGGTTCAGATGTATCTTGATAGACTCAAGTAGATGCAAATAAGCAGACTGGGTGTCCTGATTCATGGATGTGGTCCTGTAGCTGACAATAACTTGAATAGGTGTCCTACCAACAGTTAACTGCACCTGAAGTAGCTCCAGAAAATCATACTGTTTAACCAACTGGAGGTGTATTTATCTTTAATGAATAAGTAATCTCTGTGGTATCCCCGAAGTCTCAAACAACCCACTAAACAAGTACAGTGGGTCCAAATACAAAACAGTATAAGAAACTTCTCTGTGTGGAAGATTTTCAGTCCATATACCTCTAGTTAATAACTCTACATTAATCATATCAGACAACAGTAGTAGAAGTAGCTAAATTAAACTAGTCTTAAGTCAAACAAATAATAAAAAATATGTAATTTGAAATATTGTACAGAATTACTAAGTATTCAGAAAGTAATCCAAGCAAGGCAGGCAGTCTGTTTCCAGTTGAAAATCCTTTATTAAGTAGACAGACAAGCAATCCAAGTAAAACAATAATAGAGTAATAGTTTCCTCACAAGCTTTCTAAATACATACACATACATATATATATACATATACATATATATATATATACATATACATATATATATATATATATATATATATATATATATATATATATATATATATACTTTCATGTGGCAATTAAAGCTGAACTCTTTTAGGAAGCATGGACTAAACTACTAAGTGTACTGGAACTTAGAAAATTGCCGCATTGTTTACATGACTAATTTTATTTTATTCTACCAGTTGGTTTTAAATACCATTTTAAATCAGTTTTAATTTAAGTGTATATTTTGTTTCCATCATCATACATTTTTTCTTATTATTTTTTCCACTTTATTCAAAATGACGTTTAATAACAATACTAACTAATTATACAATGATATTTTTATAGATAGTTTTTAGGGTTCTTGTACACAGACCTGAAGAAGTCTAGACGGATGAAAGCGATCTTTGTTAACAATAGGTTATAAAAATAGAATATGATTTTTACAATTGATTTTTTACATGCAAAGTATGTATGTGCGTGTGTATCTATCTATCTATATATATATATATATATATATATATTTTTTTTTGATTGCCAAATGGACTAAGGTTGATATATTTCCAGCCATCCATGTAGTATATTGTCTTGGATAAAATCACAGACTTAATAATCTACTTAATAATCTGGTTAAAGAGGTATCACATCATTATAATTTTTATTTAAAGTACATAAGGGTTACATTACTATGACAGCTACTAAGCAGGGCAGGAGCAGCTCAAGTGTCACACTGATGGGGGAAGGGATGTGAATTTAACATGTGTACCAATAACACTTTGTTTTACAGCGCAATAAACCACTCCCTTGCCTGATAAAAAAGTATGTGTATATATATATATATATATATATATATATATATATATATATATATATATATATATATACACACACATACATATATATATATATATATATATATATATATATATATATATATATATACATATATATTTAGAAAGCTTGTGAGGAAATTATTACTCTATTTTTGTTTTACTTGGATCGCTTGTCTGTGTTCTTAATAAAGGATTTTCGACTGGAAACAGATTGCCTGCCTTGATTGGATTACTTTTGAATACTTAGTAATTCTGTACAATATTTTAAATTATACACTTTTTATTATTATTTTTTTTTTTTTACTTAAGACGAGTTTGCTACTTCGACTACTATTGTCTGATCTGATTAATATACAATGATTAATAAAGATATATGGACTGAAAATCTTCCACATAGAGAAGTTTCTTACACTGTTTTATCTTTAATGAATATTGACACTTTGCCCCGTTAGTTATTCCGCCTTCAGTTTGTGGTCTGAACGTGTGGATGGAGGTGTAATCCAGTATGGTTCTCCACACCCTTGAACCACATCTCTGTGACTGCACAAATATCTGCATCTTCCAAGATGAGGACTGCTTCCATTGAGTGCAGTTTAGTGTCAACACTCCCAGCGTTTAGCAGCACAACCTTAAAGTTGTTTTTAGATTGAGTTTTTATGTTGGGAATTTTGTCCTTGACACACTGCCTAAAAAGGCACTATGGGGGTGGCCAGAGCCTTAGCCAGTAGCCAAAATCCTAGGGATGAAAGATGAAGACTATCTCTGACAAAATATGGAGGTCTGTTGATCATGTCATCCCAGGCATATAGATAATGGATCCCCTTAGAATGACACCAGAAACTAAACCAATCACGATCTGTTTGTACTGAGGCATCATCGTAGGTGAAGGTAACATGCTGCTTAAGGTTAGGGGCATACCTGCCTGAGACACACAGTCTGAGCGCTCAGTCATATCTCTCTCTTCATATAGTTCAGAGAGGTACGTCTCAAGTTGTTCACACCAATATGGACTATGACAGTCATAACAGCACCTGTTGTTAAGATATTTGAGTGCATGTGTGATATGGGGCATCCTGGCACCTGACAGACAGCTGGACATGACCTTTTCTTATCCAGCCTGGTGACAGGGACATGTGTGTGTCTCACAATGGAATCACCTATGACTAATATGTTTGTTTTTGTGTTTTGCCTTAAGAGCTTGACAGGTGAGACACTGGTGCACAAGCTATTATGTGTATTGTGTTCTGCAGAGGAAGTATTATGTGTAGCGTGCTTGTGTTTATGTTTGGGAGGTCTCTGGTGTTTAGGTACATTTGTGCTGAGGACCTCCGCATATGTACGTATGTGTGATGTGGGTTTGGGTGGAGGAGGAGGTGAGGTGCTCATGCTGACAACCCGCTCACTGTCATATGTACTGACTGTTGTGTGAGAAAGCATGGATTCAAGGTTCTTAATATAGTTGCATCTCCCACATGTTGAGTTTGCGTGGACTAAGAGTAGAGGGTTGTCGGTGAACATAAGGCAGTTGCTACACCGCCTCAGGATTCCCATGTCGACCAAGCTGGCTGGAGAAACTGGGGGAAATTGTTTGTCCACAGTGTTAGGTAAATTAATATGGTCAGGAAAAGAGGCCGCATTTAGGAATGTCTAGTGGGTGAGAGGTGTGTTGGTACCTCTGAGGCAAGGCTTAGTGTTCCACCTGACAGTAGAGCAGGGCTGCAAGCAAAGTGCTAAGGGAAAAATTTAAGCAGCAAAACGTTTGAGTTTCTAACCACCGCTATGCGGCAGTGCACGATGGTGCACTACACAAAAACGCAAATGCAGGGCTTAAAAAAACAAGAAATAACCTTTTTAACTCAAACTAGCCAATAAGGACGTTGTCTCTGAACTCTAGTCCAACCACCCTCGATTAGATGGGACCCAGACAACACTCTCCTCCCACAATGGTGCAGAAGGTCCTTCACCAACAAAGATGGTTTGAATTTGATGCTTAGAATTAACAAAACAGACCCAGAAACAGCAAACCTGGAACTGGGCTATGCTACAGCTAAACTAATATAGTATACAATAAAATGTGGCAAAAAAACAGTTCAGACAATTCAGACAGACAGTAGAATGCAAATACAAATTAAAAGTGCAATACAAGAGCAAAAACAGGCACTTATAGTTA
Source organism: Protopterus annectens (assembly GCF_019279795.1). Classification (NCBI taxonomy): domain Eukaryota; kingdom Metazoa; phylum Chordata; order Ceratodontiformes; family Protopteridae; genus Protopterus; species Protopterus annectens. Next base: position 1,454,366,012 of record NC_056729.1, on the reverse strand, counting down.
CATGGAAGAACCGGATGCCTCAGATCTTTCAGTATCTCTGTGAAGAGCTGGTTTTCAAGTGATACCAAACAGTCAACATTCAGCAAGTCTGAATCTAGCCTATGCTATAAAATGCATAAGTACTAGAAATTCAAAGTAAATAAAATCACAGTCACAACAACAAAAAATTTAAATAAAGCTTTTCCAACAAACAACAATGCCACTGTGGACCTCAATAGCACAACAATAAGCAAATAACTAAAATAAAAAATGCAAAAAAGGTGGATAAAAGTGCTTACTTGGTATTAAATTGTATCTACTTCTTTTAGCCACACTGTTTTGCATTTTTTATTTCAGTTATTTGCTTACTGTTGTGCTATTGAGATCCACAGTGGCATTGTTGTTTGTTGGAATACTTATTTGTGTTTTTGCGTTAACACTGTGGATTATGGCAGAAAGCTGTCAAGTGAAATTGGACTATGTTCCCAAGACAAATGAGAGATTTCTATCCAGCCTTAAGAAGCTAGTAAGGATGGACAGGAATCCCCTGCTTACATATGAGATAACTACTGAAGAAATCATGAGTGAGCAAGTGCAATATGACGAACAGATAGCACGTAGCTATACTGCTGAATTAGAGAATGACTTGGTTAAATATAAAAAAACTTCAATGGCAAAGACTGCACTTTGAAGCATGTATTTCGCACAAAATTATCCCTAGAGGCTTGAGAGTATTAAACATGCCAGCATCAGATGATACATATCCAGAATGACTTAAGCGTTGGCAAAAGTTAAATATAGAAACAAGTATTAAATATATATGCAGCTGCTTACAGACTTTCACAAACCCATGGAAGAGCAGCTACTGTATGAGATACATCAGAAACAAATGTACCTTAATAATATTATTCCAGTTATCTTTGAAAGAACAATGACAAAATATGTGATTATGTGCATTCCGTTAAACATCAACGTATTAATACTAAAAAGAAGAAACTAGATAGAAACATGACAGATTTCTCGAATGGTCATGTTTTTACATGGCCTAAGAATCAAATTAATACATTTCAAAGAGAAAATCACACTGGTAAAGCTGTGAGTGATGAAACTAACACTGTTCCTTTAACTGGCATTAGAACTGCAATAGAAGTTCAACGATAAGCAGATGGAAGCACAAACATTTAATGGATTAAAGGATCAGGTCTCTCAAGTGGAACAGATCAATTAATTATGTGGCTCCAAATACTACAGACACTCTGCAAATTCACAATACACCAATAGCTCAGAAAGTTGCCAGAAGGAAAGAGAATAAAGACCAACAGGTTTTTTCATCTCCACCACTGCCAATTCGACAAATGGACTACATCCACTACCATCGTTCAGTGAGCAGGGGAAGCGGAGGTTACCATTGTGAGAAAGGGACACAAACCACAGCATAAAAAAGATGTGGGAAAAATGGCCGTCGAACGGTCATTAATTTATAACTTATGAACTAAACAATTAACTAAAAATTAAATGGGTTTGGCTGCAACGAGGACTTTCACTCATACCAGCTACAGGTATGGACATTACCAACACTATTTTGGACATTAAAGTATTTGCACGAAATGTAATGCTTAAAACTATGTTTAATGTTGTTGTCTTTTGGCTTTTCCCGGTTAGGGGTCACCACAGCGGAAAGTACAGTTTTGTACCTACCATAAATGTAGATGTCCGATAGGTATGCATCTGCAGTCATCACATATGGGTTGTCCTGCCTCAGGCAGCCCTTCGGTTGGCCGGATTCCAAAGTCTGGGTCCGGCGTCGGCTGATGTCACCCTTTCCCCGACGTCAGAGCGCCTGGGGTATAAAAACGTCAGCCGATGCCATCTTCCTCAGTTTTTCTTGCCGCAGATGCCAGGTGCCCTCTAAGGAAGGCTAAATTTGGAGAGATGCAATAAATTCCAAACATGTTCAGAAATATATATATATATATATATATATATATATATATGTAAATAAAACAAATACACCATAATAGATAACCCCAGCTAGCTATGAGAGGGATAAGAACCCAAGAAATACCACAGAGGGGGAGGAGGGTGGGTAAACCTGACTGCAGATGCATACCTATCGGACATCTACATTTATGGTAGGTACAAAACTGTACTAGGTCCTTCAAGGATGCATCTGCAGTCATCACATATGGGTAGAATACCATAGCCAATCTGGGGGTGGAGGATCTATGTAAATGATGGTGTAGCTAAAATGCCCTGCAGGACTGCCGTAGCAAAGCCTGCTCTGGATCTGGAATATAAAGGTAAATTGTAATGCTTGGAAAATGTATGCACGGAGCTCCATGTAGCAGCTTCTAAAATGTCCTTGGTAGCCACCCCTCTTAAGAAGGTTGTGGAGGTGGCTGTAGCTCTGGTGGAATGAGGTCTAATGTTAGCTGGCACAGTCTTTCCATGAAATGAGTAATAAAAACGAATGCAATTCCCTATCCATTTTGAAATTGTCTGTTTGGAAATTGCTTTTCCTTGTGCACCAGCAGCATATGCTACAAACAGCAGGTCAGTTTTTCTGTAACTTTTAGTTCTGTCCAAGTAGTAGCGCAACTGCCTGTGTATGTCCAGGGTGTGCAGAAGTTTTTCCCCTTTGTTTTGTGGATTTGGAAAGAAGGTAGGCAGGTGAACAGCTTGGTTTAATGAGACCCTGGATACCACCTTTGGCATAAATGAAGGATTGGTTCTCAATGAAATTCTGTCCTGATGAAAAATAAGAAATGGCTGTACTGCCATGAGGGCCTGTAACTCAGATACTCTTCTTGCTGAGGTTATGGCCAGAAGGAAGGCAGTCTTCCAAGACAGGAACTGTGGTTCTGCAGATGCTGCTGGTTCAAAGGGAGGTAGTGTTAGTTTTTCCAACACGAAGTTAAGGTCCCAAGTAAGCACTGGTGGTTTCCTTGGAGGATTGATGTTTTCAATTCCTCTTAGAAAATGCCTTAGGAGAGGATGAGAGAAGACAGGTGGATCAGTATTGTACTCTGCTGAAATTGCTGAAGCATGAATTTTAATGGAAGAGTAAGACAGGCCATTGTGGAGCATTTCTGCCAAGTATTCCAGAATATGTGCCATGTTCATCACTGTCGCATCTAGGCCCTTTGTGGTGTTCCAAGTGTGAAATCTTTTCCATTTTGCTTAATATGCCTTCCTTGTGGAAGGCCAGCGAGCTTCCATGATGATATCCTTCACTCTCTTGGATAGCTTATCCTGTGGAGGAGTCAAGGTATTTTCCAGGCTGTTAGCTGCAAGGTTTTCAGGTTGGAATGCAGAGTTTTGTAATTGTGTTGTGTCAGGAGAAGTGGCCATAGTGGAAGAGGCCATGGTTTCGTGCGTGACATGCTCTTTAACAGTGGGTACCAGTGCTGTCTTGGCCAGTCCGGAGCTATCAGAATCACTTTTGACTGCTCTGTCCTGATCTTCAGTAAGACCTTGGTCATTAATGGAAGAGGTGGAAAAGCATACACTGTAAGAGTTCTCCAGCTGAAAGAAAGGGCGTCCACTTTCCATGCTTGTGGGTGGTATGTCCTTGAGCAGAATTTCTTCAGCTGATGATCGTGGGGGGAGGCAGAGAGATCTATGTCCGGCCTCCCCCATAATCGTGTTATCTGAAGGAAGATGTCTGGGTGCAGCATCCATTCGTGTGCATCCATGATGTTTCTGCTTAAGCTGTCCGCTAGTATATTGTCCTTTCCTGGCACGAACTGGGATTGTAGCTCTATACTGATCTTCAAGGAAAGTTCCCATAGATTCATTGCCAGTCTGCAGAGAGGGTAAGAATGGGTGCCCCCTTGCTTGTTTATGTACCACATAACTGTGGTGTTGTCTGTCCTTATTAGCAGGTGGCCTTGATGCAGAAAGAGTTTGAAGGCCACAATAGCATGTATCACTGCCAGCATTTCCTTTTGGTTTATGTGCATGCGTAGCTCTTTTTGTGACCATAGTCCTTGAATGCATCTGCCCTCCATGTGCGCTCCCCATCCGTGGTCTGAAGCGTCCATTGTAATGGTTTGGCTGGCTATTGGTTTGCTGAAGGGCAGACCCCTGTTTGACTGGCTTGCTTGAGCCCACCACAGAAATTCCTTTTGAAGGCATGGAATGAGTGGTATCAAAGTTTCCAAGCTGTGACTGTGCTGAGTCCATAAACTCCTTAGGTACCATTGTAGTTTCCTCATATGCAGCCTTGCTTGTGGAATCAGGAGAATGCAAGAAGCAATGTAACCCAGGGCCTGCAGGATTTTCCTTGCAGTCAGCTGAGTTTCTCTTGACAGATTTTTGAAGTAATCCGGTAGTTGACTTTGTTTTTCTTCTGTGAGGAAAGCCATTTGGGTGGTTGTGTCTAGATTTGCACCCAGAAAAGTTATTCTTTGGGATGGAACAAGTCTTGACTTGTGAATGTTGACTGTATATCCCAAGGCCTGAAGTAGGTGAATGGCATAATTCAAGTGTTTTACCAAAGTTTGTTGACTGTCCGCTTGTATAAGGCAGTCATCCAGATATGGGTATATTTGACTCCCCTGAAGTCTGCAGTGTGCAATTACTGATGCCAGGCATTTTGTGAATACTCTGGGCGCAGTAGATAAGCCAAAGGGCAATGCTGAGAATTGATAATGCTCTGAACCTGCAAGAAATCTGAGGTGTCTTCTGCAACTTTGTCTGATAGGGACATGCAGGTATGCCTCCTTGAGGTCTAGAGTTACCAGCCAAGACCCCTTGCCCAGCATGGGAAGGAGTTGCTGTAGAGTCAGCATTTTGAATTTTGGCACAATGAGATAAGTATTCAGTGCGGACAAGTCGAGAATAGGCCTCCATTGCTTTTCTTTTCTTGGAACAAGGAATAGTCTGGAATAAAATCATTGGCCTTGTTCTGAGAGATGAACCTTTTCTATAGCTTTCATTTGCATTAAGTTGGAGATTTGTTTCAAAGCCTCTGCCCTTTGATTCGGTGGCAGGTCTGGCATGCCTTTTCTTTTTGGTAATGTGTGGAAATGGAATCTGTACCCTTTGTCTATTATTTGTAGTGTCCATTTGTCTCTTGTAATACTGTGCCAGTTTTCTGAATATAAAGAAAGCTTTCCGCCCAAAGGTGCTTCCAATTGAGCCCTGGTTGGTGATGTCAAAGTAAAGTCATTGAGTCTGTCCTTGTGCAGCAGTTGTAGGTCCTGCACTACCTCTCTGGTTGGGAGGCTGCCATTGACGGCCTCTGTAGGAGCCTCTAGCTTGCCCTCTACCTCTGGCACGCCTGCTCTTGCCTCTCTGAAATCTCTCTGTGTCCGGAAAGGACCAATTCTTGGAAGGCCAATTTCTGCTGAATCTTGGTGGTTGGACTTGGAGAAAATCTTTGACTGTTTGTACAGATTTTGCCTTTTCTTCAAATTTCTTTAAGACCTCCTGAGCAGTGGAGCCAAATAACTTTTGCTTTTCCAGTGGAGCATCCTGAAGCTTTGCTTTAACATGGTCTGGCAGAGATTGTTCCTTCAGCCAAGCATGCCTACGTATGACTGCACCTGTCATAGCTGACCTACATGAAGCTTCCAATGCATCATAACCACACTGCAAGAAATGGTTGCTAACCTGTTGGGAGTTATGTACCAGATCCTGAAGTGATTTGCGATCTAGAGGCTCAGGTGAAGACAGTTTTTTATGCAATTCATCCAACAAATACTCTTGGTACTGTATCATATGAAACTGACAATTTAAAGCCCTCGTAGAAAGAGTAGCAGAAGTATACACTTTTTTACCCCATCTCTCTAAAGCCCTGGACTCCCTTTCAAAGGGGAGTGGATTTTTAGAAGTGGCAGCTGCAACCCCTTTAGGGCCCTGGGAAATAGTTTCTGGATCAGCAGAGTGGGCCTTGTAAAGGAAAAGATGCGAGTCCGGGACCCTGTAGTACCTATCGGGTTTGGCAGGAGCCGGAGGAAGAGTGTCAGGGGTTGTGCTAGACTCAGAGCACACTTCATCAATGACATTCAAAACAGGAGGAATAGCCAAAGGTCTATGCTGAGGCAAATGCAAGAAAGTCCTTAATCTCTTCCTGGAATCAGAGAATTCCTGGCTCTGCCATTGGAAATGCTCTCTCATAGTGTGTAATGTCTCCCCGAAGGAAAGCTCTTCAGGAGGGGAGGCCGAGGGGATAGATTCCTCTGCATCAGAATCCTCGTAGGCCGAAAAACCCTCCTCCTGGTAGTCCGAAATCGTAGAGCCATCAGAGGCCTCATCTGAGGAGTGGGAATCAGAGGGCTCAACCCTGGGCCTTTTATCTGGAGGAGGTTGAGAGCCCCTGTCCGGATGAGGCTGTGAGCCCCTAATTAAGGAAATAAGATCCTCTGCTAAACTTAGGATCTGTGAACCTGTAGAAGGTCCCTGAGGAATAACCCTGGGAGGCAAAGCTTTTGAGTGTTTAGCAGCTTTAGCCCTAGAGAAAGCCTTAATGGACATGGATGCAGGAGGCCTGGCTGCACCACGTGCTGGTGTAGTTTTGTCTAAGGGAATGGTGTCGGAAGGTTCCAGGACACCAGATTCTGATGGAGATTCAATAACCGACTCCGTAGGGGCCTCCGGGCCCGAGGTTGTCGGTTGAGCGGTATCGGTGGACGGAAGCACCAAGGACTCGGTTTCAGCCGAGACCGAGACACTCGCGGTAGGCCTGGCCGTAGTTTCAGCCGAAACCGCGGCCCGCGTGTCGGTCCTTGTCCTTCCGTTTCTTTATTAAATGTGAAGTCGGAGTCTCCGACGGCATATTGTAAGCAAAATTAGCCCCAAAAAATTCCTCTGCAAACTCCGCCCGACGTCTAAGAGTGCGTCGGTTGAAGGAAGCACAGGCTGAATAGGCCGAGACGTCATGGTCTGGGCCTAGGCAGGGGAGGCAGTAAGAGTGGAAATCCTTATGAGGTATTTGTTTCCCACAAGTTAAGCAATTATTAATTTTATCTGACATCGGCTGAGGCAAGAAAGAGTCCCCAACGGGGTACTTAGCTGTTGAAGTCTTCGGTAGCTGAATTACAGGAGCTGGCCGACCGGCACTTGCGAACTGCTTCTGCTTCGGGCACCACGCGGCAAGAAAGACTGAGGAAGATGGCGTCGGCTGACGCTTTTATACCCCAGGTGCTCTGACGTCGGGGAAAGGGCGACATCAGCTGACGCCGGACCCAGACTTTGGAATCCGGCCGACCGAAGGGCTGCCTGAGGCAGGACAACCCATATGTGATGACTGCAGATGCATCCTTGAAGGACATCACCAGTCCACTAATGATTGGCAGTAGATTTTCACGAACGCCGAGGTGCCAGCTCGACATTCAACCTTCAACGAAGGCACGTCCATTTACACATGTCTTTCGAACGCCCACCCAACTGCGGGGAGGACATGCAAACTCCACACAGAAGGCACTCCCCGCACCCCAGCCGAGAAATGAACGGGAGAACCTCTTGCTGTGAGGCAACAACATTACCGCTGCACCACCGCGGAAGTCAAAAATTCTGAAAAGCCATGTAATAACTTTAAAAAGCCTAGTGTATTTGTTCATGACTTGAATGTATTACGTTTTGTAATGTTTGTGAAGCTGAATTAAGACAAATAGCAGCATGTAAAGATAATATAAGTTGTAAAGGATTTTGTAATTTAAGTAGTATTGAAAAGGAAGCACTGGATAAACTAATCAATGACTCTACTATCACTATCCGCCGAGTGGATAAAGGGGGTGGAATAGTTGTATATGATATGGAAAAGTATGATGAAGCAATGTTTTCTATGTTAAATAACCAGGGTGTGTATAAGATTTCATTAATGCACAGAGCTTTTATGTAAACGCATATATAAATCCCTTAATGATTGTTTTCTTAGTAATATTATCACTAAAGAATTACTTGACTATTTTATAGTAATGCATCCTTTAATACCTATAATCCAAGGTCAACCTAAAGTAGACAAACATAGTTTACAACCACCTTTAAGGCCAATAGTGGCAGGCCAAGGATGGGTAACTCAACCCATTTCCATTTATGTTGAAAAGAATTTAAGATCAGCATTAATGAAGTCATTGAATCTGATATGTGACTCTAAACAATTTATTTATGATCTACATACAGCAGTGACAGAAAAGAATGAGGAATTAATGGGGAGTTATCTTGTAGCTCTTGATGTAAGTTCTCTATTTACAGTTATACTTCATCTTTATGGTATAGAAGCTAACAGTTACCTAAGTTCTGGCAATATATACTGTCAGGATAAAATTTACTTGATATGCATGCTACTGGAGATGGTTTGTTTAAAGACACCTATTTTCTACAACTACTTGGCGTAGCTACGGGCACTTCCTGTGCCAATAGCTACTCCAATATAGCTTTAGTATACTGGGAAGAGAAGTGTGTGTTGGGACATAGAGACTATTCTGAACACATTTTCTTATACAAAAGATTTGTAGATGATTTGGTACTGATTTGGACAGGAAGCATAGAGCTACTACATCAATTCTTGTCATATATAAACAGTACCATTGATTTTTTTAAATTTACGTATACCATTTCTAGTATGCAAATAGAGTTCTTAGATATTACTATTAGGAAAAATGCCAATGGATATTTCTCTACAGAACTGCATAGGAAAACATGTCGTAAAAATAACATACTATATAGAGATAACATACATCCTTCTCACATATATAAAAATATTATTAAGGGACAAGCCATGCACATTTCTAATTTAGACAACGAAGAAGCTAAGTTGAAGGAAGACATCACCAGGTTCAGTGATGAATTAATAGAATGTGGTTATAAGCATTGAGAGATACATAGGGGTATACAGGAAGTACAAAATTTGAGAGGTGACTGGGCCCAACCCTACATGTATTGTCCAAGAATGACTCAAGAAAATATATCTAGAATGAATTATGGCAATAACAAAGTGAAAATAACATTAGAATACTCAAATAATGTGGATTGTGTTAGACAAATTATTAATAAGAATTGGTTTATATTGCAAGCTGACACTGAAATTAATCAAGTAATTAACAATAGACCAAGCTTTAGTTATAGGAATAAAAAACTTGAGAAGACTGCTATGTCATGCAAACAAGTCTCATGAGACAGATGTAAGAGGGTTGCAGAAATGTAATATTTGTGAAGTGTTAGCATTAGATAATGAGTTTACACATCCCAAGACTAATAAGGTTTATAAGTTTAAAGTCTCTGCTAACTGTGCGACCAAAAATATATCTACTTAGCTACTTGCAATGTATGCAGCTCATTTTATGTAGCGATGACAAATAGGATGTTGAGGGAACGAGTTAGAGAACATCTAGCAGCTATAAGGAACCATGATATAGAAAGAAGCGCACTTGCTAAACACTCAGTTATGTTTAATTATACACACATATTTAGAGTAATAGAATGTTTGAGATCAAGTTTAAGACTAGGAGATTTCAGAAATTTCACAGAACAATGTGAATTAAAGTGGATATTAGAACTGGAAGCAGATAGAATCCCTTGGCTTAATGATAGGGCTTCTATTACGCTAGACCTTTGAAATGAAATATATGTTTTATATGTGTATTATATGTATTGTATATGTTTTAGCTGTTAGTAATGTTTTAAGTTACCTAATTTTTAAGTTACCATGTATTAATATTTATATGTACATGAATTATTGTTTTTTCTGTGTGTGTGTGTATGTGTATGTGTGTATATATATATATATATATATATATATATATATATATATATATATATATAGGACATTTACTTGTAGTTAGAGATGTGAGTTGACTTTAAGATCTTGATTAATTTACTGCTTAATTGATGAGCTGAATTTATATATATATATATATATATATATATATATATATATATATATATATATATATAGGGATGCAATAAGTGTTTTGTAATGGTCTGAGGAAGCATTGTTTTTACCTGGTATTAAATTATATCTACTGCTTTTAGCCACCTCGCTTTGCATTTTTTATTTTAACTTAAATAAAGCAACAATTCACCAGCAATTCCCAGCTTACAAGGCTGTAGGCCACTCTTTCCCACCACAAGAGTCCAACCACAAACATTCTAATGTAAAAACTGTTTTTGAAGCACAAGTGCTTAAACCAGAACTAAGACACTTCAGAATAACAGACACAACAGGCCTTCAACCAGCAATTTCCAGCTTAGAAGGGTGTAGGCTACCCTCTCCTGCCACAAGAGTTTAGGCCATAAATCCTCATAATGTAAAGCAACTGGTTTGGAACCCAAGTGCTGAAACCAAAATAAAGACCTCAAAATAACTGACACAACAAGCCTTCACCAGCAATTCCCAGCTTAGAAGGGTGTAGGCCACACTGTCCTCCCACAAAAACATAGGCCTTGAAATTAGTCATACAAAATGATGCCCTCAACAGTGCATGTGAAATGTTTTCACATCCTAACGCTTTTGTCACTATATAAAGTGCACATAATCAATATGACAATGTTCATGTACTGAATGCAGCACTATTACTGTTGACCTCGAGTCTCACACTAGTGCATTAACTGTAGTTGGAAGACAACAAAAAATAATGCAAGTGCAGAGAGGTTTACCACCCATTAAACATTCCACTCCATCTCTTTTGGAAGGATGAATGAAGTATTTAATGGGTTTAAAAAAGCTCTTTCCATTTTCTGTCATTAGTTTATAGTAGCTGCTCTCCTGAATGGCAGCAGTGTGTGTGTTTCAGCTTTAAAACACACGCTGCTTCTAAACTTTTTTCTTTAACTACTTTAGTGCTTGAATTATGACTATATCTCTCCTAACATAATCCAGCCTATTACGTGTTCTCATCTTGGATGCCAAGATTCCCCTCTTGACTTTTGCTCTCAAGGTGAATTTCTTGACATGTGTCTCAAACATATAAATTGGTTAAGATCACAGACCCAGTCATAATCTTGTATATTAGAGGAACTCATCCAAACAATTAATCCAAGCTTCCACTTCTTTCCCTACCGCATACAGATAACCTGTCACACACAAACCAAAGACAAAACCTTCCCAACATCTGCTTCATAAATTTCTTAAGATTCACAAGCAGTCTATCCACAACTATTATACATACTTCTACAGTGCTGCTACATCAAACCCTAATCCTGGCCCTCCTTAAGAAACACTAGCACGCAAAGTAATACACCAATCAAAGCAGCATTACTTAATTCTGGAAGCATTAAAAAACAATCCAGAACAGCTTAATTCATGCCTACAAGCCCAAAACCCAGATGTTTTAGGAATAACTGAGTTGTTGGTTAAAACAGGTAACCCCTACCTACAGCATCATTTTCTTGGGTACATCTACCTCTTTAACCCAAGACCAAGTAAGCAGGGTAGAAGGTGGTACCTTTTTCTTCCTAGAAAGTAACATTAAAGTTATTCTGTTAGTTCAAAATAACTCCAACAATGACTATGATGACCCAAACTGCTAATGTTAAGACTACAATTTGACAAGAATGAACAGCTAATGGCAAATGCTTATTTATCCTACTCCTAATAATCATCATAGTTTTTTTCCCGCTGTCTCCATTAGGGGTCACCACAGTGAATCATCTGTTTCCATTTCTTCCTGTCCTCTGCATCTTGTTCTGTCACACCAACCACCTGCATGTGCTCTCTCATCACATCCATAAATCTTATCTTACGCCTTCCTCTTTTTCTCTTACCTGGCAGCTCCATCCTTAGCAACTTTGTCTCAATATATCTAGCATCTCCCTCACTACATGTTCAAACAACACAATCTTACCTCTCTGGCTTTCTCTCCAAACCATCCAACCTGAGCTTATCCTCTAATATACTCATTTCTAATTCCATCCATCCTCATCACACCCAATGCAAAACTTAACATCTTTAACTCTGCCACTTCCAGCTCTGACTCCTGTCTTTTCGTCAGTGCCACCATCTCAAACTCATTTAACATAGCTGGTTTCACTACCGTCTTGAAGACCTTCACTTTCACTCTTACTGGTACCTGTCGGTAATAAATTTGTTCTTTCTGTCCACTAAAACATGGGTATTAAAACAGTGGCAGATAGAACTGTCTTCTTGCAAGTGCCGTTGACCTAAACAGTAAACACAAAGATTGTGGGCATCTGAAACAGGCTTGTGCCCACACTTTGAACACTTCTTGAAGACGGATGGGCCCTTCTCAGTCATTCTACAAACAAAAAGGAATGATTAAAGGAAATTTGTTTTTGTTAGTAGGGAACAAACAGAGGAAAATGTATTACCAGCAATGGTAATTAATACACTAACATGTAAAAGAAGGAACAGATACCAACAATGGTATTTAAAGAAATACTATAAGTACAAGGGTTAGGGATTAACAGAAATCAGACCAATACATTAGAAAGGTAGAATATAAAATTTTGAAAGACAAATTCTAACTTATCTGAAAATTAGCGATGAAGCTCAACAGCTATGGCTGACCATGTACTTTCTTGAAAAATGGCAAACAAGATCTGGAGGTATATTAGGGGTTGGTGCATTACGGGTAAGGGAGATGCTCAAGAGCCTTTTTGGTTACCACGAGCTTTAGTAATGGCTGAGTCAGATCAGAGATTGAGGACAGAATGAAAATGGGTAACATCAGATCAAAAATTCCTTAAAATCAACAGATTATTCAATAACAACCTCAAATAATGGATAAAAAATAATTCAAAACAAGTTATAAGCTAAAGGACTTTGCCCATTTAAAGTGGAAACAAACATCAGCCCCATACACAAGTACAAGTTCATATTTCTAAGACACCATGCCAAGAAAGCAACCAGAAGACATAAAACAAACCAAAACAAAATTATTTCAAGCACTCACCTGAACTCAGAAATCTAGTTAACTGCATCATAGGCCTGTTTAAAATACACACTCACTGAAAGAAGACACTATCATCACCTCCTAAGGCAACTTTATCCCTACAGATTTCTCTATACTACCCTCACCACTAACCAAAACATCTCTAGACCATAGCTAGAAATCCTCCATTTACTTCAAAACCACACAAACCAAAGAAATAGAGAAATGCATTGACAAAATTCTGTCTGATGCTCTCTCAACAGCAAACGGCTTACTACTTACTGTGCTTTGTCACACTTTGCAAAGAAAACACATTACATACGCCTTCTGTCACCTACACAGCATCTGCCTCACAAGAAACAATGCCAAATTCCAAAAGTGTTGCTCTTAGTGTAAATCTGCCCTGATTCTGAAACACTTGCTCGACGTGTAAGTGACTTATTTTGGTGTAAGGCCTATCTAGAAACATGCTTACACTGAGGGTCAGATTTCAGAAGACCTGCTCTCAGTGTAAGGAATTGGGCCCAATGTCTGATCAATGCAAACAAGCCACATTGCATCCTATCCCTAAAATACCCAAGCCAGAAAACTCTACATACTTTAGACCCATATTCATCCTCTCCACTCTCAAAGAGTTTTGAAAAATAAAATTTGAAGCAGCTCACAGAATACATCACAAAATACACATCAACAATAATTTTGGTCAGGATTTAAACACCAAGACAGCCTTATACGCTCACACTGAAGACATCCACTAAATATGGGCACATGCCTCTTAAATGGCTCTGTACTTCATGATTTCACCAAAGCTTTTAAACTGACAGATCATGACATACGACTAAATTCACATCTTAGTAATGGATTAGCCCCGACAACCTAGCTTTGTCAAAGACTTCTTTACCAATGGGCAATTCAAAATGAATATAGTATCTGAACTGGGTCTATATTAGAAGAGCGAATGCTCTTTCATTGACACGTAAAGCCCGGAGTCTGAAAAGAGCAAAATTACAGAAAGTCGCAGTGTTTGAATTCACCATAATAGTGGGATATCTGAAATTATAAGCTTCCTCCCCAGTCATTCGTACCACCCTGAAACACAGAGGGACCGGAGGAGGTTGATCATGTCATAATACTTAGATTATGTCATACATTTATACTCACTGCAAATGGTAACCTGCACAAAAACTTCCCTTGCTGCAGTCCTGACTATTACAAAAATATAAATTGAGGCAGTCCTGACTGGCAAAGTATTTGAGACATGGTGCAGAGGAGACATAATAGCATATAACAAAATCGTGTAAGCACAACTCTATCTACATTTACCACAGAAAACACAGAGGGTGAGCCTTGGGGCAGTCTGGACTGTAGGGTGCTTCTCCCAATTCTATGGATTTAGCTGACAAATTAAAAAGTAAACAGGGAGCCAGCAAAAACCCATGTTGTCAGCTGTGGCATATATAGAAACTGAAGTATGAGGTGGAAGGAGACAAAATAATGTGGAAGTAGAAGAGAATGGCAATATCCTTAGTTGGTGTGCCCTAAGGGAATTGCCCTATACTGTTGGCGGCAGGTAGCCCTGATGGCTGTACCAGCTGGAACCTCTTTAAACCTGCTGCCTAACAAGAATCATCAAGAAAACCACTAAGAAGCCAATGTTGTTGTAGGCAAAAGAATGAGGCCTAACAAAAAAGGAGGAAGAAAAATCTTAAATGGAGATAAAAAAAACAACTGCAAGTCCTCACTCCAATCATTAATGTGCTGCCTAACACAGGTTTTGTTTCTCAGTATGCATACAAAAAGAAACAAAAAAAAATGAATATTCGTTTAAAATCCAAGCAAAAGCGCCAACAATAACATAAAATGCCTTATGTATATACTAAAGTGTACAAAAAAATTAAAAAGAATTTTGATTCAATAAAAAATGAGCTCTCCATACAAAAGGTTGTAGCTTAGCACAACACAAAAGCACATCTAGTAGCCCAAGCAGATGAATTCCAACTCAAAAGCAGCTTATATTGAGGGTGAGTAAGTTTTCAGTTAACAAAAGAGGCTCAAAGTTGGGAGTAAAAAGGCTTCAACAGAAAAGAATTTCCTGTCTTAGATTTGACCATTTATAGAAAACTGCTGAACAGTCCAATTTTTCAACACCACATTGAACATATCCCCTTGAAAGGAACAATTTATGGAAGAGATCTTTGCTGGCTCAAGAAATACTATTGAAGAATCTTTGCTACCACACCCAACCCTCACAATCTATATCAGTAATTCTCACACTGTACTCATAATGAAATCTCTAAATTTTGGAGTACTTTTTGTCCTATAAAGGCTTATGATTTCCAAGATTTCATAAAATTAGACTTGAGATCTCCTCTTGAGACTATAAGCATTCTAAAATCAAATTCTATGACTTGAATGAGATGAAGGGTTTGACACTTGACATTGACTCTATGAATCCCTTTAGAGAACACAGATGAGTTTGGAGAGAGTCCTGGGCCAGTAGAATATACTGGCCAGGACCTAGATGAAGGAGCCCAGAAGGCCAGGAGCCATCCATGAGCTGCCAAAGGTGTCCTTGGCCTGTCTTGTCTGGACCTTGTGTAATACCTTTTACAAGAAGAGGTTTAGGGCAATACTGGCCTGTTTTTATACACTGAAGATACCTTTGGAAGTGGTTTAGTGGAAAGGCCCTACAAACCCGGACCTTGCTGGAAAGCAGGTACTTTCCAGCTTGGAGATGACGGGAAAGTTTTTCCTCTGTATGACTGGAGTTTCCTGGAGAAATACAACAGGAACAGAACAGTCCTCCCTGATGAGTATGGTTTAGGAAATACATCCAGATCCATAAATGAGGTGACCATGACACTGTTTCTTTGAAATACAAGAAGATCCTGCTCTGTTCCCTCATCCATGCTTTTGGTGCTGAATATATCTGCTTAGTCTGAAGTCCCTGCATGGAAACCTTGATGGAAGAGTTGCATGTGAACTCACTTACAACAGATAAAATCATTACCAGTTCTTTCTTGGTAGTGAATGGCAAAAGTAGTCTTGATGCCACACATCATGATGACCTGTACCCTGGCAAAATCACACTCCCCTGGTGTCTTGTCAGGCTTGACTGGCAATAATCTGGCTCCTTCCTTTCCTGTCCGTCACAGATGTAGAAGTCAGGTCATAAGGGCCTGGCCACTTAGGCAAAGAATCCCTTGAAATGAGTTCTAAGTTATCGGTCGCATTCTGTCCCCTACTTCTCATATTTCTAAGAATCCAGATTTTCTGAATTAGTGACATTCCTGTAATATTTTCCTTTTTGAAGAAAGCAAGGTCATATGCAGATGAGATCTGTCAGCAATTGAACAGTGCAACTAGCAGATTGCAGATGAGATTGCAAGGCACTATGTAGTTTCATACTGGGAGACTTCTAGATCCTGAAGTCATGAACCCTGAATGCTTTAGGTTGACGTTGTCCTTTGTTAAGCAAATTAGACTGTGGGCTGTTTTAGGTAGTACTAAGTTGACATCTTTTGTTTGTTTGGGGTTAAATAGGCCACTGGGGCCAAGCTGTATTCAGGTACCAACACGTGTTTAGCACAGCCGCCCAGATCTAGCTAGGCTGTTATGGAGTTGCCCCTTAGACACTCTTAGCTTCTGAAGCGATGCCATGACATATTCCGAATGCTGTGAAGCTTGTGGCTTTTCTTGAGCCTAATCAGGTAGCAGTCTGACCAAGGATAGATAATAATTGAATCAAAAAGAGTAGGAAGGGTGCAGGGAAAGAGCCCTCTCAGGAATTACAGTGGGCCAGTAGATAAGCCAAGGCAAAAGCATAGGATAGAATGATTGTAAAATCTAGTGAGAATCCAGTTTTGAAGTCCAGACTTTATCTTCCAGAGATACAAGAGCTTCTTCTCTTTCCAATCTTAAAGTCCAGTGGTGAAGTGATGGTTCCCAGCATAAGTCCAGGGTTGGCTGTATCCAACATCTGAACCAAGGAATGAGGAGAAGTAAAGGAGAGAAGGTGAGAAGCCCATTCCCTTCTCTTACTGTTAGGAATGACTATAAGGAATAAAATCGAAACTTACTTGAATCTGAGCCTTTGGCTGAATGGCATCAGTCTTGAGAAAATCTGAGAATGTGATGAGCCTCTTTGTCTGGAACAAAAATAAATCTGGCGTGATGAGTGGAAATAACCAGCACCCATCTGTCTTGAGCGATTAAATCCCCATCAGTCTGAGTGATTCTTGTCTTCAAAGCTGAGCGGAGATATCTGAGAGATGATTGGCAGGTCAGGACCCTGCTGCATCGCAGAAGTCTGAGCAGGTGAAATCCCTGTTCCTGACCAGACCTGCGCTACCTGCCCCTCTGCTAAGCATACCTTGGTGAACTGTCTGGACCCTAACTAACTTCTAGCCCTAGTCTGGGTCTAGGCAAACCCTAGACCACTAACCCCATAGATAGCCATAAGCACCTCTAAACTTGATTTATAGGCTTAATTTCATTTAACTTTTAACACATAACTGCTTGTCCTAGCATGTCTTAACTTTGTAGACTTTTAGTTTTGAAAAATTCCACAGAGGCGAAAAACTGCCCAAAGGTCCAAACGAACACACTGACAGGCAGATTCACAGTCCATGCTAGCTGACAAACTAGCCAGTAAGCACACCAGGCAAGTACACGGCAAGAAGGCTTGGAAGTAGCCACCTCTGAGGAGGCTCCAGCAGCATCAACACTATCCCTATAGAATGCACCAGAATGCTTAATTCCACTTATAAGGACACAATTTCAATTCTTCAGCAATTTTACATTCAATTACAATCCTACCCTCAGATCCACAGCAGATGAAAACTGTGATTCTTACCCCACCTATCCAAAGCCCTTGCCTCTTTATCCCACTCTTCACATGCCCTATGAAGAAGTATATACTAATTTATTTAACACCAAGCTATTTAACCACAGGATTTTTAACCTCTCCCTAGACCTCTTTTAAATAAAATTAATTTTATACTTAGAGAAATAGTTACTAACCTTATGGAGCTTAACAAATTGGGGGGATGAGCTTATCAGTAACCCCAGGGCAATGCATCACCACCACATTCAATGAGAGCAGGAAACACTAAAGGGCCTATGCTAAGGGCCTATGCTGGGGCAAAACAAGAATTCCCTAAGCCTTTTATCTGGAGCCTTCCCATTAAAGGCCTCAATCATTGAAGCTCCTCTTTAAAGAAAATGAGAGGCTGAAATGAAACAGAGGCTGAGAGGGAAAGGAGTGAATCATCCATCATCCAGAATCAAGGAGGGAAAATGAGAAGACTTCTTCCACTGAATTGAAATAACTGAGAACTTCCTGTGTCCTCCACAGAAGACTCTAACTCAGAACACTGTCCCCTTCCATCAGTGGGGGGGGGGAACCTCTGTCTTTACTAGGTGTAATCAAATCTTCTGCCATTTTAAGCATATGTTTCTTAGGCACAGATTCTAAGTTTGGAAGCCCCCAGGAAAGGGCCCAGGCCTACCCCTCAGCAAAAAAAGCTTGGCCAGAGAAGGAAGAGAGGGAACTACCAGAAGGAGAGGCCAGAGAAGATCTTGGGAAGAGAGGGCAGCCCCCCTCCACCTGAGGCCTGAGGGAGAGGAAGCATCTAAAACGAAGTAAAGGCATCCTGCCTGAGAAAGCTACCTGCTCCCTGGCAATGCTCTCTGCCCGACCTAAAGGACCCGCCGTCCGGGACCCCCTGTCCTTCACTGTTTTGTCCCTCTTTCTCTGCGATGAAGTTTTCGCTGAGTATCTGGCGGGAGATGAGTTGGCACGCTATGGTCCCATTTTAATCCTAGCACATTCAACCAAGCCTCTTAATACTCCTCTGCTTAGCAAGCCTCCTTAATAGTGACCAGCAAATCCCAACAAGGCCGAGGCTCAGGCCCTAAACAAGGTATAAAAATGTAGGATAATAAATAAAAATGAAATTCCATATAGAATTTTCCCATTCACTTTAGTTATTCTGACACTCGTTAAAATACCAAAATACAAAAAAAAAGAAAAAACAAAATACTTAGCCAACTCATGACTCAACTCCGGATTTCGTCTGAAAAACTCGCCAGAAGAAACCAAACATGCGCAAAATTGCTTCTGCATCGGACAAAGCGCTGGGGAATGGGGAAATGCATGCGGGTCATGGAAACGGACGTCACACTGCCAGTCTAAGTGACGCCGCTGGACGGCGACTATGCCGCCTCTACACCATACTTGGCGACTGGGACGCGGACTATACCCAATAGTCAGGACTGCAGCAAGGGAAGACGAAGAACATCAGTGATTTTTTTCCCCCAGGAAAAAAAAAAAAATCGCTGGGCCGTTCTTGGGACTTTGCTGTTTTATCCACTGTGGTGCAATCTCGGAGTTGGTATATTTAAGTAGGGGGTGTGTGGGGGGCATAGCCCCCAACATCAGGGGGCGAAGTCCCCCACTTTATTTTGTCTTTATATTTTTTTTTTTTTGGAACAGAGATTTTTTTCCCCCCTGGGGAAAATATATCGCTGTTTCGTAACTTCGCTCTTTTCAGACTTCGGGTTTTACGTGTCGACAAAAGTGCATGCGGTCTTAAGTCACTTCGCTCTTCTAATATAGACCCATCCGCACTCTCTTCCTCCAACCCCCGATATAAAAGCATTTCCCAAGGCTCAGTTTTATCCTCATTTTCTTTATTTACAAGTAATCTACCAGTACACCTTCCACAACTAAAAACTGTATTACAAACCAGTAATATGGTCCTGTACAGGATTCATAACACCCCTTTCCAAAAAAAAAAAAAAGCTCTAGACCACCTCAAAGCGATTCATAGCTGATCTACAAAAAGTACAGTTTTGTACCTACCATAAATGTAGATGTCCGATAGATATGCAACTGCAGTCCTGACATATGGGTTGTCCTGCCTCAGGCAGCCCTTCGGTCGGCCAGATTCCAAAGTCTGGGTCCGGCGTCGGCCGATGTCGCTGGCTCCCCGACGTCAGCATGGCCGGAGTATAAAGGCATCAGCCAACGCCATCTTCTTCAGTGTTTCTTGCCCCAAATGCCAGGTGCCCTCCAAGGAAGGCTAAATTTTGTGAATGGAAAAAACAACAATTCCAGACATGCAAAAACAGTAATAAACAGATAAACCATAACAGATATCCCCAGCTAATAGGAAATAAGGGGGAAATGGACCCAAGGGAAAACACAGAGGGGTAGGAGGGAGGGTAAACCTGACTGCAGTTGCATATCTATCGGACATCTACATTTATGGTAGGTACAAAACTGTACTATGTCCTTCAAGAAT
The DNA here is from genome assembly GCF_019279795.1 of Protopterus annectens. Classification (NCBI taxonomy): domain Eukaryota; kingdom Metazoa; phylum Chordata; order Ceratodontiformes; family Protopteridae; genus Protopterus; species Protopterus annectens. The sequence continues at coordinate 1,454,345,890 of NC_056729.1, read as the reverse complement.
GCAACTGCAGTCCTGACATATGGGTTGAATACCATAGCCAAGCTGGGGGTGGTAGGACTAAGCAAGAGATGGTGTAGCTAGAAGGCCCTGCAGGACTGCCAAAGCAAAGCCTGCTCGGGATCTGGAGTATAATTGGCAGGTTGTAGTGTTTGGTAAATGTATGCACGGAGCTCCATGTGGCAGCCTCTAGAATATCTTTTGTAGCCACTCCTCTTAGAAAGGCTGTGGATGTGGCCATAGCTCTGGTGGAGTGTGATCTAATGTTAGCTGGTACACTTTTTCCATGGAAAGAGTAACAAAATCTGATGCAGTGTCCAATCCATTTTGAAATAGTTTGTTTGGTAACTGCTTTTCCTTGCGCTCCAGCAGCATAGGCTACAAACAGTTGGTCAGACTTCCTGGTGATCTTTGTTCTGTCCAAGTAGTAGTGTAGTTGCCTGTGAATGTCTAAAGTATGCAACAGCTTTTCCCCTTTATTTTGAGGGTTTGGAAAGAAGGTAGGCAGGTGAATTGCTTGGTTTAGAGACACACTGGATATCACCTTAGGCATGGATGAAGGACTGGTCCTAAGAGAAACTCTGTCCTGATGAAAAATGAGAAAAGGAGAAACTGCCATGAGGGCCTGTATCTCCGAGACTCTTCTTGCTGAGGTGACTGCCAACAGGAAAACCGTTTTCCAAGAGAGAAATTGCATTTCTGAAGATGCTGCTGGTTCGAAAGGAGGAAGAGTTAATTTTTCTAAGACGTAATTGAGGTCCCATGTAAGGATTGGTGGTTTCCTTGGAGGTTTGATATTCTTTATCCCTCTTAGAAACTGTCTTAGCAAGGGATGCGAGAACACAGGTGGATCACAGTTGTAATGAGCTGAGATAGCTGAAGCGTGGATTTTGATGGAAGAGTATGAGAGGCCACTGTGAAACATTTCTGCCAAGTATTCTAAAATCTGAGGTATGTTCATCAGTGATGCATCCTGGCCATTGTTGACATTCCAGATGATGAACCTCTTCCATTTGGCCGAATAGGTTTTTCTGGTGGAAGGTCTGCGTGCCTCCAGCAAGATTTCCTGAACTTTTTTGGAGGGGGAATCATGTGCCACAGTCATGGAACCCTCCAAGCTGTCAGCTTCAAGGTTTGCAGGTTCTGATGAACAGTCCTGTAATTGTGTTGAGTCAGAAGCAGAGGCCATTGAGGAATGGCCACGGTTTGGTGTGCGTTATGCTCAGTAGCAGTGGATACCAGTGCTGCCTTGGCCAGTCTAGAGCTATCAAGATCCCTCTTGGTTGTTCTGCCTTGATCTTCAGTAACACCTTGGTGAGTAAAGGTAGAGGAGGGAATGCATAAATTGTTAGGGCATTCCAGCTGAAGGAAAGAGCATCCGTTCTCCAGGCTAGAGGATGGTGTATCCTTGTGCAGAACCTTTCCAGGTGATGATTGAGATGAGATGCAAAGAGGTCTATGTCTGGTTCCCCCCATGCAGTTATTTGTGAGAAAATGCGTGGGTGTAGCATCCATTCGTGTGGATCCAAGAAGTCTCTGCTCAACCTGTCTGCCAGAACATTGTCCTTGCCCGGAACAAACTGGGATTGCAGGTAGATGTTCAGTTTCAGGGACTTTTCCCAAAGAGTCATTGTTAATCTGCAGAGGGGGTAGGAATGAGTGCCCCCTTGTTTGTTTATGTACCACATGACAGTGGTGTTGTCTGTCCGTATTAGCAGATGACCTTGCTGAAGAGATTTTCCAAAGGCTTCCATTGCATGTATCACTGCCAACATCTCTTTTTGATTTATGTGCTGATGCATTTCCATGGGAGTCCATTGTCCTTGAATGTATCTGCCATCCATGTGCGCCCCCCATCCATGGTCCGAGGCGTCTGTTGTAATAGTTTGACTTGTTGGAGCTTTGTTGAAAGGCATGCCTTCGTTTAAGTGACTTGCTTGAGCCCACCACAAAAATTCCCTTTGCAGGCATGGTATGAGTGGTATTATGTCTTCTAGGTTGTGGCTGTCTTGAGACCACAAGCTTTTTAGGGACCATTGTAACTTTCTCATGTGTAGTCTTGCCAGAGGAATTAGCAGAATGCAAGATGCCATGAACCCCAGGGCCTGCAGGGTCTTCCTTGCGGTCAAGTGGGTTAGTTTTGCTAGGCTTTTGAAGTAATCTGTCAAATGTTCTTGTTTCTCCTCTGTGAGGAAAGCCATTTGTAGCTGTGTGTCCAGTTTTGCTCTTAGAAAAGTAATCTCTTGGGATGGCAGTAGTCTTGATTTTTGCATGTTGACTGTGTATCCCAAAGCCTGCAGCAATTGAATGACATAATCCAAGTGTTTTATCAAAGTTTGTTTGCTGTCTGCTTGTATAAGGCAGTCGTCCAGGTAAGGGTATATTTGAATCCCCTGGAGTCTGCAGTGTGCCACTACTGATGCCAGGCATTTCGTGAATACTCTGGGCGCAGTAGATAAGCCAAACGGCAATGCTGAGAATTGATAGTGCTCTGTTCCTGCAAGAAATCTGAGGTATCTTCTGCAACTGTGTCTGATAGGGACATGCAGGTATGCCTCCTTGAGGTCCAGAGTAACCAGCCAAGACCCCTTGCCCAGCATGGGAAGAAGTTGCTGTAACGTCAGCATCTTGAATTTTGGCACAATGAGAAAAGTGTTTAGAACGGACAAGTCCAATATAGGCCTCCATTGTTTTTCTTTTCTTGGAACAAGGAACAGTCTTGAGTAAAATCCCTGGCCTTGTTCCTGAGGAGGAACCTTCTCTATTGCTTTTATTTGTAACAGCTTTGAGATTTCTATGAGCTCCTCTGCCCTTTGATTTTGTGGCAGGTTTGGCATGCCTTGTCCTGTGGGTAAGGTATGGAAGTGGAACCTGTAACCTCTGTCTATTATGTCCAGAATCCAATTGTCCTTTGTTATAATATGCCAGTTTTTTGAGAATAAAGATAATTTTCCGCCTAGAGGTGCTTCTCTTTGAGCCTTGGTAGGCGGAGTGAAAATAAGTCATTGTGATTGTCCCTGTGGTGCAGGTGAACTACCTGTGCCACTTCTCTGATTTTGTGGTTGCCATTGGCGGCCCCGGTAGGAACCTCGGTATTGCCCTCTACCTCGTGCACGCCTGCTCTTTCCCCTTTGAGACTTGTCAGAGTCTGGAAAGGACCAATTCTTTGAAGGCCAATTTCTGCTGAATCTGGGTGGCTGAACCTGGAGGAAATCCTTTACTGTCTGTACTGATTTTGCCTTCTCCTCAATAGACTTCAACACATCCTGAGCATTAGCACCAAAAAGCTTCTGTTTATCCAGAGGTGCGTCCAGGAGCTTTACTTTAACATGATCCGGCAGTGGCTATTCTTTTAACCAAGCATGTCTACGGATAACAGCCCCTGTCATAGCTGCCCTACATGAAGCCTCCAATGCATCATAACCACACTGTAGAAAATGACTGCTAACCTGCTGGGTATTATGAACCAAATCCTGCAATGCCTTTCTATCTATAGGCTCAGGAGAGGCTAGCTTTTTCTGCAAATCATCCAGTAAAAAATCCTGGTACTGAAACATATGAAAAAGGCAGTTAAGTGACCTCATGGCAAGGGTGGAAGAGGTATAAACTTTTTTACCCCATCTTTCCAGGGACCTTGCTTCCCTGTCAGCAGGCAGTGGATTTTTGGCTGAGGAGGTAGCCACTCCTTTGGGGCCCTATGAAATAGTTTCTAAATCCACAGAATGGGCCTTAAAGAGATGCTTGTGAGTGTCAGGGGCCCTGTAATATCTGTCTGGCTTGACAGGAGCAGGAGGGAGAGAATCAGGGGAAGCACTGGAGTCTGAGAATACATCATCCAGGACATCCAAAACTGGAGGTACAGCTAAAGGTCTGTGCTGGGGTAATTTAAGGAAGGTACGGAGCCTTTTCCTAGAATCTGAAAATTCCTGACCCTGCCACTTAAAATGTTCCCTCATGGAGTGAAGGACTTCACCAAAGGAAAAATCCTCTGGAGGAGAGGCAGAGGGAATTGATTCCTCAGCATCAGAGTCCTCATAGGCCTGGAAGGATTCTTCTTGGGTATCTGAATGCTCTGAATCCCCAGAGGCTTCATCTGAAGAGAGGTTGTCTGCCTGCTCAGTTCTAGGCCTTTTTTCCACAGATGGCTGAGAACCTCTGTCTGGGTAAGGCTGAGACCCCCTGATAACAGAGATTAGATCTGCAGCAAGAGACATGATCTATCAGAAGAAGGTTTAGGATGGGCCTTGGCCTGGCTGGAGGCCTTAGCACGTAAAAAGGCCTTGATGGACATAGATACAGGCGGCCTGGCTGCCCCACGTGCAGGGGTAACCTTGTCCACAGGAATGGTGTCGGGTGGTTCCAGAACTTCGGTTTCAGGAGGAAAATCAATCACCGGCACCGGTGTAGCCTCCGGGACCGAAGAACGAGTTAACGCTGTGTCGTCGGCCTGGAGCGGTTGGATTACCACTTCCGTAGGGACCGAAGCACTCGCGGAGGGCTTAGGCGTTGCATCAGTGGAAGACGCGGGCGGAGGATGTCAGTCCCGGTCCCTTCGTTTTTTGGTAGATTGTGCTGTTGGTTGTTCCGACGGCATGATGCAAGCGTAGGATTCTCCGAAAAATTCTTCGGCAAACTCTGCCCGGCGCCTTAGAGTGCGCTTATTAAAGCAGGCACAGGCAGCATAGGCCGAGATGTCGTGGTCTGGGCCCAGGCAAGGGACGCAATAAGAATGGAAGTCCTTATGAGGTATTTGTTTACCACAAGACAAATAATTATTAACTTTTTCAATTTGTTCTGACATCGGCGGAGGCAAGAAAAAATGTTCCCCAACGGGGTACTTAGCTTTTAGATGACTTCGGTAACTGCGAAACACAGGAGCTGACCGACCGGCACTTGCGAACTGCTTCTGCTTCGGGCACCGCGCGGCAAGTAAGACTGAAGAAGATGGCGTCGGCTGATGCCTTTATACTCCGGCCGTGCTGACGTCGGGGACGTCCGACACCGGACCCAGACTTTGGAATCTGGCCGACCGAAGGGCTGCCTGAGGCAGGACAACCCATATGTCAGGACTGCAGTTGCATTCTTGAAGGACATCCAGGCTACACTACAGAACAACAAGAAACTAACTGAAATGACCCCCACTTTAAATATCTAGCAGTATAATAAGGCCAATACTCAGAGGTTATGTATTGTACGTATCGTAACAGTAGACCCTTGTCAATCTCTATCCTTCCTGACAGTCTGTTCCTCCATCTTGTGTCAGACATGATCCGGCAACTTTTGCAGTGCTTCTCCAGTGTTCCCTTCTCCAATAAAGCAATGCCTTTGGATACTCCTTAGATCATGTCTGCCCCTAATGCTAAGAGGATCCTCTGTAGGAAAAAAAGGAAGGAATAAGAAGAGGAGCTAGACTTTAGGCACAGGTCTAAGGTTCCTCAAGGAAGCCATAAGGATTTGCGACAGTTTGAAGGGGAAAGGAGGACGGTTGTCGACATGACGCGAGAAGGACCTAAATTATCTAGAATTAAGGCAAGTACACAACTTTAATATCTTGTATTGTCTCATCTATCTTGACCATTTGAGACAAATTTCTCAGCTGCCATGATTTTTGGGTATGGAAAGACACGCCTGAATGCAGCTGAATTGAAAGCTGCTCAGGATCTGGATACCAGAATTCAGTTTGTAATGTTAGAAAAAGATGGGCACTGTTGACCATGTTGCTGCTGCACAAATACCATCCACAGTAGAGTGCATGAAAAAAGGCAGTAGAAATAGCCACAGATTTAGTGGAATGTTCTTTTGGTTTGTTAGGAAGAGACAATGTGGCTTTAGAAACTGCATTTTTTTTCTCAAGGTCAAATTGGGATCAAAATGATTGAGCACCTTTCTTTGTATCTTTTGTGTGATGCAAATAAAATCTCAGATTTACACCTAGGGTATGCAAAATGTACTTCCCTTGGTTAGAATGATTTGGGGAAAAATGGGCAAGTGCATGGGCTTGCTTCAGTTTAAGTACAAAGAAGGGGTTCAGCCAAGAGATGTTCTATCCTTGAGGAAGATCAAATAAGGATGTTAACAGGACAAAGCTTGTAGTTCAGAAATTCTTCTTGCTGAAGTTAATACAACAAAGAACAAGGTTTTCAAGGAGAAAAAAAAATCAAGGTGCAGAAGCAGGCTCAAAAGGGGGATTGCATAAGGGTTTGCAAGATCACTGTAAATGTCCCAAAAAGAAACTGAGTTTTTAATTGGGGGTCTCAGTGGGAAAAGTGCCTTTCAGAGATCTTTAAGGAGGCATGCAAGACGGTGTGAACCACCAAACTTAGAAATGGCTGGCAGCTGGACTCTGATGATAGAACAACTTGCACCCAAGTTTAACACTTCTGCCAATAAATGCAGAACATATGGAAGAGGGGCTTGCACAGGGATTTAATCCCTTGTCAGTAGCTCAAATACAAAACTTTTTCAATTTATTCTTGTTGATTTTTCAAGTGGAAGGTTTTTGTGAAGCACTCTAGAGGGTACAGAGGGTCACTGGCCATCACTACCAGGTTAATGACCACAAGAGCCTTTTTAAGCCTAGCCATGCATCCCATATCTCTGACAAGTTCCAATACCCTTGTTAAGTGCAAGTATGGGCTTGGGAGAAGAACCATTTACAGGTTACCTCTGTCCATTAGAGAAGTAGGGGCCAAACCAGGGATGAATTTCCAGTTTCCCATCCAAATGTCCAAGTTGCACTTGAATTGGGTTAGGGAGGAACTCTGCTTCACATGGATGGGGAGCCTGTTCCACACACAAGGCAGACTCGGGGGAAACATACCTATCTCTCCAGCAGGTCTTATTTATATCACAAGCAAGGTTTAAGTCTTTTAGAATGGGTAATTGTGGTGCTGTTTGTTTTTTGGATATGCAGGAGGTCCATCAGAATGGGGTCGGACAATGCCATGTATGCCAGGCATAGATCTCCCCTCAAAAGCCTGTAGGAGACGGAATACAGGGATAGGGCCTTGAGGCAGTCTCATAGGACATTTTACTTGCTCCCTATATTCTTTTAGTGAGGAACCTCTGTGGACGTTCCAACTGTTGGATATGCCTGGTTAGATATATACCAAAGGGGGCACTAAACTCAATGACAGGTCTGATGAATGTCGAATACAGTGGAACAATGACTTCCTTGGACTTCGATGCTACACCTTTGTTTATAAGTTGCTCAGCATAGAATGATTTCCTTACCACTGCAGACACATGATGGTCAAAGGCTAGATTACTATCTGTATGCGTCCCTAAGTCCTTAACTAGTGGTTCAATTCTAAGGGGTGTGTTGTCAATACGAGAGTTGCCAGAGATGGATAACTTCCCAATGGATACTACTATGCATTTCTTGGCGTTTAATTTTAGTCCATGACTCTGACACCAGCTCTTTGTCTGTGTCAGCTCCTCCTGGAGAACATTTGTGTCAGTGTGAGATTCAATGTCAGCTCCTAATTTGCAATCATCTACAAATTTAGTTAGCCAGAGCCCAGTGACATTGGCTTTGACTTATAAGAAGTAAATGCCAAAACGGAGTAGTCCAAGGACTGATCCCTGAGGGACTCCACTTGTGACTGGCCTCTTTGTAGAGGTGGACTCGCCGATTCTAACTTCCTGGGTCCTATCTATGAGGCAGTTGGCTATCCACCGGGAATTGGAGAAACTATGTATTTAGCCTGAAGTAGCTGATGTCTGGATGAGGATCACTGGAAATGTGTGATACAAGATCCAGTTTGGGATCCAGGACCAATGGTAGTTGTAGAATATAAGGCTATGGTTATGGGGACCAAAAATGCCAGGGCTAGAAGAATGCAATGAAAATCACTGCTGCCTTGCACAGGGAAGCTTCCTGTAAGAACTTAGTAATTAGTTGTAGGGGATGGTAGGCATAAAGCAGTCCAGGTTTCTAAGTATACACTAGACTGTACATTGGTGATTGTCCCTACTGAAAGAGGAGGGCAAAGTAGCTGCTGCCTTTTGAATTGGTGGTAGATGCAGAGAGAAGGCAGTTAGGCTGGTCCTTGAGGCCTAAAAAGGATAGTTGTGTAAAATCTTACTATGCTGCAGTATTCTTAACCTTTGGGGATCCCCCACCTAGGTGACTCAAACGTCCAGCCAGTATACAAAATAATTTTGCTACTGCATGGAACGTACGGCATTGCACATAGCAATGCAGGCAACGTAGGCCATAAAGGTGACATTTGCACGTACCAACCCTCAGAACTGAATGCCCCAGTCAGAACACCAGTCCAAGAATATGAGGTATACCGCATTATCTAACAAACAGCAAGCACCAAGGGGGGAAGGAGGGTGGGACAGAATATGAGGAGGACATCTATGGTTATGGTAAGACTTTACACAACTATTTTATGTCCTTCTAGTCCTATGTTGCAGTATTCTTAAGCTTTGGGAGAGTACTAAAGCTCATGGAAAGGAAAGGGAGGATAGAGCAGAGGAGGTTTCTATGAAGCCATGCAGAACTGACCTAGCAAATCTCGCTCTGGACCTGGAGATAATGTCCCGATTGTAATGTTTGGTAAAGGTATGGACAGAAGACCATGTGGCCCATTCCTAAATAGATGCAGTGTCCAGACCTTTGTAGAGAGCCCTGCTCTAGTGGAGTGAGCTTTCACAGAGGTAGGGAGTGTCTTCCCACGGGAGACATAAATGTAAAAAAATAGCTCTGGAGATCTAAGTAGAAATAGTATGTTTGGAGACAAGTTTTCCCAGCACACTGGGGTGGAAGGAAACAAAACAGTTGCTCAGTTTTCTTAACAGGTTTGGTTTTGTCCAGATAAAAAATGAAGTTGTCTGTGCACATCCAAAGAATAAAGTATCCTTACACTAGGGTTTTTAGGGTTAGGTAAAAAGGTGGGCAGATGAATAGATTGGTTTAAAGACAAGTTATTACCCTCCTTGGCCATAAAGGAAGGGTTAGTATGGAGAGATACCCTGTCCTTGTGGAAAATGAGAAAAGGCTGGCAAGCCATAAGGGCTTGGAGTTCAGAGACTCTTCTGGCAGAAGTGACAGATACCAACAGGATTGTCTTCCAAGTAAAAAATTTTAAGGAAGCGGATGCTGTAGACTCAAAAGGAGCCGGAGTGATACTTTCCAGGATAAACTTTAGATCCCATGGAGGAGGAATAGGTTTCCTGGGAGGTCTAATGTAAAGCACGCCTTTGAGGAAGAGCTTGTTTAACTTCCGGCCTAGAAGCTATAGGAGGAGATAAAGGCAGACATAATGAAATGGCTGACAGTTGGGCTTTAACAGTAGAGCTGGCCAACCCAACTTTAACTGGCTCACACAAATGGGAAAGAACCACTGGAATGTCCACTGCAAATGGGTCTAGGTCTTTCTTTAGACACCAGATGGAGAACCTCTTCCATTTGGATAAATAGGATCTCCTAGTGTTGGGTTTCCTCTCCTCCTGCAGGACTAGAAGCACCCCCTCAGAAAAAAAAGTGTTGAAAAGGGATCAAAATCCTATCACCCAGAGTTAGATTCAGAGAAGTCAGGTGTGGATGGATAAGTGACTCCTTGTCTTGTGTGAGAAGATCCACCCTGTGGGGTAACTTGTGAGGGTTGCCTTTGGCTAAATGCAGAACAGGGAACCAGTGCTGTCATGGCCAAAAGGGAGCCACACCAGCAAGATTTTTGGCTTGTCCTGCTGTATCTTCAGCAGGACCTTTTGGATGAGTGGGAAGCGGGAGAATGCATGAAGAAACATCCCCTTCCATGAGAAGGATAAGATGCCCACCTTCCATACCAGAGGGTCTGAAACTCTGACACAAAACTTTAGAAGTTTGTTCATGGGGGAGGTAAATAGGTCTATTTGGGGGGTACCTCACTAGTGGAGAATATCCAGTAACACATCCCTGTGAAACATCCATTTGTGGGCTTGTGTCAAAGACCTGCTGAAAATGTCTGCCATCACATTTTGAGCTGAAAAAATATAAACTGCTTGCAATGAAAACTTTGCTTGAGAGGCAATCTCCCAGTCTTGAAGGGCCAACCTGCAGAGCAGGTAAGACTTAGAGCTCCCCTGTTTGTTCATATACCACAGAAATGTAGTGCTGTCTGTGAATATCTTCAGGGGTCCTGGGAGAAGGGAAAAGGGACAGGCTTGAAGGGCCAGGATCAAAGCCTCACATTTCTTTTACCTTGATATACTGCTGCTTGACTGAGGAAGACCAAAGACCCTGGACTTTTAGTGGACCCAGAGTTGCTCCCCACCCCAAGTCTGAGGCATTTGTATACAGTTCCTGAATTGAGGTTGGCTGTTGAAATGGAAGCCTTGGATTCAAATTAATCTGTTGAACCCACCAGTGAATTTCTTTCTCTATGCAAGGGAGAACTGGAAATAAGAATTCCAGGGTGTGGGCACGCTGGCTCCTAAGTGTTTTTAAAAACCACTGGATTTTCTGCATGTGAAGTCTGGCTAGGTGTAGCATGGGAATCAGTGATGCCATCAACCCTAGTATGTGCAAGTACTCCCTGGCAGTGATGGAGGAAAGTTTCCACTTTTTGAGAAGAGATGAAAGTCATCATCTGATCTGTTCTTAGTCTGCATCCAAGGAAAATTTGGTCCTGGGAAGGATTGAAAGAGGACTTGCTGGAGTTAATGGTGAACCCCAGGCCTTGTAGCAGGGAAATAGTGAAGGCTAGGTTTTCTTTTACAGTGTCTGGGCGGGCTGCTTGAATTAGCAGGTTGTCCAGGTAAGGGTAGATAAGTATTCTTTGGAGCCTGCAGAAGGCAATGACAGGAGCTAAGTACTTTGTGACTACCTTTGTGCCACACAGAGTCCAAAGGGTACAGCACAGAACTGAAAACAACAGGAAGCAACAGAAAAGCATAAAATCTTCCTGCATTGTGGATGAATGGGGATATGCAAGTATGCATCCTTGATGTCCAGAGTGATTAGAAAGGCCTGGGGGAGCAGGAGAGGTAAGACAGTTTGCAGAGAAAGTATACAGAATGTTGGCAATTTGAGCAAAAGGTTGAGGTGTGACAGGTCTAGAATTGGTCTCAAAGGACCCTCTTTTCTGGGAACTAGGAACATTCTTGAGTAAAACCCTCTTCCTTTTTGTAGAGGTGGAACTTCTTGAATAGTTCCTTGATTTAGCAAGTCTTGTAGGATTTGTGGTTAAAGAAGAATCTGATTCTGAGGGGGTTGTGAAATACCCACGAAGGGGGCACAGATTTCCATACCATGTAACACCCTTTTTGGATAACAGAAAGGACCCAATGGTTGGTGGAGATACTTGATCAAGAGGCAAGAGAAGAAGACAGGCACCAGGAAAGGGAGATGTTTGAGAGATTTACCAGTTAGTTACAGACTACCTGGCCTGTCTTGAAAGGTGGCCTTTTGGGCAGGGATTTGTTAGAGTCTGGAAGATCTCTGTCTGCAAACCCATTTCTCATGGGTAGGAAGGGAACTGCATTGTTTCCTTCTGACAAATTGTGTCTAGGAAGGGTAATATCTGTGGTATTTAGGGACTGGAGACACAAAGATGTGTTTAAGTTCCTTAAGCTCTTTCGCTTTGTCATGCATGGACTTGAACAAGGCTGCAACTTCGGCAGCAAAAACAGCATCATAGTCCAGAGCTGCATCCGTAACTTTAGCCTTAATATCTTCAGGCAAAGGTTGGAGTTGCAGAGATGAGTATCTGTTACGTACAGAATCTGAAGCTGCTGACCTCAAAAGCTGTATCACAACTGCATTTAATAGTTGCTAAGCACCTGGGCAGAGGTAGACAGAAAAGAGGCACGCTGCACTTTGGCTGGAGCATCAGAAATGTCTGATACCAGCTTAGAAGCTTGGGAAACAAGGCCAGGACATATTTTGACACTGCTAGCACAAACACCATACCACTCACATCACACAGCCAAGCACAACACACACCCACCTATGCAGAGGTCTTCAACAAAACTTATCTAAACAGCAGAGACCTCCAATACACACTCAAAAACATTCCATACACAAAGTACAGTTCTGTACACTTACCATAAATGTAGATGTTCGAGTGAATTCACTGTTGCAGTCATTACATTTGGGTAATCCTGCTCGCAGGTTGCCCTCAGTCGGCCTAAATTCCAAAGTCTTCGGTCCTGCGTCGGTTGTTGTTGCCCCTTCCCTGTCGTCAGGGGTATAAAAGATGCAGCCGATGCCATTTTCTTCAGTTTTTCTTGGCCTGGATGTCAGGTGCCCCCAAAAGGGTAGGCTAGATATATATATATATAAAACATACATGCACCAAAATAAACTTTACCTTCATCTACAAGCAAATACACCACATAGGTTGTATAGATCAGAGAAGTAAAGATAAGTTCCAGCAGAAATAAGGGGGATGGCGGGTGGGTGACCTGGACTGCAACAGTGAATACACTCGAACATCTACATTTATGGTAAGTCTACACAACTGTACTATGTTCTTCGTGTTTCACTGTTGCAGTCATTACATTTGGGTAGAGTCCCAAAGCTATGGTTGGGGAGCTGGAGCTAAACAACATTAGGAGCGGCTATGAGGCCCTGCAGAACTGCAGTGGCAAAGCCTGCTCTGGATTTAGAGTAAAGTGGCAGATTGTAATGCTTTGTAAAGGTGTGCACTGAACTCCAAGTAGCAGCCTCTAAAATGTCTTTGGTTGGTATTCCCCGGAGAAAGGCTGCAGAAGTGGCTGCTGTTCTGGTTCAATGTGGCCTAAAGCCCTTAGGCACTGGCTTGCCATGCTGAGAATAGCAGACACGAATGCAGTGACCTATCTACTTTCAAATAGTCTGCTTGGAGATAGCCTTTCCTTGTGATCCTGCAGCATATGCCACTAGTAATTGTTCTGTTTTTCCTGAAAACTTTAGTTTTGTCCAAACAGAATTTAAGCTGTCTGTGTATGTCCAAAGAATGCAGAATTTTCTCCCCCTTGTTCTGTGGTTTTGGATAAAAAGTTGGCAAATGAATAGTTTGGTTTAGGGCTACACTGGACACCACCTTAGGCATAAATGTAGGGTCTGTCCTCAGAGACCCTGTCTAGATAAAAATGATAAAAGGTTCCACAGCCATGAGAGCCTGTAGCTCTGACACTTGTCTTGCAGAAGTTATAAGAGCAGAGCTGCTTTCCAAGATAAAAACTTTATATCCGCAGTTGCAGCTGTTTTTTCCAAGACATAATTGAGGTCCCATGCAGGTATTGGTGATCTCCTTGGAGGCCTTAAAATGTTGGCTCATCTGAGGTACTGCCTAAAAAAAGGATGAGAAAATAGTGGTGGCTCTGTATTGTAATGAGCCGAAATGGCAGAGGCATGAATTTTAATTGATGAAAAAGATAGGCCTTTGTCCAGCATCTCAGTTAAGTATTGCAAAATCTGAGGAATATTTGGTACAGCTGTATCAGTTACTTGAGCTTGGTTCCAAGCACAAAATCTCTTCCATTTTCCAGCATAGGATTTTCTAGTACTAGGCCTTCTGGCTTCCAAAATGACATCCATCACAGCTTTACTGAGAGGTGTGCTTTGAACGGCTACAATATCCACCATGCTGCCAGATTTAGAGTCCTGAGTTGGCTGTGCAGAATCTGATTGTTTTGTTGGGACAGTAGATGAGGTATTTGAGGTAAGGTCCAGGCTGGGCATTGAAACAAGTTCCTTAAGATCGGATACCAGTACTGGCGGGGCTGGTCTGGGGCAATCAGAATCATTTTTGTTTTTTCCTGTCTCACCTTTAGGAGTACTTTGGGGAGGAGAGGCAGTGCAGGAAAGGCATATACTGATAGGTTTTTCCAGTTGAAAGATAAGGCGCCCCACTTTCCATGCTTGTCTGTGATAAGTCCTTGTGCAGAATCTTTTTAGTTGATAGTTGTGCGGGTAGGCAAACAGATCTATGTCCGGGCGTTCCCATTTCTTTGTTATGCTGAAGACTTGTGGATCCAGGTGCCACTCGTGGGGATCCATGAGGTTTCTCCTTAGTTCATCTGCCAGAGTATTGTCCTTTCCTGGCAGGAATTCTGCCTGCAGATGAACTTGATAAGTCAATGCTGTGTCCAATAAAGCCATAGCTAGTTTGCAAAGGGGGTAAGAATGCGTGCCCCCCTGCTTATGTACCACATGACCGTGGTATTGTCTGTCTTTATCAGTAGTTGTCCCCGATGAATTAGGTCCTTGAAGGCTGTCAAGGCATTTTGAACCGCTAGCATCTCTTTATGATTGATATGTAGATGCATTTGATTTGTGGACCAGGTGCCCTGAATGCCTCTTCCTGCCATGTGGGCCCCCCAGGCATAATCTGATGCACCTGTTAGGTTCTGCCTGGCTGGGGGTATTGAGAATGGTTGTCCCTTGTTTTGGTGACAAGCCTTTGCCCAACATCGAAACTCCTGTTGCAGACAGGGAATGAGAGTAATCATTGTTTCCAGGCTGTGGCAATGTTGTGTCCAGACACTTTTTAGGTACCATTGAGGTTTCCTCATATGCAGTCTTGCATATGGAATTAGTAGGATGCAGGATGCCATGAAGCCCAAAGCCTGCAGAATTTTTCTTGCAGATAACTGGGTCTTTGTTGTCATTTCCTTGAAATAGGTAGTCAGTTGCCCTTGTTTGTCTGGCGTGAGATAAGCCATCTGGGCAGTTGCATTTAATCTTGCACCCAGGAATATTATCTCGAGAGGGTACTAGTTTTGACTTCTTTTCGTTGACTGTGTACCCTAGGCATGTTAAACGTCTTTTCACAAACGCCAGATGCTGTAGCAGAATGTCCTTGTTCTCTGCTTGAATGAGGCAGTCGTCCAAGTAAGGATATATTTGTATTCCTCTTTGTCTGCAGAAAGCAATTACTGGTGCCAGGCACTTTGTGAAGACCCTGGGCGCAGTAGATAAGCCGAAGGGTAGTACAGAGAATTGGCAATGCTGTGAACCAGCCTTGAATCTGAGGTATCTTCTGCATGATTGTCTGATTGGGACATGCAGGTATGCCTCTTTTAGATCTAAAGTGACGAGCCAAGCCTTTCTGACCAGCATGGGCAGAAGCTGCTGCAAGGTCTACATCTTGAATTTTGGTATATCCAGGAAAGTGTTTAGAAAAGATTAGGTCCAGTATTGGTCTCCATGCTTTGTCCTTTCTGGGTAACAAGAACAGTCTAGAGTAAAATGCTTGTCACTGCTCTTGCTGTGGCACTTGTTGAATAGCCCCCATGTCCATGAGGGATGAGACTTGTTTTTGAGCCTCTGCCCATTGATTTTTTGGCAGGTCTGGCCAACCGTTTGCCCTTGGCAGGGTATGGAAGTGAAAACTGTAGCCTTGTGACACTATGCCTAGAACCCATTTGTCCTGGGTTATAATGTGCCAGTTTTGAGAAAAAAGTGCTATTTTTTCCCCCTAAGGGTGCTGCCAGTAGATAAGTGCTTGGTGCAGGCAGGGGGAAGTCATTGGGACTGTTTCCTGTATGGTTGTGATTTGTCTTCTCCACTTTTGGAGGTAGAAGCACCCCATTGCTTAGACCTGTGCGTACCTTGTGGCTGGGATCTGCCCCTTTGAGGTCTGTCTGACACTGGAAAGGACCAATTCTTTGTAGGCCAGTGTCTGCTAAACCTAGGTGGCTGTACTTGTAAAAAATCTTTGACAGTTTGCACAGATTTGGCTTTGTCCTCCATTTTCTTTAACACCTCTTCTGCCTTAACACCAAACAAGGTATCATGCTGTAATGGTGCATCGAATAATTTCGCTTTGACATGATCAGGCAGATTTTCTTCCTTTAACCAAGCATGCCTCCTAATTACAGAACCCGAAACAGCGGCCCTGCAGGAGGCCTCCAGAGAATCAAAACCACATTGCAAAGTATGTTTTCCAACATGTTCAGCTGCATGCAATAAATCCTGAATTTCTGTTTTCTGCATATTCAGAATTTACCAACATTTTCTGTTTAAGCAGTGTCATGATATATTTTGCTGATATTTGAGCATATGAAACTGGCAGTTTAAGGCCCTTATAGCCAAGGTAGCAGATGTGTAAATCTTTTTCCCCATCTATCCAGTTCCCTAGAATCTCTGTCAGAGGGGGAAGGGTTTTTTGCAGTGGAAGCCTTAACCCATGTGGGACCCTGAGAAATAGTTTCTGGGTCTGCAGCAGGGTTTTTGAAAAGGAATTTATGAGAGTCAGGAACCCTGTAGTATCTGTCGGGCTTAACAGGAGCTGGAGGTAAGGAGTCAGGGGTCAGACTAGACTCTGAAAACACATCATCTACAATGTCTAACACAGGTGGAATAGCTAGAGGCCTGTGTTGAGGTAGTAGAAGGA
Organism: Protopterus annectens; assembly: GCF_019279795.1. Lineage (NCBI taxonomy): Eukaryota > Metazoa > Chordata > Ceratodontiformes > Protopteridae > Protopterus > Protopterus annectens. Next base: position 1,454,329,580 of record NC_056729.1, on the reverse strand, counting down.
AGTCCCTGAGCCTCTACTTAGATTCTGAAAAATCTTGGCTCTCCCAGTGGAAATGCTCCCTCATGGTATGCGAGATTTCCCCAAAGGAATAGTCCTCAGGAGGAGAAGCTGAAGGAATAGATTTCTTCAGTATCAGAATCCCGAAAGGGGGGAAGAGAATATTCCTGATCAGAAGAGGAATCAGAGGAAATGGAAACCTGATCTGAAGATTCACAGTCTGTCTCTTGCCTAGGCCTCTTATCAGGAGGGGGATGGGAACCCCTGATTAAGGTAATTAAGTCTTCGACCATTTTGAGCATCTGTTTTTTGGGTAGGGAGGCCTGTCCATGTGGCTGGTGAACTTGTTTCTTTGCCTTTAAAGGTGCTTTAGTCTTTGCCTTTGAAGCTGATGTCGGTTTAACGTATAATTGTTTACGTCTGAATACACCCTCAGAAGCCGATGCCTGCTCAGCGGCTACAGACCCATCCGAGGGAATAGTCTCCGAGGCTCCAATACCTTGAGTTTCCAGCGGCCTGACCGACTCCACGTGGGAGTCGGTATCGGTATGTAACTCTAAAGTAGCGGGCATCAGGGGCTGCGAAAGCGCCACACTGAGAACTGGTGACTGGCTTAGGAGAAGCTTCGTCATCAGTTTTGGACCTCGGTTGCCTGTCTTTTTCTTTGCGCTTCTTGTGAACTCCAGTAGTTGGATGGCTATCCGATGACATTGTATATTATTAATTAAATCTGAGCCCAAAATAGCTTAATGCAAAATCGTTCCGACGCTTAATAGTGCATTAGATAAATCTAGCACAAAACTGACAACTTGAAACTTCGTGGTCAGGGCCTAGGCAAGGAATACAGTTAGAATGAAAGTCCTTATGAGGTATTTGCTTCCCACAAGAAATACAATTATTAACTTTTTCTGACATCGGTCTGGAGCAAGAAAAAAGTTTCCCAACGAGGTACTTAGCTTTTAATGAAGACTTTGGATCTGAAACTTGAACACGAAAATCTCAGGAGTCGGCCGACCGGCACTTGCGAACTGCTTCTGCTTCAGGCACCGCACGGCAAGAAAGACTGAAGAAAATGGTGTCGGCTGCATCTTTTACACCCCTGACAACCTGACGTCAGGGAAGGGGCGACAGCAACCGACGCAGGACCCAAGACTTTGGAATTCAGGCCGACTGAGGGCAACCTGCAAGCAGGATTACCCAAATGTAATGACTGCAACAGTGAAACACGAAGAACATCACAATACACATCACATACAGCAGACAACACACCAGTGTCTCACAAACAGAACATAAGGCAAAACAATAAATCAACACAGCTCACAAGGCATAACAATAAAAGTACAGTTGTGTACCTACCATAAATGTAGATGTTCGAGTGTATTCACTGTTGCAGTCATTACACTTGGGTTATCCTGCTGGCAGGCTACCCGCAGTCGGCCTGAATTCCAAAGTCCTGGTCCGGCGTTGGATGCTGTCACCTCTTCCCTGATGTCACTGCGCCAGGGATATACAAGATGCAGCCGACGCCATTTTCTTCAGTTTTTCTTGCCTCAGATGTCAGGTGCCCCCAAAAGGGTAGTCTAAAAATATTGCTTATAAAAAAGCATGCACTAACATAAAAATTACCTTCATCTATCAGCAAATACACCACATAGGTTGTATATAATAGAGAAGTACAGATAAGTCCCAGCAAAGAAAGGGGGATGGTGGGTGGGCAACCTGGACTGCACCAGTGAATACACTCTAACATCTACATTTATGGTAGGTACACAGCTGCACTATGGTCATCGTGTTTCACTGTTGCAGTCATTACACTTAGGTTGAATCCCAAAGCTGAGGTTGGGTGGCTGGGTCTAAATAGAATTAGGAATGGCTATGAGGCCCTGCAGAACTGCAGTGGCAAGGCCTGCTCTGGATTTAGAGTAAAGAGGTAAGTGGTAGTGCTTTGTAAACGTGTGCACTGAAGTCCAAGTTGCAGCCTCCAAAATATCCTTGATTGTTACTCCTCTGAGGAAGGCTGCTGAAGTGGCTGCTGCTCTAGTTGAGTGTGGACTAATTCCCTTAGGCACTGATTTACCATGTTGTGAATAGCAGAAACGAATGCAGTGGCCTATCCATTTTGAAATAGTCTGCTCTGAGATAGCCTTTCCTTGTGATCCTGCAGCATATGCCACAAACAGCTGCTCCATCTTTCTGAAAGCTTTAGTTTTGTCCAAGCAGAAGAGCAGCTGTCTGTGTATGTCCAAAGAATGCAGAAGTCTCTCCCCTTTATTCTGTGGGTTTGGATAAAAAGTAGGCAAATGAATGGTTTCATTAAGCGCCACATTGGACACTACCTTAGGCATAAATGTTGGGTTCATCCTTACAGAAACCCTGTCAGGATGGAAAAGAATACAAGGTTCCACAGCCATTAAAGCCTGTAACTCTGAGACTCTTCTTGCTGAAGTTATTGCTAGGAGCAGAGCTGTTTTCCATAAGAATTTTACCTCGGCTGTATTGGCCGGCTCAAAAGGAGGCAGTGTGAGTTTTTCCAAGACAAAATTGAGGTCCCATGTAGGTATCGGTGGCTCTCCTTGGAGGTCTTATGTTTTTGGCCCCTCTGAGGTACTGCCTTAGCAGTGAATTTGAAAAAAATAGGCGGTTCCGTTTTGTAATTAGCAGAAATGGCAGAGGCATGGATCTTAATTGATGAGAAGGATAGGCCTTTGTCCAGCATCTTAGTTAGGTATTGTAAAATCTGAGGAATATTTGGAACAAGCATGTCAATTCCTTGTGCCTGGTTCCAAGCACAGAATCTTTTCCATTTTTCTGCATAAGATTTTCTGGTGCTGGGCCTCCTGGCCTCCAAAATAACATCCATAACTGCTTTAGAGAGAGGTGTGTTCTGAGTGGTTATATTATCAGCCATGCAGCCAGATTTAGGGTTCTGAGTTGGCTGTGCAGGATCTCACTGTTTTGTTGGGTCAGTAGATGACGAATTTGAGGTAAAGTCCAGGCTGGGCCTTGAGACAAGCTCTTTAGGATTGGATACCAGTGCTGGCGTGGCCAGTCTGGGACAATCAGTATCATTTTTGGCTTCTCTTGTCTGACCTTTAGGAGTACCTTGGGGAGGAGAGGCAGTGGTGGAAAAGCATATACTGTAAGGGTTTTCCAGCTGAATGATAGAGCATCCACCTTCCATGCTTGTTCGTGATAAGTCCTTGCGCAGAATCTCTGTAGTTGGCAGTTGTAAGGGGGAGGCAAACAGATCTATGTCTGGGCATCCCCATTTCCTTGTTATCATGTTGAAGACATGTGGATCTAGTTTCCACTCGTGAGGGTCCATGAGGCTTCTGCTTAGTTCATCTGCCAGAGTATTTGTCTTCCCTGGCAGGAATTGTGCTTGCAGGTGCACTTGATAAGTCAGTGCTGTGTTCCACAAAGTCATGGCTTGTCTGCAGAGGGGGTAGGAATGTGTGCCCCCTTGCTTATGTACCACATGACTGTAGTATTGTCCATCTTTAGCAACAGTTCTCCTGGATGGAGTAGGTCCTTGAAGGCTGTCAGGGCATTCTGTACAGCTAACATCTTTTTTTAATTGATATGAAGATGCATTTGGCTTGCAGGCCACGTGCCCTGAATACATTTTCCTGATATGTGGGCCCCCCAGGCATAATCCGATGCATCTGTTGTTAGTGTCTGCCTGGCTGTGGGTAAAGTGAATGGCTGTCCCTTGTTGTGGTGACAGGCCAGTGCCACCATCGAAACTCCTGTTGTAGGGAGGGAATGAGGGTAACTGATGTTTCCAAGCTGTGGCAATGTTGAGTCCAAACACTTTTTAGGTACCATTGTAGCTTCCTCATATGCAGACTTGCATATGGAATTAGCAGAGTGCAGGATGCCATGAAGCCCAAAGCCTGCAGAATTTTTCTTGCACGTAACTTGTTTTTTGTTGCCATCTTTTCGAAGTAAGAAGTCAGTTGCCTTTGTTTGTCTGGCGTGAGATAATCCATCTGGGCAGTTGTATTTAAGCTTGCACCCAGGAATATTATCTCTTGAGAGGGCACTAGTTTTGATTTATTTTCGTTTACTGTGTACCCTAGGCAAATTAGCAATCTTTTTACAAACGCCAGATGCTTTAGTAGAATGTCCTTGCTCTCTGCTTGAATAAGGCAGTCGTCCAAGTAGGGATATATTTGAATTCCTTTTTGTCTGCAAAATGCAATTACTGGTGCCAGACATTTTGTGAAGACCCTGGGCGCAGTAGATAAGCCAAAGGGCAGTGCAGAGAATTGGTAATGCATTGAGCCAGCTATGAATCTGAGGTATCTTCTGCAAGACTGATTGGGACATGCAGGTATGCCTCTTTGAGGTCCAAAGTTACAAGCCAAGCCTTCTTGCCCAGCATGGGCAGAAGCTGCTGCAGTGTCAACATTTTGAATTTTGGAACGTCCAGAAAAGTGTTTAGAATAGACAGGTCCAGTATTGGTCTCCAGGCTTTGTCCTTTCTGGGTACCAAGAAAAGTCTTGAGTAAAATCCTTGTCCCTGCTCTTGCCGTGGTACAAGCTGAATAGCCCTCATGTCCATGAGAGATGAGACTTGTTTTTGTGCCTCTGCCCAATGATTGTGTGGCAGTTATGGCATACCTTTTGTCTTTGGAAGGGTGTGAAAGTGGAACCTGTAGCCTCGAGAAACTTTATTCAAGACCCATTTGTTGTGGGTGATCATGTCCCAATTTTGTGAAAAAAGTGCTAGCTTTCCCCCTAAGGGTGCTGCCAAAAGATAAGTGCTCGGCATTGGCAGTGGAAAGTCATTGGGACTGTTTCCTATATGGCTGTGATTTGTCTTCTCCGCTTTTGGAGGTAGAAGCACCCTATTGTTTAGGTCTGTATGAGCCTTGGGGCTGAGATCTGACTCTAGGGCATCTGTATCTGCCTCTTCATGGCCTGTCTGATACAGGAAAGGACCAATTCTTAGAAGGCCAGTTCCTGCTAAATCTGGGTGGCTGAACCTGTAAAAAATCCTTGACTGTCTGCATAGATTTCCCTTTATCCTCCATTTTCTTTAACACCTCTTCTGCCTTAACACCAAACAAAGTATAATGTTGTAATGGAGCATCCAATAATTTTGCTTTAACATGATCAGGCAGATTCTGTTCCTTTAACCAAGCATGCCTTCGAATGACAGAGCCTGCAACAGCGGCCCTGCAAGAGGCCTCCAGTGAATCAAAACCACATTGCAAAGTATGCTTTGCCATTTGTTCAGTTGCATGCAATAAATCCTGCATTTCCTTGTTTTCAGAATATTCAGAATTTGCCAACATTTTCTGTTTTAGCAGTGACATTAAGTATTGCTGATATTTAAGCATATGAAACTGACAATTTAAAGCCCTTACAGCCAAGGTAGCAGAATCTGTCCAGTGCTCTAGAATCCCTATCAGAGGGGACAAGGGTTTTTGCAGTAGAAGCCTTGACCCCATTTGGGACCCTGAGATATAGTTTCTGGGTCAGCAGCAGGGTTTTTATATAGAAATTTATGTGAACCTGGAACCCTGTAGTACCTGTCTGGCTTAACGAGTGCAGGGGGTAAAGAGTCAGGAGACAGGCCGGACTCTGAAAATATATCATCTACAATGTCTAGTACAGGTGGAATAGCGAGAGGTCTGTGCTGAGGCAGTAAAAGAAAATCTCTGAGCCTTTTCTTAGATTCTGAGTAATCTTGGCTCTCCCAGTGAAAATGCTCCCTCATGGTATGCAGGGTTTACCCAAAAGAATAGTCCTCAGGAGGAGAGGCTGAAGGGATAGATTCTTCAGCATCAGAATCCTCATAGGGAGGAAGAGAGTATCCCTGTTCTGAAGAGGAGTCAGATGAAATGGAAACCTGATCAGAAGAATCATATTCAGTGTCTTGCCTAGGCCTCTTATCAGGAGGGGGATGGGAACTCCTGATCAAAGTAATTAGGTCTTCGGCCATTTTGAGCATCTGTTTCTTAGGCATGGAAGGCTGTCCAGGAGAATGCTGTACTTGTTTCTTTGTCTTTAAAGGTGATTTAGTCTTTGTCTTGGAAGCTGAGGTTGGCTCGATATATAACTGTGTAGGTCTGAAATCACCCTCAGAAGCCGATGCCTGCTCAGCGGCTCCGGACCCATCTGAGGGAATAGTTTCCGAAGGTCCAATACCTTGAGTATCCAGAGGCCTAGTTGTCTCCACGTGGGAGTCGGAAGCAGCCTGTGGCTCTGAGGTAGCAGGTGTCAGGGGCTGCAAAAGCGCCTCACTGAGAACCGGCGACTGGCCTAGCGGAGGCTTCGTCGTTGGTTTTGGACCTCAGATGCCTGTCCTTTTCTTTTTCCTTGGGCTTTCTATGAACTCCGGTCGTCGGCTGTTCCGACGGCATTGTATAATGAAACCTTCCGTCAAAGTAATGAAATTCAAAATCGTGCCAACGCTTAATAGCGCATTGGTTAAATCTAGCACAAAACTGACAACTAGCAACGTCGTGGTCAGGGCCTAGGCAAGGAATACAGTAAGAATGAAAATCCTTATGAGGTATTTGCGTCCCACAAGAAATACAATTGTTAACTTTTTCTGACATTGGTCTGGAGCAAGAAAAAAGTTTCCCCAACGGGGTACTTAGCTTTATTGAAGACTTCGGATCTGAAATTCGATTTTGAAACTCTCAGGAGTTGGCCGACCAGCACTTGCGAATTGCTTTTGCTTTGGGCACCACGTGGCAAGAAAGACAGAAGAAAATGGCGTCAGCTGCATCTTATATACCCCTGGCGCACTGACGTCAGGGAAGAGGTGACAGCAACCGACGCCGGACCAGGACTTTGGATTTCAGGCTGACTGCGGGTAGCCTTGCCAGCAGGATAACCCAAGTGTAATGACTGCAACAGTAAAACACGATGAACATCCAGACATACTAGTCATTGGTAACTCAATTGTGAGACGCACAGATGTCCACGTCACCGGACTTGACAAGGAAAAGTTTATGATCAGTTGCACGTCTGGTGCCAGAATCCACCACATCATGCACTTAAGTCTCTCCACACAAGTACTAGTATGGCTCTGTCATTGCCCATGTTGGTGTGAATGATTTGAGGCGTACCTCCATGGCCTATATGAAGAGACATGATTGAGCTCTTAGTGTGTGTCCCAGGCAGGTATGACCCTAGCCCTAAGCAGCATCCTACCTTCACCAAGAATGATACCACAATTCTGACAAAAAAATAATGGACCTCAACATCTGGCTTTGTTTCTGGTGTCATTCCAAGGGGATCCTGTATATATCTGCCTGTGATGACATCAGAAACTAAGCCAGCTGCTGAAGTCAGCTAGCCTCAAAGCTTTGCCAAAGATGGCCTCCACCGGTCACCCCTTATATTCCAGATTCTGGCAAAGGCTCTTGCCTACCCCACTGTGCCTTTTGTAGGCAATGTCCCAAAGACAAATCTTCCTACATAAAACATCCATCAAAAAGCAAACTGATAGCCTTACTGCTTAACACTGGGAGCCTTAACCTGAAAATGTACCCATTGGAGGCTCTCCTCACAATGGAAGATGCCAGCGTCTGTGCTGTCATGGAAACTTGGTTCAGGGTTGCAGAGAGCACCCCTGCCTTACCAGGCTATACCTCATTCCACACATTCCAACCCCAAAATTAGGTCGGGAGGATGAAGGGTGGTGGAGTCCCTATCTTCATTAAGGACAGGCACACCTCCAGACTGGTTTGCCAGCATGACACACTGGAACTACTCCAGGTGCAACTGACAAGACACCCATCCAAGTTATAGCCAGCTACAGACCCCCCTCCATGACTCAGGACACCCACTACTCCTACCTGAATCTACTTGACTCCATCAAGGTTCCCTCTAACGCCATGATCCTTGATGATTTCAACTACCCTACCATAGACTGGGTGACTAAAGCACTCACGCAACAATTCCTTGACTTCATCAATTCTAATACACTAGACCAGCTCGCCTCATCCCCCACAGGGGGAGATAACATTTTGGACATGGTTCTCACCAACATGGGCGACCACTGCACCACTCCCACAAAATGTTTCTCACTGGAGAGATCAGATCATCGGTCTGTCTCATTCGAAGATTCTATCCCACCCAACCCCACCCCCTCAGCTGTAATCTTCTCAAAAGTTGACTACAACATCCTAAGGGAGGGTATCAGTAGCTTCACCCCCCCCCCCGAGGATGCAGACAACTATGCTGAACAGTATGCCAATGCAGTATGCAAGCACTTGTACAACTGCATGGACTCAGCCATACTAAACAGAAAACTTGCCCCTCAAGGAAACACAAACCTGTCTAGGAGACATCCACTATCAACAGGCTTTACAACAAAAGGAAGAAACTGTTGTCCAAGGTAAAAAGGAACAAATTCCAACCTGGAAAAACTCCCTCCTTAACCTGAACAAGCAAGTTAGATCACTAGTGAAAACCTCCAAAGCCAATTACGAATCAAAACTAGCCTCTGAAACAAAGGGAACCACAAAACCCTCTTCAGTTACACCAGGAACCTCCATGGCAAAGACCAGATTTGTTCTGAATTAGTACTTAATGGTATCACTTACACTGATCCTGTTGAATTAGCCAACCTGCTAGCAGACAGGTTCAGCTTAAACTTCATCACCCCCTATCTCCCCCACAAAGGCCCCTTCAACATCCTGGATACTTGTACCGCACCTAACATCTCTGTAGATCAAGTGTTAAAGGCCCTATCCAAGGCATAGAACACAGTTTCCATGGGACGCGATAGTATCCCAGGCTGTATTCTGCACCATCTCCAGGAAGAACTAGCTTCACCACTGAGCACTCTATTCAACCACGGCCTAAGTACAGGCTTCATTCCAGCAGAGTGGAGAACTGCCATTGTCATCCCCTTGCACTATTTTATAAAGCCTGTATTGTCTTTCACAAACATACTTCCACTATCCTCTCTGTATGTGATACATCTGCTAAATATCCTCAGCTATTTGACTTCAGCCATGTACTTACCTCCACTATTTAAAAAACACCTTCAGAAGTTAAAACCAACCACCAGAGTTGGTGACCAACTCCTCTCAGACTACATAAAAATGGCTACAGATGCAATTGCTTTTCTGGTCTCTAAACTGATAAACAGATCTATGTTTGAAAAATATGTTCCTTCCATCTGAAAAAAAAAATCTTAAATATACCTTTACACAAAGGTGGCACATCTACAGAGTTTAATAACTACAGTCCAAATGCAATGCACATCTACAGAGTTTAATAAACTACAGTCTCATGGTAATCCTCTCCCCTATCAAAAATACTTGACAAATGTATTCATGCTCAGCTTCTACATTGTCTAAATTCAAATAATCTGCTCTTGGAAACGCAGCATGGTTTCAGACCCCACTAGACACCAGAACACAACTACAACCCTCCTTCACTTCACCAACATTAATAACCAACACAGAAACAATGCTAGATTAGTGTCAACTGTGTTCCTAGACTTACCCAAAGCTTTTAACACTGTATCACATCAATATACTCTCAAGTGAACTCTCTTCTATAGGTTTCGCTCAATCTTTCCTTAAATGGTTCCTTAGTTATCTATCTGGAAGGCAATAAGCAGTCACATGGCAATAGAACATCTCTTCTTTCATCCAGTTAAGATAGGTGCCCCTCAGGGTTCTACACTTGAACTTATTCTCTTTAATACTTTAATAAACAAGCTTCACACTGCCACACACAAAGCTAATCTTGGGCAATACGCATATGATTCAACTTTAATGTGTACAACCCCCCCCCCCCCCAAATCGAGACTCCAAGAAATCACTCAAATTTCTCTCTCTTCAATTGAAATCCAGCTGCTAAATTCAAACCTATTCCTTAATCCTAACAAAACAAAACTGATGCTCTTCATCCCAAAACAGTATTTCAATCAAAAACAACTCTACTTGGTAACATCTGCAAATACCACTAAAACTGAGGCAAGTACCACATACTAAATTACTGAGTATTGTAAATGCATGACAATCTTAAATTTGATCAACATATTCTTCAAATAATTAGAAAGACCCACCAGAAACCTGGTCCCCTTTACAGGGCAAAATAGTACCTTACAGACCCAGCAAGAAAAACCCTGGCCATATCCTATTTGTTTCTAACCTTCTTATATATCTCTCACCTATCCTTTCAAACCTAAGCTCCACACTAAAATCCAAACTAGCCTCCTGTTAAAACAAAGTAGCTAAATTTGCTACCAACACTCACAGTGAACTCACCATTGCCAAGCTTTAAAACAGCTAAACTGGCTAGAGCTTAACAACTACATAACACACTCTCAGCTAGTTATAGCATACAAAATTGATACATTATCCTAAAAAATGCCCTGCATTAAAAAAACATACATTACTGCTGTACATCCATATATGGATGGCATAAATGGTTAAGGTGCTTGCCTCCAATGCACAGGATAGAAGGTTTGATCCTGACCTCTGACCAATGCTTGTTTGGTGTTTGCATGCATTTCTGTGGGATTTTTCCCACCTCAGAAAAATGTTTTATTATCATGTTGAAGTGCACGTTATTGAACAAGGATTACTTGAATGTGAGTCTGACATTTTAAAAAATGTCGTAGATAATTATTTTGAACTCAGTTGCGCAAATGAAAGTAACCATTTGGTAAGGAGAAAAAGACTATTAATGGAGATTGCAGTACAGAACAGATCGGGTAATTTACCCTTTTCCACACTGTAGTGTGATCTGTTGGTATATATAACTTACAGGGAGTGTGTGGTGCAGGGGGCTTGCCCCCTGGAAAGACATAAAAAAATAGATTTCTGTGTTTGTGTTTTTCTTTGAAGTTCAAGTGTCCAGACACTCTATCATCTGACTTAAACCCTGGAGACTTGGTGTTTTTGGGTTGTGTTACTATTTCACTATTAAATACAGTTACAAAAAAAAGCAAATGGTGACTGTCACATTTTCTTTTTTTGACATTTAATTTTATTGGTAGTGCCAAATTCAATTTAATCATTAAAAATCTTTGTTATTCAGTAAAATGATGGTAAACCCTGAAAAACATGGTGAGTCTTTCCATCCCAAACTCACCTAAAAATGGTGCTCTGGGCAGCAGCAGAGACTCTAGATGGTGCCCTATAAAGAGAAGAGTCAAACAGACCAACCCCTTTGGGCATCTACTGGGGTACACAGTACCCTCAAAGACAGGAAAACACAGATCACAGACCGCATGACCTGGCAGGGCTAGCCAATTGGTGTAAAATATGTCTCTAGGTGATTCAATTATGTGGGCTAACATCGCCAAAACAGACATGGGTATTTGCTGGTGACCTGGCCTACTCCAACCTACACCAGGGACCCATGCTAATGGTGGGAGAAGTGAATGTGCTCCTACTGGCCAGTGTGTGCCTGCCATAAAGCCCAGCATCCCTGGATCAATAAGCTACTGGCTGGCCAATGTCCAGCTGCCCAGCTTAAGTTACCTGGGATAGCTCTGTTGAGCAAAAGCTGAATGTAAAAACAATTAACCTGCCTAACACAAACTAAGAATACCTTCACTCAATGTAGATACACTGACAGGATGAGGCTTTGAAGTGGATGACATGATGGTAAGGAGGAGGCTGGACATCCTCTGTATTCAACAGACACGATGGAAGGGCAGTGCAGCATAGCCACCAGGCTTGGAATCCAGAGTCTAATACTCAGGAGGAGGACAGACAGGAAATGGTGTGGGACCTGTGATGAGGGACAGGTGTCAGAACAGTGACAGATGTCATCAGAATTACTGACAGACTCATGGCAATCAAAATCCAGTGTAATAATAGAGCAGTATTGAAAATCTCACTCTGCGCCCCACAGCAGGGTTTAATAGAAAGCAAGAGAGTGCATTCATTGAGCAGCTGCAGGGCCTACTATATAAAACAGGACAACAGGAATTGGTGTTGATAATGGGTGACCTGAATGCACACATCAGACAGACAGTACAGGATACGAGGACTGCCTGGGATGACATGGGTGAATAAAGAAGGGGATGCCATTCTAGACTGGCAAATGGCTTGATGGTAGCCAACACACTACTCAGAAAGAAAGACTGCCACAAGATCACATACAAAAGTGGCCAACATGCAACTCTGGTAGACTTCCTCCTCGTAAGGAAAGGGAAATGGAGTAGAATCAGTGATTGCAAAGTCATCACCAGTGAAACACAGTCAGTCTTGCCATTGGTTGCCATGATCATCTGCAAGCAGTGGTTAGAGAAGTCTCTAAGGTCAACAGAGACCAGGCTGAGGACCTGGAATTTGAACAGTTAAAGGATTACTCAGGGCTCTAGCATGTCAAAAAGAAGAGGAAATAGGTGGAGTTGAAGAACGGCAGCACCTCAAAACAGCACGTGTAAGGGCTACAAGGCAGATATGTGGATGAACCAGGTATGGAAAAAGGGTACATAAGAAAAGCTAGTGGTGGAATGCAGAAGTCCAGGAAGTCATCAAAAGAAAGGAGGAGTACAAGAAAAAGTGGAGATACAAAAGACAAACCATGCTAGGAAGGAATACTGGTTGACTAACAGAGGCGAAGATAGGTGTTGCAATAGCAAAGAAAGTACAGTTTTGTACCTACCATAAATGTAGATGTCCGATAGATATGCAACTGCAGTCATAACATATGGGTTGTCCTGCCTCAAGGCAGCCCTCGGTCGGCCGGATTCCAAAGTCTGGGTCCAGCGTCGGCTGGTGTCGCCTCCTCTCCGACGTCAGAATGGGTGGAGTATAAAGGTATCGGCCGACGCCATCTTCTTCAGTGTTTCTTGCCCCAGATGCCAGCTGCCCTCCTAGGAAGGCTAAATTTGGTGAATGGATAAACAATTCCAAACATGCACAACAGTAATAAACAGATACACCATAGGAGATACCCCCAGCTAATAGAAATAGGGGTAGTGGACCCATAAAGAAAGAAGAAGAGGGGTAGGAGGGTGGGAAAATCTGACTGCAGTTGCATATCTATCGGACATCTACATTTATGGTAGGTACAAAACTGTACTATGTCCTTCAAGAATGCAACTGCAGTCATAACATATGGGTTGAATACCATAGCCAAGCTGGGGGTGGATGGAACTAAGAAAGGGATGGTGTAGCTAAAATGCCCTGCAGGACTGCCGAAGCAAAGCCTGCTCGGGATCTGGAGTATAAAGGCAGGTTGTAGTGCTTGGTAAATGTATGCACGGAGCTCCATGTAGCAGCCTCTAGAATGTCCTTTGTAGCCACTCCTCTTAGGAAAGCTGTGGATGTGGCTATAGCTCTGGTGGAATGTGGCCTAATATTGGCTGGCACACCTTTTCCATGGAAAGAATAGCAGAATCTGATGCAGTGTCCAATCCATTTTGAGATTGTTTGTTTGGAGATTGTTTTTCCTTGTACTCCAGCAGCATAGGCTACAAACAGTTGGTCAGACTTCCTGGTGGCCTTAGTTCTGTCCAAGTAGTACCGTAGTTGCCTGTGTATGTCCAAAGTATGCAATAGTTTTTCCCCCCTGTTTTGAGGATTGGGGAAGAAAGTAGGCTGGTGTATAGCTTGATTTAGAGACACCCTGGAAATTACTTTTGGCATGAATGAAGGACTGGTTCTTAGAGAGACTCTGTCCTGATGAAAAATGAGGAAAGGAGGTACTGCCATGAGTGCCTGTATTTCCGAGACTCTTCTTGCTGATGTGACTGCCAATAGAAAAACTGTTTTCCATGATAGAAATTGCATTTCTGAAGTTGCTGCTGGCTCAAAGGGAGGAAGAGTTAGTTTTTCCAAAACGAAATTGAGGTCCCATGCAGGTACTGGCTGTTTTCTGGGAGGTTTGATATTCTTTATCCCTCTTAGGAACTGTCTTAGCAAAGGATGTGAAAACACTGGTGGATCACAATTGTATTTTGCTTAGATTGCTGAGGCGTGAATCTTCATGGAAGAATATGAGAGACCAGTATGAAACATTTCTGCCAAGTATTCCAATATCTGATGTATACTCAGTACTGTTGTATCCTGACCCCTGTTGGCATTCCAGATGCTGAATCTCTTCCACTTGGCTGAATAGGTTTTTCTGGTGGAAGGTCTGCGTGCTTCCAGTAAGATCTCTTGAACTTTTTTGGAAAGAGAGATAGTGGAAGGAGCTATGGTAACCTCCAGGCTGTCAGATGTAAAGTTTTCAGGCTTTGATGAACAGTCCTGTAATTGTGTTGTGTTAGAAGCAGAGGCCATAGGGGCAGAGGCCACGGTTTGGTCCGAGTTATGCTCAACAGCAATGGGTACCAGTGCTGCCTTGGCCAGTCTGGCGTTATCAAAATGCCTGTTGGTTGCTCTGCTTTGATCTTCAGTATCACCTTGGTCAGCAGTGGTAGAGAATTCCAGCTGAAGGAGAGAGCATCCGTTTTCCAGGCTAGAGGATGGTGGGTCCTTGTACAGAACTTTTCCAGGTGATGATTCATGTGAGAAGCAAAGAGGTCTATGTCCGGTCTTCCCCGTGTCTTTGTTATTTGTGAGAAAATGTGAGGATGCAGCATCCATTCGTGTGGATCCAAGAAATTTCCGCTCAGCTTGTCCGCCAGCACATTGTCCTTGCCTGGCACAAACTGGGATTGCAAATGAATCTTCAGACTCAGGGATTTTTCCCAGAGAATCATTGTTAGTCTGCAGAGGGGATAAGAATGAGTGCCTCCCTGCTTGTTTATATACCACATGACTGTGGTGTTGTCTGTCCTTATTAGCAAATGTCCTTGTTGTAGTGATTTTTCGAAAGTCTCGATTGCATGCATCACTGCCAACATCTCTTTTTGGTTTATGTGCAGATGTCTTTCCCTTGGTGTCCATTGACCTTGAATGCATCTGCCATCCATGTGCGCCCCCCATCCATGATCTGAGGCGTCTGTTGTAATCATTTGGCCTGCTTGAGGTCTGTCGAAAGACATGCCTTTGTTTAACTGACTTGCTTGAGCCCACCACAAAAATTCTTTTTGCAGACATGGAATTAGTGGGATTACGTCCTCTAGGCTTTGGCTGTGTTGGGACCATAAGCTTTTTAAATACCATTGCAGCTTTCTCATATGAAGTCTTGCCAAGGGTATCAGAAGAATGCAAGATGCCATGAACCCCAGGGTCTGCAGGATTTTCCTTGCAGTCAGCTGGGAGAGCTTTGCTAGGCCTTTGAAGTACTCTAATAACTGCTGTTGTTTTTCCTCTGTGAGGTAGGCCATTTGTGTTTCTGTGTCCAGTTTGGCTCCTAGGAAAATAATCTGTTGGGATGGCAGTAGTCTTGATTTCTGAATGTTGACTGTGTATCCCAAGGCCTGCAGTAATTGAATGACATAGTCCAAGTTTGCTATTAAGGTTTGTTTGTTGTCTGCTTGAATGAGGCAGTCTTCCAGGTAGGGGTATATTTGAATCCCCTGGAGTCTGCAGTGTGCCACTACTGATGCCAGGCATTTCGTGAACACTCTGGGCGCAGTAGATAAGCCAAACGGCAATGCTGAGAATTGATAATGCTCTGTCCCTGCAATAAATCTGAGGTATCTTCTGCAGCTTTGTCTGATTGGGACATGCAGGTATGCCTCCTTGAGGTCCAGAGTGACCAGCCAAGACCCCTTGCCCAGCATGGGAAGGAGTTGCTGCAACGTCAGCATTTTGAACTTTGGCACAATGAGAAAAGTATTTAGAGTAGACAAGTCCAGTATAGGCCTCCATTTGTTTTCTTTTCTTGGAACAAGGAACAGTCTTGAATAAAATCCCTGGCCTTGTTCGTGAGGAGGAACCTTTTCTATTGCTTTTATGCTTAACAGCTTTGAAACTTGAATGAGTGCCTCTGCCCTTTGATGATGTGGCAGGTTTGGCATGCCTTGTCTTATTGGTAAAGTATGGAAGTGGAATCTGTAACCCTTGTCTATTAAATCCAGAATCCAGTTGTCCTTGGTTAAGATATGCCAGTTTTTTGAGAATAAGGATAATTTTCCGCCCAAAGGTGCTTCTCTTTGAGCCTTTGTAGGCGGTATGAAAGTCAAGTCATTGTGATTGTCCTTGTGGTGCAGCTGGGCTGCCTGCGCCACTTCTTTGATTTGGAGGTTGCCATTGGCGGCCCCTGTAGGAGCCTCGATATTGCCCTCTACCTCGGGGGCACGCCTGCTTTTTCCCCTTTGAAACTTGTCAGAGTCTGGGAAGGACCAATTCTTTGAAGGCCAGTTTCTGCTGAATCTGGGTGGCTGAACCTGGAGGAAATCCTTGACTGTCTGTACTGACTTAGCCTTTTCCTCAATGGACTTCAACACATCTTGTGCATTAGCACCAAAAAGCTTCTGTTTTTCCAGAGGTGCATCTAGTAACTTTACTTTAACATGGTCTGGCAGTGGCTGATCTTTTAACCAAGCATGTCTACGTATCACAGCCACACTCATAGCTGCCCTACATGAAGCCTCCAATGCATCATAACCACACTGAAGAAAATGATTGTTAACCTGCTGAGAGTTATGCATTAGATCCTGCAATGCCTTTCTATCAATAGGCTCAGGAGAGGCTAATTTTTTCTGTAAATCATCCAGTAAAAAATCCTGGTACTGAAACATATGAAAAAGACAATTAAGTGACCTCATGGCTAGGGTGGTGGAGGTATAAACCTTTCTACCCCATCTCTCCAGGGACCTAGCTTCCCTATCCGCTGGCAGTGGATTCTTGGCAGAGGAAGTAGCCACTCCCTTGGGGCCCTGTGAAATAGTTTCTAGAGCCACAGAGTGGGCCTTAAAGAGATGCTTGTGAGTGTCAGGGACCCTATAATATCTGTCTAGCTTGACAGGAGCAGGGGGGAGAGAATCAGGGTTAGGACTGGAGTCGGAGAAAACATCATCTAAAACATTCATAACTGGAGGAATAGCTAAAGGTCTGTGCTGGGGAAGCTTAAGGAAGGTTCGTAGTCTTTTCCTGGAATCAGAGAATTCCTGACCCTGCCATTTAAAATGTTCCCTCATAGAGTGTAGGACTTCACCAAATGAGAAATCCTCTGGAGGAGAGGCAGAGGGAATTGATTCCTCAGCATCCGAATCCTCATAGGTCTGGAAGGATTCTTCTTGGGTATCTGAATGCTCAGAATCCCCAGAGGCTTCAGCTGAAGAGAGGTTGTCAGTCTGCTCAATTCTGGGCCTTTTCTCTGCAGGTGGCTGGGAACCTCTGTCAGGGTGAGGCTGAGACCCCCTGATAAGAGAAATAAGATCTGCAGCAAGAGACATGATCTGTTTTTCAGAAGAAGGGGCCTGGGCAGCAGGTTTAGGATGGGCCTTGGCCTGGCTGGCGGCCTTAGCACGTGCAAAGGCCTTGATGGACATGGAAACAGGAGGCCTAGCAGCCCCACGTGCAGGAGTAACCTTATCTACAGGAATGGTGTCGGGTAGATCCAGAACTTCGGTTTCCGGAGGAAAATCCACAACCGGCACCGGAGAGGTCTCCGAGACCGAAGGACGTGTTAGCGCTGTATCGTCGGCCTGGAGCGGTTGAATTACCGCTTCCGAAGGGACCGAAACACTAGCAGAGGGTTTAGGAGTTGCATCGGTGGAGGGCGCGAGCCGAGGATGTCGGTCCCGGTCCTTGAGTTTTTTGGTAGACTGAGTTGTCGGTTGATCCGACGGCATGATATATGCGAAAGATTCGCCGAAAATGTCTTCGGCAAATTCTGCCCGGCGCCTGAGAGTGCGCTTATTAAAGCAAGCACAGGCCGAGACGTCGTGGTCTGGGCCCAGGCAAGGAAGGCAGTAAGAATGGAAGTCCTTATGAGGTATTTGTTTACCACAAGACAAACAATTATTAACTTTCTCAATTTGTTCTGACATTGGCTGAGGCAAGAAAAAATGTTCCCCAATGGGGTACTTAGCTTTTAGATGACTTCGGTACTGAAAACACAGGAGCTGACCGACCGGCACTTGCGAACTGCTTCTGCTTCGGGCACCACGCGGCAAGAAAGACTGAAGAAGATGGCGTCGGCCGATGCCTTTATACTCCAGCCGTTCTGACGTCGGAGAGGAGGCGACACCAGTCGACGCCGGACCCAGACATTGGAATCCGGCCGACAGAGGGCTGCCTGAGGCAGGACAACCCATATGTTATGACTGCAGTTGCATTCTTGAAGGACATCAAGGTATCAGCTCAGTGGATGGCACAAAGAAACTATCAGGTTGCAAGGCAAAGACAGAAAGATAAAGAAGACAGCCAGACACCCTTCAGTCAACAAAAACCTGCTCATCAGTCCACAGGACATCAAAAGCAGATGGAAGGAGTACTTCCAGCAGCTTCTTACACAGGTTGTACTACACCAAACAGAGCCTACAGTGAGATAAGAGGAGGAGCCCACCACAGAAGTAGTAAGAACTGTACTAAAGAAATGAAGTCAGAGAAAGCAGCAGGCCCTAGATGAGGTCACGGCAGATATGAGCAAGATGTTGGGTGAGATCGGGGAGAAATGGCTCCTGAGGGTACTCACAGCAGTATGGAGAGAAAAGCATATCCCAGATGACTGCAGAATAAGCACAGTAGTGCCATGCCACTGTTCAAGAACAAAGTGGACAGTATAGTGGTATCAAACTCCTACCACACTGCATGAAAGCTCTGAAGAGGATGACTGATAAATGAATATGCAGAACAATAGAAGCTAAGACAGGAAAAGAGCAGTTTGGATTCAGATCAAACTGCATTACAACCAATCCAATGTTTGGAATGAGACAGATACTTGAAAAGAAGCTAGAAATGAGTAAAGAGTCCAACATGGCATTCCTTATTCTGGAGAAGACATACCACAAGGTCCCAAGAAAGCTGATTTGGGCAGTACTGCAGTGATCAGAAGTCCCAGAAACATTGGTAGAACTACTGCAAGCTATGTACAAGGGCCTAATGACTCAAGTGCGAACAGTGCTTGGTCTTATAGAAGGATTCCCAATGGAGTTGGTGTGCATCAGGATTCAGCTCCGAGCCCACTTCTGTTCATTCTAGTGATAGACTACATTAGCAAACGGATCAGAGAGGAGAGATCAATAACGTTGCTGTATGCAGGTGATGTGGCATTACAGGCAGACTGAGCAAGAATAGAGGAATGGAAGTTGTAATGGCAGTAAATGGGGGAAATCAGAAGAAGCCGAGAAATGAGATAGAAGGGAAAAAGTACAGTTTTGTACCTACCATAAATGTAGATGTCCGAGAGGAATGCATCTGCAGTCTTTACAAATGGGTTGTCCTGTCGTCAGGCAGCCCTTTGGTCGGCCGGATTCCAAAGTCTGGGTCTGGCTTCGGCTGGTGTCGCACTTCACCCGACGTCATTGCGGCAGTTATTAGGGTATAAAGGCATCAGCCGACGCCATTTTCCTCAGTGTTTCTTGCCCCAGATGCCAGGTGCCCTCTTGGATGGCTAAATTTGGATAAATGCCAAAGATTCCAAATAGTAGAGAGCAAACACACAAAATAAGCATGTATGTACATATATACAAACAAATACACCATAATAGATCCCCCCCAAGCTAGCTGAAGATTGGCAAATACCCTAGGAGTACCTCAGAGGGGAAGGAGGGTGGGTAATCCTGACTGCAGATGCATTCCTCTCGGACATCTACATTTATGGTAGGTACAAAACTGTACTATGTCCTTCAAGGATGCATCTGCAGTCTTTACAAATGGGTAGAATACCATAGCTAAACTAGGGGAGGAGGAAATGAGAATTGATTATGGTGTAGTTAGGATCCCTTGCAAAACAGCAGTGGCAAAACCAGCCCGGGATCTAGAGTATAGAGGTAAGTTATAATGCTTAGCAAATGTATGCACGGAGGTCCAAGTAGCAGCCTCTATAATGTCCTTGGTAGCCACTCCTCGTAAGAAAGCTGTGGTAGTGGCTGTAGCCCTTGTGGAGTGAGGCCTGATGTTCTCTGGAGTTTTCTTTCCATGGTAGGAGTAACAAAATCTAATGCAATTTCCTATCCATTTGGAGATTGTCTGTTTAGAAATTGGTTTTCCTTCCTTTCCTGTTGCATATGCTACCAGAAGCTGGTCAGTTTTTCTATTGTTTTTGTCCTGTCCAGGTAGTAGCGTAATTGTCTATGTACATCCAAGGTATGTAAGAGCCTTTCTCCCCTGTTCTGTGGGTTGGGAAAGAATGTAGGAAGGTGGATAGCCTGATTTAAAGAGACTCTGGATACCACCTTAGGCATAAATGTAGGATTTGTTCTCATGGACACTATCTTGATGGAAGATCAGGAAGGGTTGCACTGCCATTAATGCCTGTAGTTCAGAGACCCTTCTTGCTGAAGTTATTGCCAGCAGGAAAGCAGTCTTCCAGGATAAGTATTGTAATTCTGCTGTTGCTGCTGGTTGAAAGGAGGAAGAGTCAGTTTTCTAGCACAAAGTTCAAGTCCCATGCTGGCAATGGAGGTTTCCTGGGAGGTTTTACATTTTAATTCCTCTCAGAAACTGTCTGAGCAGAGGATGCGAAGACAGGAGGATCCAAGCTGTATTCTGCTGAAATAGCTGATGCATGTATCTTGATGGAAGAGTAGGACAGGCCTGTATGGAAGAGCTCCGCCAAGTACTCCAGGATGTTGGCTATGTTCACCAGTGTCACATCTTGCCCCTTTGCAGTACTCCAGATGAAATATCTTTCCATTTTGCTGCATAATTCTTTCTTGTTGAAGGTCTACGAGCCTCCAGGATTATGTCTTTAACCCTTTGGGATAAATTTGGGTTAATTGCTGTTATGTAATGTTCCAGGCAGTTAGCTGCAGAGTTTTTAGGCTTGGATGCAGGATGTTGTAGTTGTTCTGTGTTAGCAGTAATGGGATCAGGGGCAGTGTCCATATTTGTTCCCGGGACATGCTCCTCAGCAGTGGATACCAATGTTGTCTTGGGCAGTCTGGGGCTATCAGAATGATCCTCGGACGTTCCTCTTTGATCTTCAGAAGCACCTTGTGCATCAAAGGAAGTGGTGGGAATGCGTATGCTGTCAGGTTTTTCCAACTGAAAGATAGGGAGTCCACCTTCCAAGCAAGTGGGTGGTAAGTCCTTGTGCAGAATTTCTTCAACTGGTGATTGAATGGGGATGCAAACAAGTCTATTTGTGGTAATCCCCATTTTCTTGTGATGGTTTTGAAGATGTCCGGATGCAGCATCCATTCGTGGGCATCTGTTGTAGTTCTGCTTAATATGTCTGCTAGAATGTTTTCCTTCCCTGGTACATAAATTGCCTGTAACTGAATGTTGTAGCTCAGAGCCACATCCCATAGGTCCAGTGCCAGCCGGCATAGAGGGTATGAGTGTGTGCCTCCCTGTTTGTTGATGTACCACATAACTGTGGTGTTGTCTGTCCTTATCATCAACTGGCCTTCTTGGAGAAAAGGTCGGAATGCCTGGATTGCCAATTTTACTGCCATCATTTCTTTTAGATTTATGTGCAGATGCAGCTGGTCTTGAGTCCATAGGCCTTGAATGCACTTGTCCAGCATGTGTGCCCCCCAACCGAGGTCTGAGGCATCTGTCGTGATGGTTTGTCTTGGTTGCCTTTTGCACAAGGGCAATCCTGTGTTTGATTGGCAGGCCTGAGCCCACCATAGGAACTCTTGCTTCAGGCATGGGATCATTGGAATTTTGGTTTCTAGGCTGTGCTTGTGCTGGGACCACAAATTCTTTAGGTACCACTGTAGCTTTCTCATATGCAGCCTGGCATGAGGGACCAGTATTATGCAGGATGCCATGAAGCCTAGAGCTTGTAGCACTTTTCTTGCAGTTAGATGGTTCTGCTTTGTTAATGCCAAGAAGTAGAGAGGAAGTTGCTCTTTCTTTTCTGCAGTTAGAAATGCCATTTGTTTTGATGTGTCCAGTTCTGCACCCAGAAAGGTTATTCTTTGGGATGGAATCAGCCTTGACTTTTTGTATTGACTGTATATCCCAGGGCTTGCAGCAGGTAGATGACTCTTTGTAAGTCTTCTGTTAGTTTGTTTTGTTGTCCGCTTGTATCAGGCAGTCGTCCAGGTAGGGATAGATTTGAATCCCTGAAGTCTGCAATGAGCGATTACTGATGCCAGGCATTTCGTGAACACTCTGGGCAGTAGATAAGCCAAAGGGCAATGCTGAGAATTGATAATGCTCTGATCCTGCAAGAAATCTGAGGTATCTTCTGCAAATTGGTCTTATGGGGACGTGCAGGTATGCCTCCTTGAGATCTAGAGTTACCAGCCAAGACTCCTTGCCCAGCATGGGAAGAAGCTGCTGTAGGGTCAGCATTTTGAATTTTGGAACAATGAGGAATGTGTTTAAAGCGGACAGGTCTAGAATAGGCCTCCATTTGTTTTCTTTTCTTGGTACCAGGAAGAGTCTGGAGTAAAATCCCTTTCCTTGCTCCATAGATGGTACCTTTTCCACAGCTCTCATTCTTAATAATTGAGATATTTGTTTTAGAGCTTCTGCCCTTTGAGTAGTGGTAGGTTTGGCATTCCTCTCTTTCCTGGTAGAGTATGGAAATGGAACCTGTAACCTTGGTCTGTAGTTTGCAAAATCCATTTTTCTCTTGTAATGCAGTGCCAGTTTCTTGAAAATAAGGTTAGCTTTCCGCCTAAGGGTGCTTCTAGTTGTTCCCTGGTAGGCGGTGCCACCGCCAAGTCACTGTGATTGAGTTGTTGTAGTGGTGGTGGCTGTATCCGTGCCTCGTTGGTTGTTACCCTGCCGCTGGCGATCCCTGTAGGCACCCCTGGATTGGTTTCTGCCTCTAGAGCGCCTATTCCTGCCTCTTTGTGCCTTAGAGGAGTCCGGAAAGGACCAATTCTTGGAGGGCCAGTTCCTGCTAAACCTTGGAGGTTGAACTTGTAAGAAATCTTTCACTGTTTGCACAGATTTTGCTTTCTCTTCCATCTTTTTTAGTACCTGCTGTGCAGGGGAACCAAATAAATTGACCTTGTCCATAGGTGCATCCAAAAGTTTTGATTTGACATGGTCTGGTAATGCCTGTTCTTTCAACCATGCATGCCTCCTGATAACTGTGCCAGTCATGGCTGATCTAAAGAAAGCCTCCAGTGCATCATAGCCACATTTTAAAGAATGGTTACTAACCTGCTGTATGTTATGCACCATTTCTTGAACATACTTTTTATCTAAAGATTCTACAGAGGACAGCTTTTTAGTTAACTGGTCAAGCATAAACTCTTGATATTGAATCATATGAAATTGGCAGTTCAAAGCTCTAGCTGACAAAGTAGCAGAGGTGTAAACTTTTTTACCCCATCTCTCTAAGGACCTGGATTCCCTTTCAGAGGGGAGGGGGTTTTTAGAAGAAGTAGCTGCTACAGCTTTAGGACCCTGGGAGATAGTCTCTGGATCTGCAAAAGGAGCCTTATATAAGTGGTGATGAGTGTCCGGGACCCTGTAGTACCTATCGGGCTTAGCAGGGGCCGGAGGTAAAGAATCAGGAGCAGTGCAAGCATCATTAAATGCATCATCAACAACAGAAAGAACTGGAGGTATAGCTAAGGGCCTATGCTGTGGCAAATGTAGAAAGGTCCTAAGCCTTTTCTAGAGTCTGAGAAATCTTGGCCCTGCCACTGAAATTGTTCCCTCATAGCATGCAAGGTTTCCCCAAAGGAAAATTCCTCAGGAGGAGAGGCTGAAGGGATGGACTCCTCAGCATCAGAGTCTTCGTAAGGAGAATAAGAAGCCTCAGGAGGGTCTGTATGTTCTGAGTCATCAGAGGAATCATCTGTGGATACTGGCTCAGGGGGCTCTGCTCTAGGCCTCTTTTCTGGAGGAGGGAGAGGCCCTGTCTGGATGAGGCTGGGCTCCACGAATTAAAGAGATGAGATCCTCAGCCAAAGAAAGCATATGGGAGCTGGAGCTGAGCCTGTGAGAGGGGGGCTTGGCAGGCACAGGTTTTGGTGCTTTGGCTGCTTTAGCCCTGGCAAAGGCCTTAATAGACATAGCTGGAGGAGGCCTAGCAGCTCCACGTGCAGGGTTTGAAATATCCAGGGGAATGGTGTCTGATAAATCCTGTGAAACCGCAACAGAAGGTTGGATTTCAGAAGCCATTTCTACCAGGTTAGAAGAGGCCTCGGTAGAAGGCATGTTATCGGCTGAAGAAAGAACCGCTTGCTCGGTTTCGGCCAAAACCGAGACACTCGTGGTTTGCTTAACCGCGGTTTTGGCTGAAACCGCAGACCGCGAGTGTCGGTCCTTTTCTTTGCGTTTTTTGGTTATTTGCGTAGTCGGAGGATCCGACGGCATAATGTAGGCAAAATCGGAGCCGAAAATCTGTTCGGCAAAGTCCGAACGACGTCTAAGCGTCCGCCGGTAAAAGAAGCACAGGCTAGACAAGCTGCTACGTCGTGGTCTGGGCCTAAACAATGTATGCAATAGGAGTGGAAATCTTTATGAGGTATTTGTTTCCCACAAGATAAACAGTTATTAAGTTTCTCTGACATCGGCTGAGGCAAGAAAGAGTCCCCAACGGGGTACTTAGCTTTATAGAAGTCTTCGAAGAAGTATTCGGAAGTAGTAATCTCTGGATCTGACCGACCGGCACTTGCGAACAGCTTCTGCTTCGGGCGCCACGCGGCAAGAAAGACTGGGGAAAATGGCGTCGGCTGATGCCTTTATACCCGAATAACTGCCGCAATGACGTCGGGTGAAGTGCGACACCAGCCGAAGCCAGACCCAGACTTTGGAATCCGGCCGACCGAAGGGCTGCCTGACGACAGGACAACCCATTTGTAAAGACTGCAGATGCATCCTTGAAGGACATCAGTGGAACAGGTTAACAGCTTCAAAGTATCTGGGAAGGGTGGCTGAGGAAAACAGAAGTCTAAACGAAGAGGTCAAAGACAGAATTAGAGTTGCAGCAGCGAAGTGGCACAGTGTGTCGGGGTAGTGTATGACAGAAGAATGCCAAAGAAGTTTATAAATAATGTGTACAAAACAGTGGCGTGACCAGTAGTACTGTATGGTACACAAACCTGGGCAGTAAAAGCAAAGCAGCTGAGGAAGCCAGAGGTGATGGAGATGAACTGCCAGAGACAGATGGTAGGCTGCACACTGTACGGCAAACAAAGGAATGAGGACATAAGAACAGAAGCCAAAGTTGCTTCAACTGCAGAAAAGGTCAAAGAGAACAGATTATGGTGGTTTGGGCACATATGCAGAAAAGCAGAAGACAATCTGGTGAAGAAATCTGGGACAGACAGGGAAAAGGCAAGAGGAAATGAGGGCATCCAGCAAAGAGGTGGATGGATTGTGTGAGAAAAGACCTGCAATGGTCAACCATGACTGTCGAAGAAGGTAGCAGAGTGGCATTGAATACGAAGGGATGGTGACAAGTGGCACAACACCCAAAACCCATATAGAAAATGGGGAAAAGGGGGTCACTGATCATGATGATTATTGCCCTACACTTCATAAAGGTCCTCTGTTCTGGTGCTAAATTTCTAAGCTCTACTAAAGCAAATAATTCATTGGAGAACTCACTATACTCCTGTTACATCTCTAAACTATGGAAGACCATCCTTACAACTGACTTTTTGCCCTTCTCTGCTTGAATCACTACACCCCCCTAACAACTTCCCCTTATGTAATACACCCCTTTTCACCCCGCTTGTAAACAACACTTCTCAAATTTCTCTTTTTTTTTTTAAATGCCTCCATCAACCACTCTGCCCCTATCAAGCATCCCCTGTATACCAAAGTTATAGACCTAGCTACACCAATTTGGAACAGGCAGCCTAACTAGAAGTAACCCGAAACCGTACTCTCTTAGTCACATTCTATTACCACTATCCCGCTTTACACTACTTCCCCTCCTACATAATTTTACAATTTACTTCATTAAATCTCTTGAACCTTTTACAAACCTATACAATACTAAAATCTCCCTTCTTACATAATTTTATAAGTTACAACATTATGATTCCTGAACTTTCAAACTTTACTTTACTGAAATGTAAGAACACTAAACTTTTTTATGCTTTCCGTTCTAAAGTATCAATTTACTACCCACAATATCTTAGAGCTGCAAGAACAGTACACAACTATATATACCAGTCTGGTACTTTTTTAATGAAAAATGTAGCTACTGCTTATCTGAGAACTGCCTGAAATTTACTTGCTAATATAAGTGTACTGTGATGGAGCTTTACTCCATGGGTCTCCAATGCAATGGGATCTGCCCAGTCAGACTTTTATGGTCAACAAAGACAAATAAAGAAGATCCCTCATTTCTTTCATATTGATAGTTTCCTTCAAGAACTGAAGTTGCCATTTCCCCTAGACTCGGTGTGATCCTGTCCATGTCACCACCATGTGTCATCCAAGGCTTCTATATGAACCTGTTGAAGTGAAGGAGGTGTGAAAATTAATGCCGGGTTGAGGATGACTTGTCCCGGCAAAGTAGCTCTTTCTTGAGACAAGGGAGGAGGGGAAATCAAAGGATCCAAGGGGTGGCAGTAATGGAACCACGCATCTTTCAGGTACCACTGGATTTTCCTCATGTGGAGTCTGGCTAGGGAGAGCACATGAATGGTGGCTACCATGAATGCCAATGTCCTTAGCATCTTCCTTGCTTAGCAATAGGTTGTGGAGGAGAGCTTTTGGAAGTAAACAGACTATGAACTTTCAACTGGGGAAGAAAGGCATGCACTTTTTTTTGTGCCCAGTGTGCAGCCCGGAAACACTATATCCTGTGTAAGAGCCACATGTGACTTTTAGTTGCTTATAGTAAAACCCAGACCTGTCAGAAGATGGAGGGTGAAGTGAAGAAACTGAAGAATTTTTGGATATAGAACCTGTATCAGAAGGTCATCCAGGTAGGGGAAAATCTGAATTCCATGAGTATTATAGGAAGCTATTATTGGAGCTAGGCACTGTGTGCATACTCTTCGGGTGGTGAAAAGACCAAAAGACAGAGCAGTAAACTGAAAATGCAAGGATCTAGAGAAAACCTGTGGAATCTCAAGCAATAAAGACGAATAGGAATTTGAAAGTAGGCATCCTTCAGCTCTAATGACACTAAAAACGCCTTTGGGAGGATGAAAGCTAGAGAAGTCTGAATAGCATTTAGAAGGATGGTACCTTCATAGGTGTGTACTAGGCTAATGGCTCTGGAGCCTTTACAAGGCTAGCCCATAGAATTGCCCTGGCATTGTGCCACCCATCATTAGTTCTCAGTGCCCCTATTGAGTAGAGCCACTGGAGTGATCCCCGGGGTGAATTTTCTATTTCCCATCCACTCATCAAGATTTCTCTTGAAGAAGGCCAGTGATGTACTCTACTCGACATGTATGGGAAGTCTAGTCCAGAGCATGGGCAGTCTCTGGGTTATGGACCTGTCCCTCCAGCATGTTCTGTTGATTATGGTAATGGGGTTCAAGGTCTCTGGAGCATGTGGTGCGGAGGGACTGGGATTTCTTTAGATGTAGCATTTCTAACAGAGCTGGGTCAGACATGGCCTTGTAAGTCAAGCAGAGATCGCGTTTTAGTACACGTTATGAGACAGAGAATAGCTGGAGGTTTTTTTTGAGTCTGTTCATGTAGGACATGTGTTTAAGGCCTAGGATCTTCTTTGTGACGTACTGTTGGGGTTTCTCTAGCTGTTTAGTGAGGTGCATGCTAAATGGGGCATTATACTCGATGACTGGTCTAATAAGGGAAGAGTGGAGAGAGATGATGACCTCTTTCTTCCTGGATGCAAAACCCTTAGTAATGAGATGTGCCACATAGAAGGACTTCCTGACCACAGTGTAAATGTGGTGGTCGAAGGAGAGGCTGCTGTCAACCTATGTCCCCAGATCTCTTATAATGCCTTCAACGGGCTCCCATCCACGTGGTAATTAGTGAAAACTGAGTTTTTCCCAAAAGGGATGGCGACGCATTTTTTTGACATTAAGCTTAAGGCCATGGTTTCGACACCAGTCATTGGTCTCAGTGAGGCCTTTCTGTAGGATGTCTGCATCACTTGGAGAGTTAATAATGGCTCCCAGCCTGCAGTCATCTGCGAACGTGGTAAGTCAGAGTCCTTCAATGTTGGCTTGGACTTCTGAGAAATAGATGCCAAACAGGAATGGACCCAGGACTGATCCCTGTGAGACTCCACTAGTGACTGGTCTGCAGTCTGACTTTGAGTCTGCTACTTTTACACTGTGGACTTGAACTGTGAGCCAATTTGCATCCCACCTGGTGATACAGGGGTTGATGCCTAGATTGGTGAGTTTATCAATAATTCCTGAGTGAGGAATGGTATCTTACCTTCTTGTACTTTCTTCTGGTAAGTGCTCAGTATAGACATATCTAGGATGGGTATCCACTGCCCTTCTTTCCTTGGAACTAGAAAACTCCTGGAGTAAAATCCTTTCCCCACAAAGTCCTTTGGGACTTCCTCAATAGTACCCTGATTAAGGGGTCCTGAATAATGGGGTCTAGAATGGATTTGAGGAGGTTGTGACACAGTTTTCAGAGGGGGAATGTTTTCTCAAGATAAGGTATAGTTGTCCCTGATGATGGAGAGGACTCACTTGTCTGTGGTAATAGCTTCTCATATGGTCAGGGACAGCAACAACTTTTGGGAAAGAGAGGTAACGGGGCTAAAGACAGGAGGAGGGTTGTTGCAGTAGTAGTTTCGCTAGTAGTAGTAGACGTTTTGCTTCAAAAGGGTGGCATTCCAGATGGATGTTCCTTATGTTTTTTTTCAGAGTATTTTTTTCCTAAAGGTTTTCCTTCGTTTCCCAACTGTCATACGATTCCTACTAATGAAGAGGCGGATTTAGATGGGTGGTTCCTATGGTACCTAGGAACTGAGGACAGTAGGATCTATCTGCAGTCCTTCATGGCCTTACCTTGGTCTTGGAGAATTTTGAATAGATTGGCCAAAAAGTAAGTCTCTGTCCAAGGGTAAGTCTGGAAATTTAGATTTGAAATCCTAAGGTTTACGCTGGCAGCAAAGCCATGCATATCTGAAAATAGATCCAGTGGCAACTGCTCTAGAAGAAGCATTCACAGCACTGTAACTGCACTTAATGCTATGTCTGGTAATCTGAGTGGCCTGCGAAAGTTGGCTCTGCATTTGAAGTTTAGACCCTGCTGCAAGAAGATCCAATTTTACTTTGTTTAAGGAATGCAGGACACAGATTAAATACTTTGTCATTTGAGTCTAAAGCAATTAACTGCATTAAAGGCAAGGACATCAAAGGTGTAAATCTTCTTTCCCCATTTGCCCTAGCCCTACTATCTTTGTCAACAGGTACGGAATTTGCCCTGGACAGAAGCTCAGGGGGCTTATCTGAAGAGACAAACTGCAGAAGGGTCTGCCACTGGGCTCTTACATAGTCATTTAAGGTAATCAGGGGCTTTGTAAAACCTGACTGGTCTTTCAGGAACTGGTGGTTGAAAATCAGGTGCAGAAGAGGTAGACTGAAAGGCGTCGGGGAAAGCCTAAAGGACGGGTGGGACTGGACTTCCAAGATGGCTGCACATTGAGTAACAGCTTGTTTTTAAGCTCTCCCAGTGTGAAAACAAACTCAGTATAAAAGGCCAGTAGATTTGTGTTTATGGGTAAATTTCAGTAAAACACTAGTAAGTGAACTGCCTGGATGCCAGGAATAAAGAAATACAGAAGACCTGGAAAAAAAAAACAGCTACAAAAAGCAGGGCCGGCCTTAGCTGATATGGTGCCCTAGGCGAAGTAGTGCTCCGGCGCCCTTTAAGCCACACCCATGTCATATTCATGAAACACCCCTACGAGCCACGCCCACAGGTCGGTCACTCCCCAAGAAAGCCATTCCAGTCATTTTCTTTAATTATTTACATGCATAAAAGAAATGATACCTTGTAATGTAGTTTAAACTGCAAGTGAAGATGGAAATTTCCTTTAAAAAACCTGCTTTGTCTGTTGCTCCTTCACACATCCTTTACTATAAAATTCATGTCTTCAGAAAATAGAAGCCTTTGGATCAATGCTTGACTAGGGCTAAGAATGCAAAACACTGTACTACAAAGGATATCTCAAATGGATTCTGGACCCTCAAGGTCCATCCCCAAGACTCCTACAAACTGGCTTTCTCCTTTGGTCGAAAACAGTTCCCTTGGAGTAGGTGTCATTTGGAAGACTGAACTCAGCTGCAGATTTCAATCTTCCTGCAAATGACCATGCCTGATACAGAAAGTAGAGGGAATCTGATTTAAGAGGATGAACTAATCAAAAGCGACCCTATTGCTAAAGTGACCTATGTGTTAAACCAGCAAAATAATGCTGGGGCCAAATTGTCCCCCCACAAAAGGATTGTGGTTCTGAAACAAGGGCAAGTATCTAGAGTATGAAATTGGGCCAGATGGTTTATGTATTCAAAACAACAATATATAGGCTAGCCAATGAATCTACCCTCCAAAAAAACAGATGAGACTAAGAAGCCTTCTAGGTATATGTAATTATTCAAGACAGTTTATTCAGGACAATGTAAAAGTGGCATATCCCCTTACCAAGCTACTGAAAAACTCAGAACCCTGGGTATGAGGGAAAGAACAAGAAAAAGCCATGAAAGCTTTAAAGGATATCTTGAGTCAGGCCACATGCCTGGCATATCCACAGCTGGATAAGGACTTCTATCTTTTATTGTCTGCTTTCTAGTCTTCGAGTGTATTTTATTGCTATTAACTAATCTGCACAAGTAACTGATTTGTCTGCAGTTAAAAGCATTCTGTATCTTTACAAATCTTTATCTGTTTAAATACTTTTATCTGTTTAAAAACTTTAGGCGGTCTCTGCCCTCCCTCCCTCCCTCCCAGTTGGTGTCTTGCTCTTATACTTGGTGGCTTTGCAGTTGCCCGCTCCTACTGTAAATCTGATCTGTGACACTCCTCCCTGTCTTGTGTCATTAGCTCATTCTACCTAGTACAGAGAGAACATTTGATGAGGCCTTCTGTTTCTCCTTTTTCCCTTTCAAAAAAAAAAAAAAAATAAATTTTTTTTGCCTGAACCTCCTTGTGTTCTGACTGTGCTTCTCAAACATTTTGGAAATATAGAGTATATTTCAGACCATTTATTATAACTGTAATTGCCTAATATTACTACAACTGAACTGTTCTAGGTTGCACTGCATCTGAAGTGTTTGTGTGTTTTAGCTGCTTTTCTGTATATATAGACTTCTCTGTTTCTTTAACTAAATAAGCTCTGCAAAGTTGTTTTATTGCATTCCTGCCTGTATTTCTCAGTTTTTTGCACTTTTAAAGTTTGTTTTTGCTTAGTTTAACTGGTAGGCTACACACTCAAGTGCGCTAGCCGAATTAAACCATTTACCGTGTTTCTGTATCGAATTTCTGCTATTTTGTATAATAATAATAAAAAAAAAAAAAAAATCCTTGTTTCCAACCTTTACTGAACTAGAATAGTCCAGTCTTCAGGTATTGCTGATCTCTGGGCTGTGTCATAGTTCCTGTGTTGGCCATATCCTTATTTGGATAGGGGGAAGCTTCTTTGTTCACCAGTGAGAGTGGGGAGCTCTGAGCAGCCTATCTGTCCCTTGAGGAGTGGTTCCAGTCCAGTGACCTGTAGCTTATTGGCCATTTTGGGCCATTTCCTATCTCTTTCTAACCCCCTTCTTTAAAGCCAGCCTTAGCGAGCTTTTGCGCTTGTAATTTAAAGTTTGTCCTGTTTGTTGCATTTACCTGTTGAGGCTACACACTCAAGTCCACTAGCCTGTGTTACATATTTATTGCATTTTTCTGGTTTGTTGCAAAAAAAAAATTATCCTTGTTTTCCATCTTTCCTGACCTAGAGTAGCCCAAATACAGGCTTTGCTGTATTCTGGACTTTTGGAAAGTTCCTGTGTTGCCCATTTCCTTTCTTGGATAAAGGGAGGCTTCTTTGTTCACCAGTGGCAGTGGGGAGCTTAGAGCAGCCTATCTATCCCTGGAGGAGTGTTCCCAGCACAAGAATCTGGTAGTCTACTGGCCATTTTGGGCCAATTTCTAGCTCTTTCAGGTCCCCCTGTATAAAACCCGCTTTGGCGTGGTTTTTGCGCTTGTTACTACTCAGCCAAGCTCCTTGTGGTACTGCAGATGGTTCTAGCAGCAGAGAGGCTAAAAGAGCGACTATTAACCTGATAAAAGTTTTTTTTCCCTGCTACTACCTGGGTGACTGTCAGATCTAGCTAAACTGCAAGTATTTCTGCTTTGTAACTGTTTAAAGTTGTTTTTGCGTCTGCACTTTTAAAGTTTGCCCTGTTGGTTGCATTTACCTGTTGAGGCTACACACTCAAGTGCGCTAGCCTGTGTTACATATTTATTGCACTTTCCTGCTGTTTGTTGCAAAAAAAAATTATCCTTATTTCCCATCTTTCCTGACCTAGAGTAGTCCAAATACAGGCTTTGCTGTATTCTGGACTTTTGGAAAGTTCCTGTGTTGCCCACTTCCTTTCTTTGATAAAGGGAGGCTTCTTTGTTCACCAGTGGCAGTGGGGAGCTTGGAGCAGCCTATCTATCCCTGGAGCAGTGTTCCCAGCACAAGAATCTGGTAGTCTATTGACCGTTTTGGGCCATTTTCTAGCTCTTTCAAGTCCCCCTGTATAAAACCTGTTTTAGCGCGATTTTGCGCATAGTGCAGCATCATTGGGTTTAAACCATTCTCGGCTCCACAAAGTCTGCTCTTCACTTTTTCCCTTACAACTGATCTAGTATCTCATAATAAACACCCTATTCCCACTCTAAAGCCTGGCACTTGCTCACTAAAGCATATATAAATAAGTCAGCACTAAAAAATTAAAAGCACTACACCCTCACAAACTCCCCTTAAGTACTTTGTTCCCCGTTGGCCCTTTTTCCAATTATACAGGAATTCCCAATACTATTCTAGCATGTCCAAACGTCAGTTGTCAATCTCCTCTCCGGTCCAGCTGGTGAATCTGGGAATTTTGAGGCAATGTTATAACTGCCTCATGTACACAGACAACCCCTCTCCTCCTCCCAACAAATTCCAACACATGTGAGAGATGCAACCATATAGCCAAACTGGAGGATAAGCTCTCTCAACTCAGTACTGGCGTAACCAGTCAGGAGGAGAAGGAAACCACACTCACTACAATTCCAGTCAAACAAAGACCTACCACAACAGCAAACCAAACACATAAACACACAAAAACATACTCGGAGGCTCTAAATAAAAATCTGCCTAAGCAGCAGAGACCTCCAAAGCAGACACCCAAGCAACCGCTACCCCAAAACAAAACACGTGCAACACATAGCTCACAAAGCCAGTGTGCCGAACAGTCATAGCCCTTAAGGCTAAACAACACACCTGATACACTTGTAATAGGTGACTATCGTCAGGCACACTGACGTCCCGCTCACCAGGCTGAACAAGAAGGTCACGGTGAGCTGCCTGTCGGGCGCTAGGATCCGCCACATAACACAAGCACTCAGGTCACTCCAAGGTAAGTACAAATATGACTCGGTCATCGTCCATGCTGGTGTGAATGACCTGAGACGTACCTCCCTGGACTACATGAAAAGAGACAGAGGAGCTCTCTGAGCATGTAGCCCAGGCCGGTATGACCCTGACCTTGAGTGGCATCTTACCCTCACCAAGAATGATGCCACAATATGAAGACAAGATGATCAATTTCAACAATTGGCTTAAGTATTGGTGTCATTCAAAGGGGATCCAATGCCTGTCTGCCTGGGATGACATGCTCGACAAGCCACGATGCTTCGCTAGGGATGGCTTGCACCCGTCACCCCTGGGCTTTCGGATATTGGCAAAGGCTCTTGCCACCCCCATAGTGCCTTTTTAGGCAAGGCTCAAAAGACAAATCCACCTCCATAGGTATCACAAAGATAAGAAACTAAGAGTAATGCTACTCATCGCCAGAAGTCTAGACCTCAAGATGCATGCACTCAAAACTCTCCTTAGCATGGAGAACATCAATATCTGTACAGTAACAGAAACCTGGTTCAAGGCTCCCGAGAGCACCCCAGCACTACCAGGTTATACCTCATACCATGTTTTTCGGCCCCAAAATTTGGACTGAACCACAAAAGGAGGGGGAGTATCAATATTCATCAAAGATACCCACACCTCCAGGTTGGTGGCACTGCACGAAGTATCAGAGACTATCCATGTGCAACTAACAGTGGGTAAAACTGCCTTCCAGTTTATAGCCTGCTACAGACCACCCTCCCAAACCCAGGAACCCCACTCGGCCTTCCTGAGAACACTGGAAAATATGAAGGTCTCTCCAAACACCATTATATTGGGCGACTTCAACTACCCTAACATAGACTGGGAGCATTGCTCTAGCTCCAACACCCTAGCCCAAAGGTTCCTAGAATTTAGAAACTCAAATGCTATGGAACAACTTGTTGCCACTCCCACAAGAGGGGAAAACATACTGGACCTGATCATCACCAACATGGGGACTCTATGCTCCAGACCAGAAGTGTATCCCTCACTGGTAAGAACAGACCATAAACTAATCTCATTAGATATCCACATCCTGACCCCAGCCCCTGCCCAGGAAAACCACCGTGAAAAACTTGTCTAAAGCAAATTTCACACTCCTCAAAACCGAGGTGAAATCCTTCAAAGCCCTCGGGCCTGTGGAAAATACGGCCCCAGACCGCAGAATCCTTTATAAATGCATTCTATGAACACCTTCAGGAATGCATGGATCATGCAATCCCAAATAAAACCAAGACCCAATCCTCCAAGGTTAGGGGTCCTGTCTGGTGGACCCCAGCCATAAACGAACTATACAATAGAAGGAGGAAGCTACTACATGATAGAGCAAAATCCCAAAAAGAGAAGGCATCTCTGATCAGTATTAGCAAAAAAACTACGGGCACTCATAAAATCGTCTAAGGCCAGCTTCGAGAGAAAAATTGCACAGGACACCAAGGATAATCACAAGGCTTTCTTTAGTTATGTTAGGAACCTGGCTGGGAATTCCCAGATATGCTCAGAATTAGTCCAAAATGACAAAAAAATACACTGAACCCACAGACATTGCCAACATCCTAGCTGACAGGTTCAGCGCAAACTTCTCCCCCCCTTCCCCACCAAAAGGGCAAATATCTATCCCAGCAGAGTGCTGCCCCCCTGACATCTCAGATGCTCAGGTAAGAGTCGTCCTCTCCAAAGCAAAAAACACAGCATCAATGGGATCAGACGGTGTCCCGGGCTGCGTCCTACATGAACTCCAAGAAGAATTAACCCAAACATAAAACTACTGTTCAATCTCAGCCTTACTACAGGATATGTACCCAAAGAGTGGCATACAGCAACAGTGGTCCCTCTCCACAAAGGTGGTGCCTCAACGGATCCTGGAAACTATCGCCCCATAAGCCTGACTAGCTTGGTCTGCAAAGCTATGGAAAGGATCATCATGGACCTCATAACTAAAGATATTGGGGACCTACAGACACTGGATCCTACCCAGTCCGGCTTTGTTAAGGGCAGATCCTACCTCTTAAACCTGGTCGATTTCTTTGAAACAGTCACCAAGGCCATTGACGAGGGGAAGGTGGTCCACACAGCCTACCTGGACCTTGCAAAAGCCTTCAATACTATACCCCACTCGGGCATTATAGATAAGCTCACCAGCTTAAATATAAACCCCTATGTCACTAGATGGGTTGCAAACTGGCTCAAGGACAGAACCCACATGGTTAGAATTGCTGGAGCCATGTCAGACTCCAAACCAGTTACAAGTGGCGTCCCACAAGGCTCAGTCCTTGGACTCTCTCTTGTTCGGTATATATTTCTCGGAGATACAGGCTAACACGGAAGGGCTGTGGCTGACCATGTTCGCAGATGACTGCAAACTGGGCGCCATAATCGACTCTCCAGCCGACACAAGCATCCTACAAAAGGGCCTCATAGAAACAGACAACTGGTGCCAGAGCCATAGCCTCAAGCTAAACGCCAAAAAGTGTATAGTCATCCCCTTTGGCAAAACAAAGTGCCCACAAATTACCACATAGGTGGTAATCCATTAAGTACGGAAGAAGTAATTAGGGACCTGGGTACCCAAGTTCATAGCAATCTCTCATTTGACAACCACGTGGCCAAAGTGGTTAGAAAAACATTTTATATAGCCCACCTAATCAAGAAGGGATTCACATCTAGATCAGGGGAGGTCATCGTGCCTCTTTACTCTTCCCTCGTCAGGCCCATAATTGAGTACAATGCCCCTTTTGGGATGTACCTTACCAGACACCTGCAGCAATTGGAAAGACCCCAAAAGTACCTCACCAAGAGGATCAAAGGGCTCAAACAGATGCCATATGCTGCCCGGTTAAAGAAACTCCAGCTCTACTCAGTGGCATACCGCCTGCTCAGAGGCGATCTGTGCCTAACGTATAAAGCCATGTCCAACCCGGAATTAACGGACATTCTGCACCTCAGAAAATCCAAATCCCATCGTGCTACGCGCTCGAGAGACTTGAACCTCAGCACTGAAATAAATAGGACATGCTGGAGGGACAGATTCATAACCCAGAGGCTCCCTTCACTCTGGAATAAAATCCCAGTCCAGGTTAGGCAGAGTCCCTCATCAACTCTCTTCAAGAGGAATCTTGATGAGTGGATGGGAGATTGTAGGTTTACCCCGGGTATCACTTCTGTGTCACTGTTAGACAGAGGCAGAGTATACTAACCTCGAAAAAGGGCATAGCAAAATTCATTTAAAATGGGTGGCGAAAGCCAAACACATTCTGGCTAGGCTTATAAATGCCCTAGGCCAGATAGCCTAGTATGAACCTATGAACCTATCTAGACACAGGGTATACTGACAGTAGTCAGTGCTGCCCTATATCAAAGGCATGATTCGGATCACTGTGTTGTAGTATATGCCAGCAAGACCCTGAGTGGGGTAAATAAACAGTTTTTTGAGTGTGAAAGGGCTCTCTTTTCTACCATATGGGCAATACAGAGATTTAAAAACTATATTTGTGACAAAAACTTTATGGTACAGCCTTAACATCAACCCACTGCCCTTCTGGGAAGCCAAAACTAAGGGAGGGTAACATGTTTAGTAGCAGAATTGTGACCTGGACTTTAACCTTCCAAGAGCAACATTTTGGAAATAAAATATACCCAAAAAACAAAAAGAGCTCAATTGCCCAAGAACTGGTAGATCTGTAGATTATGTCTGCAGAGAATCTGAAGAGCCTTGTCAACCTCCTCAGTAGGACTCAGCACTAGACCTTACTAGGCCACAAAACAGACACTACCATTGTGATGAAAATGTGTGCAAAGACTTTCTGAAGACTTATACTGATGCTGCTATTTTAGTCAGGATGGAAACAGATGATGTGGCCTGGAGCAGTATGGCATTCAGACAAACCATGCCTTCTGTCAGCAGACAAGCCCTGCCCTCCTGTCAGCAGACAAACCGTGCCTTCCTGTCAAGTACCACCTTGGACACAAAACTAGTCAGTCTGCTGAATTCACATCTGTATATGTAGCTGTAAAAACAGCAGTCCAATTCAATATTACCCTGAGCAAGTATTAACGGCCATGCATACCACTCCTAATAAATCCACAAGGGTTTTGCCTTCTGAGATGATGACTGGTAGGAGAATGGTGCTTTTGCATTCACTGTATATTTCAGAGGATTAAAGGCTGGCACATGCCACCACTGCCCATGATAATGTGAGCCATCTAAGAGAGCACTTAAAACAAGCCTTTGCCCTATACTAATTTGAAAAAGACTGTGCATGTGTACAAAATCTATTATGATTGAAAGGCCAGCCCAATTGAATACCAAATAAGTAGCAAGGTATTCTATTTTAACTACAACAGGGAAAAAGAAAAAACAAATTCCTGCTCA
The DNA here is from genome assembly GCF_019279795.1 of Protopterus annectens. Lineage (NCBI taxonomy): Eukaryota > Metazoa > Chordata > Ceratodontiformes > Protopteridae > Protopterus > Protopterus annectens. The sequence goes on along the minus strand of NC_056729.1, from coordinate 1,454,291,761 downwards.
ACTGGGATGGGCCATTCTTAATAAGATATACGATTCCCCCAATGACCTAGCAAATAGAAATATAGATAAAAAGCACTGGTGAAGCTTTACTTAAATGGGTTCATATTAATAATCCATGGCCTTGTCATGAATATAAAGCAGTCCTACCTATCTTGGAAGATGAACAGACAAACAGATAGGCTTCTGAATGCATATCTTCTGTACCATATTTTACCTTGCTGTAGACACATCTAGCTAAATTTAAAGTACCTAAGGTAAAGGGAGAAATGAGTTCCATTAGAAAATGCACACAAAAACATTCATGGGGCCCTACAGGGCACCAATCAACACCTTGGAATGCCTCCTGCTGCACTTTTTTTCTTTCTTCTCTTAAAATATGTCAGCAGCAGTGCAGCAGTATAGTTTTGGACTCTAACAGACTAAATGGCATTTCTTCTGCAATGTACGGTATGCTGCTTAGATATTAAAATATTTACCAGCTTCTCCATCATTGCCTGGCTGTACAGCAATATGTGTTATATTTTATTTTTGTTTGATAATCTATTATATTTTTTTCCTAACACCAATGTTTTGGAGTGCACACAGTAATATTGTATAATCTGATGTTTGCTTGTTAAGCTGGTTAAAAAAAAAAAAAATATATATATATATATATATATATGTAAGACTTACCTTCAATTAGTCGACTAACATGTACATTGACATCCTAAAGGCAAACCACTGTATGTTGAAAACCAAAACTTCGACTACCTACTACGCATGCATTGAGGAAGAACATTGGTGCATGCAACTTTATTATATATACTAACTCTTACATTGTACAGTTGCAGGGAAAGGGAATATTACCCTAACCAGGGATTTTCGATCTTGTACACTTGTCAACTGTCTGAATAATTGACCAAATGCAGTCGATTAAACAGATGTTAACCAAACCTACATAACCCATATATAGATACATCTTCTTCTTCTTCTTTCGGCTGCTCTTGTTAGGGGTCGACACAGCAGATCAACTGTTTCCATTTCTTCCTGTCCTCTGCATTTTGCTCTATCACACCAACCACCTGCATGTCCTCTCTCACCACATCCATAAACCTTATCTTAGGCCTTCCTCTTTTCCTGTTACCTGGCAGCTTCATCCTTAGCATCTTTTTCCTAATATACTCTGCATCCCTCCTCAGCACATGTCCAAACCAACGTAATCTTGCCTCTCTGGCTTTGTCTCCAAACCTTCCAACCTGGGCTGTCCCTCTAATATACTTATTCCTAATCCTGTTCATCCTCGTCACACCCAGTGCAAATCTTAACATCTTCAACTCTGCCACATCAAGCTCTGACTCCTGCCTTTTTGTCAATACCACTGTCTCCAACCCATATAACACAGCTCACTACCCACTTGTAGACCTTCCCTTTCACTCTTACTGGTACTCATCTGTCACAAATCACTCCTGACACTCTTCTCCATCCACTCCATCCTGCCTGTACTCTCTTCTTCACCTCTCTTCCACACTCACCACTACTCTGAACTGTTGGTCCCAAGTACTTAAACTCATTCACCTTTGCCACCTCTACTCCCTGCATCCTCACCATTCCTCTATCCTCCTGCTCATTCACACACATATATCCTGTCTTAGTCCTGCTGACCTTCATTTCTCTTCTCTCTAGAGCATATCTCCACCTCTCAATGGTCTCCTCCACCTGTTCCCTACACTCACTACAGATCACAATGTCATCTGCAAACATCATAGTCCACGGAGACTCCTGTCTGATCTCATGTCAACCTGTCCATCACCATTGCAAATAAGAAAGGGCTCAGAGCTGATCCTTGATGTAATCCCACCTCCACCTTAAACGCATCCGTCACTCCCACTGCAGACCTCACCGCTGTCACACTCCCCTTGTACATATCCTGTACCACTCTTACATACTTCTCTGACACTCCCGATTACTCATACAATACCACAACTCCTTTCTAGGCACCCTGTCATATGCTTTCTCTAAATCCACAAAGACACAATGCAACTCCTTCTGACCTTCTCTGTACTTCTCCATCAACACTCTCGGAGCAAACATCGCATCTGTAGTGCTCTTTCTTGGCAGGAAACCATACTGCTGATCACTAATCATCACCTCCCTTCTTAACCTAGCTTCCACAACTTTTTCCCATAACTTCATGCTGTGACTGATCCGTTTAATCCCTCTGTAGTTACTACAGCTCTGCACATCACCCTTATTATTAAAAATCGGTACCAAAACACTTTCTCCACTCCTCAGGCATCCTCTCACTTTCTAAGATTTCATTAAACAATCTAGTTAAAAACTCCACTGCCATTTCACCTAAACACCTCCATGCTTCCACAGGTATGTCATCTGGATCAACAGCCTTTCCGTTCTTCATCCTCTTCATAGCTATCCTTACTTCCTCCTTGCTAATCCACTGCACTTCATGATTCACTATCCGCACATCATCCAACCTTCTCTCCCTCTCATTCTCTTCATTCATCAACCTCTCAAAGTACTCTTTCCATCTGCTCAACACACTCTCCTCGCTTGTGAGTACGTTTCCCTCATTATCCTTTATCACCCTTACCTGCTGCACATCTTTACTAGCTCGGTCCCTCTGTCTAGTCAGTCAGTACAGGTCCTTTTCTCCCTCCTTAGTGTCCAACCTTTTATACAACTCTTCATACGCCTTATCCTTAGCCTTCGCCACCTCTCTCTTTGCCATGCACCTCATCTCCTTATACTCGTCTACTTTCTTCATCTCTTTGACAATCCCACTTATTCTTCGCCAACCTCTTTCTCTGTATACTCTCCTGTACTTCTTCATTCCACCACCAGGTCTTCTTGTCCTCCTTCCAGATTTCACACCAAGCACCCTTCTAGCCATCTCTCTTACTAGCTCTGCTGTAGTTACCCAGCTATTCGGTAACTCTTCACTGCCACCCAGTGCCTGTCTTAACTCTTCCCTGAACATCACCTCACAATTACCCTTTTTCAATTTCCACCATTTGATCCTTGGTGCTGCCCTCACACTCATCCTCCTCTTCCTGATCATCAATGTCATCCTACAAACCACCATCCTATGCTGCCTAACTACACTTTCCCAGACCACCACTTTACAGTCTCCAATCTCCTTCAGACTGGCCCTTCTACATAAGATATAATCCACCTGTGTGCATCTTCCTCCACTCTTGTATGTCACCCTATGCTCCTACCTCTTGTTAAAATACGTATTCATCACAGCCATGTCCATCCTTTTCGCAAAATCCACTACCATATGACCTTCTGCATTCCTTTGCTTAACACCATACCTACCCATCACTTCCTCATCCCCTCTGTTCCCTTCACCAACATGCCCATTGAAATCTGCTCCATTCACCAGTCTCTCACCCTTGGGTACAGTCATCACTACTTCATCCAACTCACTCCAAAATTTTTCTTTCTCATCCATCTCACACCCAACTTGTGGAGCACATGCACTAACAACATTCATCATTACACCATCAATTTCCAGCTTCATAAACATTACTCTATCCGACACTCTTTTCACCTCCAAAACACTCTTAGCATACTGTTCCTTCAGGATAATGCCCACGCCATTTCTCCTCCCATCCCCACCATGATATATATGTGTGTGTGTGTATAGATATATTCTGTTAAATGGAATTTCTGCTGGCTGCCTTTTGCATTGCATCGTCTTACTTTGGGTTAAGGGAATTTGCTCTTACCCCTGCTATTTCTGATCATCTTGGAGTTAGTACAAATAATAAGTGGGGGATGGAGCCACCCTGCAAAAAAATAGATTTCTGTTTTTTGATGTTCGATAATTTTATAGATGTATGTAAAATGATTATTTTGTTTGTGTTTGCTTTTATGAGCATTTGCAGTTTTGCTGACACACTCAAATTTGATACTGTCTGACAAAAATAGAAGCCAAACTGTTGACTTAATTTGCAAGGCTGATAAGTTAGCTAGTTGTCAGCAAGCTTTCACAATTTTGATGTTACTAATAGTAGCCAGAGAAATGTGTGCACAGCAGCTGAATCCTTTGTCACTTCCTAGCTTACATTTAGTTTCTCTCGATGATATTCGTTCTGTTTTGCTGTGAGTTTCAATGCCAATAAGAAAAATTATTGCAATGTATTTTATTCTAAAGTATTGCTTCTAAAATGCAATCGCACCTTAATGCTACATGACGATGAAAATACCATGCCTTGTAGCATAGCTTTGCTTCACCTAGATACTGTCACTTCCAACTATAGAAAAAAAACAATAATAAAGGGGAAACAAAAGCTAAATCTCATGGTTGTCAATGCAAATGCTGGACAATAAGTATCCAAGCATAATATGTACATGTGGGCGTATGGCATTTCAAGAAAATGTCACAACAATGAACTGCAAATGATCAAACTCAAATCTTAGATCCCTAAAACTTCCCCTGATACGTACATATACTAAATCCCTGTTGCTCCATGACAGAAAAAGCCAGTAATGTTCAGTGGCAACGAGAACTATATTTAGAGTAAATTCTTCCAGAGGGAAAAGGTTATGGTTTCAATTTTTAAAGCTATTAGCATGGAAATAGTTTTTGCATGTATACTGGCACTAAACTAAATGAAATAGAAAATGTGCATGCTCTTTTCAAAGGAGAATCCAAAGTCTAATAAACATATGTTATGAGATAAGATTAAGAAGGCTGAAGTTATATTCAGCATAGTACAAGGTCCTATAGAGATTTAACATAGGTGTTTAAATAATGAACAAATTGGGAGTACATTAGGAATGGAGCTGCTGACACTCAAAAATAATAAAAAAAGATTACATTTAGAGGTTGTGAATACAACAGCAGATAGGAACTTCTTCCACTATAGAGTAGGCAGCTGGGATAACCTGCCATTTAAAACTAGACTAGAACAAAGGCTGGAAATTTTTTAAAAAAATGCAGTCTTAAGGTTCACAAATATGATGTATAAGCCTCAGGGCTGTTGTAGAAGGGCCTAATGATTTCAACTGAGATCCTGGTCGGTTAATAACATTGTACAGCAGGAACATCAAATTCAAATTATTAATAAACTAAACCGTGCTCTAATCAATTTTTTTCATCAAACCATACATCCAAGAATGTAGTTAAAGGACCTCTCATCAAACTTTACAAAGCAAATATACTGAAAGCATAACCAATGAACATGACCTGTTGTTAAACTCTTGTCTATTTAATCATTTCATAGATGTAAATGCTATTACCAAATGTTGTGTTAAGGCGGGTCTACTTTCAAATCCTGTAATCAAACACAAGAATGAGATGAGAAAGCTGAAAATCCAATTTACTGAAACTTCGTAACATCAAATTTTGAAATACCAAAAAACAAAAAGCAAAAGTAATGTTCCTGCCTTTTAAGTCTGGCAAGCAGTAATGATGAAGGGTGCGCTTTCGTGTTTAAATTCGGCACATGCGTCCGTTTTGTTACAGGTCTTTTGCAGCTGTATGGTTCTGGCGCGGCGGCACCCATGACCATCCCTAAAACATAACATACCGTTCCTTCTTAAAGCAGACTCTCGAACCACGAAGTAACTTTTTTTTTAAACTGTCCTAGTAAGTGGGAGGATGCTGACCCCCCTTTCCCCATAGTTACGGCTTATGGTTACACTTCAGCAGGGCGCCGAGAAGAGCACAAACTCTGTTAATTAAAATAAATAAAAACTGTGCCCTTTAAGAGGCTGGCCTTTACGGCGCCCTAGGCGGTCGCCTAGTTCGCCTATGCCTACGGCCGGCCGTGACAAAAAGCGAGGAAGAAATATAGACTGGGGAAGATCTGCAGCTGTTCTGCAAAAAACAATGCAATCTTCAGACATGACCTTCCAGAAACCTACAGGATGATATAAGACAACTGCATACAGACCTGGTTAAAATAAAACACTAATGGAGTATATCAACACAAACAACAAAAGGCTGGAAAAAATGGAAGAAGCATTAAACAGATATTCATACGAGATGATAAAGCAGCAAAAATTAGACGTAGAAATGAAGAAAAGGCTGGCTAAATACGAAACTGCTCAGGCAGAGATGTTTAAAAAAAATAATAGAGGACAAAGGACAGGAAAAAAATCTGAGATTTTCAGCTATACCAGAGAAGCTGGAAGGAACAGACTGCATTAATTTTATGAAAGCACAAATAAGCAACTGGACTGGTATTCCACAGCATTTGTTGTTAGTTGAAAGGGGCACATTGCATGTATGCTCCAAACCTACTTACATGAAAGCAACCTAGACCTTTTATAGCAAAAATGCAATCCTAAGAGCAGGAGGAGTTGATTCTGACAAAACTGTCACTGCAGGGACAAAATAATTTTTTGATGACGTGCATGCTAAGTAGGAAATACAAAAGTTTGTCCAACAAAAAGTGAGCTGTGAAACAGAAGGGGATTCTGCTTCTTGTTCTTCTGGTAATAAAGACCATAGAGACTGTACCTGTGAAAGCTTTTCCTGTATTTCAATGGAAAATATTGCAGAGAAGGAAGGAAGCAAGAGAGATGACTAGAAGAATCGTGAGTACGTTGGAAATAAAGCAGAGGCAGGATATGGGTGTTGGTGAAGAACAGTAATAAAACCAGTAACTTAATGTGGGATTACAATGCAATAATTATATTTGTGAAATATGACAGAACATGAAAATCTGGAAATATTGGACTTTTCAAAATTTGTTGGACTCGTGGGGGGATTCTATATGCCCTACTTCATGTCATTAATATTCGGAAAAATGCTTTGGGGAGGGGAAGAGAAAGGAGAAAGCTAACTAAGTGAAGAAAACATTTTATTTTCATAATATATTGTAATTGTGGTGTATAGTTTTCTTTGCATGCTATTTTAAAGGTAATGGGGACTGTACACAGGTGTGCTGTTTTCTTCTTTTTCTCCCCTCTCATCTCTTCTTATACAGTTTTGAAAAATTACAAGCAATGCAATGTACAAAAAAAAAAGAGCCTGGTTAAAAAGGCATGATAAAGTTAAAGTTAATGTGCTTTTTCTCATTCTTGCAAGGGAAATGACTGGATTAAGGATCTTAAACTAAAAGAGAAAGCAAGTAAATGAAAAAGAATATTGAATATTATGAGGCTTTTTTTCTAGCAATTGTGTGTATACTTAGTAGCAATTCTGAAGCTGGTCCATGTTTCCATGGAAACAATCTGATAAAGACGAACTGGCTGTCTGGTTCTCATGTCTCAACGGAGACAATCTGATAAAGAAAAACTGGAGACAGTCTGGTGGAAAGGTATTGGTTGAGGGAAAAAAAAGAAAGAAAATGACTAGGACATAATGTTATCTGAAAGCGATCAGGGGTTTTCCCAGCTGGGAGAGTTTAAAGATAAGACAAAATGAATTAGACTTGAAGTTAAATTTCCTCAGTTTTTTTTCCGAAAAGCAATGGGGATACTAATATAAACAGGTGCTTTTGTTTTTTTTGTCTTTTTCATCCTTCTCTCTTTTTCTTTGTTTAGTTTTAAGAAATGTAGGTAGGGTACTGCAATGTAACAAAAAAAAATAAAGAGGAGGAGGGGGAAGAGAGGAAAGGTCTGGTTAAGACAGTATGACAAAATAAAAATACGTGTGCTTTTTCCAGTGCTTGCATAGGGAAATGACTGGGTTAAGACCCTAGGCATTATCCAGTAAGTTTATTACAAAGCATATTAATGAAAAAGAATACTGAATATTATACGCCTTTTTTTTCCGGTAAGCAAGGCATCTTTAGCAGTTTTGTGTCTGGTTTGCATGTTACTATAAGACAATTTGATAAATAGAAACAGCATGGAGAAAGTGTTTACTGAACACAAGTGTTTTCTCAGCTGGGACAGCTATAAAGATAGACAAAATCAAAAAGCACTTACTAATAGCACAAGCTGTACCATGCATCTTAGCATGACTAACCTTTCTTTTTGGTTAACTCTAGTCTGTATGGCTATCAATTTAGTACTTTTGTTCTTATTAAGAAGCGGAAACTTCAATATTTGAAGATGTACATAGTTTTGTGTGTTGTTATAAGTTGACAGGTTTTAGGATTTTTTTTGGGGGGGGGAGCGGGTTGTTTGTTCTCTGAGGGCTTTCAAAAAAAACAAAAAGGTTATATAAAATGTGGCATAGGCTCAAATGGATATGACAAGAAACAACTGTATAAAAGCACAACCTGCTGAACAGTATATGCATGTAACATAAAAGTTGGAACTAGACATTTAACAAAAAAGGCAGTTATACATAAAAGGTGATAATTACTTTATAAGAAAATAATGTTCTCTGTAATGTCTTTCAATCTGAATGATCTTACAGATAAATATAAAAAAGAAAGAGTAGTGAACTATATTACAAAATGTAGAATGCAAATATCTATGCTACAGAAGACACACCTGGAAAGAAGTGAACATGTGAATTTGATAAAGAAAGGTTTTCAGGATGCTTGATGGCTTTTTAGCAGAATATCTGGGGAAAACAAAAAGAGGAATATGTATATTAATTGCAAGAGGAGCTCCAATAGTCATAGAAGGAAAAAAGATAATAATATAAGATATATATAGTACTAAGGGGCCATTAGCAAGGGAGGAGGATTACACTGGCAAGCATTTACATTGCAATGAAAAAGTATTTGCCCCCTTCCTGATTTCTTATTTCTTTGCATGTTTGTCACACTTAAATGTTTCAGATCATTAAACAAATTTAAATATTAGATAAAAATAACCCAAGTAAACACAAAATGCAGTTTTAAGTGATAATTTTATTTATTAAGGAAAAAGAAAACTATCCAAACCTACATGATCCTATGTGAAAAAGTAATTGCCCACCTTGTTAAATCATGAAGTAACTGTGGTTAATCACACTTTTGGGAAAGCTGAGTACAATTTCACTAGCCACACCCAGGCCTGATTACTGCCAGACCTGTTGAATCAAGAGATAACTTAAATAGATCCTGTCAGACAAAGTGAAGTAGGCCAAAAGATCCCAAAAAGGAAGACATCATACCACGACTAAAAAGAAATTCCGGAACAGAGAAAGTAATTGACATCTATCAGTCTGGAAAAGGTTACAAAGCCATTTCTAAAGATCTGGGACTCTAGCGAACCACAGTGAGAGCCATTATCCACAAATGGAGAAAAGTACAGTTTTGTACCTACCATAAATGTAGATGTCCGATAGACATGCAACTGCAGTCATAACATGTGGGTTGTCCTGCCTCAGGCAGCCCTCGGTCGGCCGGATTCCAAAGTCTGGGTCCGACGTCGGCTGATGTCGCATTTCTCTACGACGTCAGAGCGGCTGGAGTACATAAGCATCAGCCGACGCCATTTTCTTCAGTGTTTCTTGCCCCAGATGCCAGGTGCCCTCCAAGGAAGGCTGTAATCAATTTGGAAGACAAAAACAGGATTCCAAACAAATAAATGAGCAATAAAACAAATACACCATAACAGATATCCCCAGCTAAGAGTAACAGGGATAGGAGTGGACCCTAGGCATAGAGGGGTATGGAGACAGGGAAAATCCGACTGCAGTTGCATGTCTATCGGACATCTACATTTATGGTAGGTATAAAACTGTACTATGTCCTTCAAGAATGCAACTGCAGTCATAACATGTGGGTAGAATACCATAGCTTAGCTGGGGGAGGAGGAATGCTCTAGGAAAGAGATGGTGTGGCAATCAAACCCTGCAGGACTGCCGAAGCAAAGCCTGCTCTGGATCTGGAATATAGAGGGAGATTGTAGTGTTTGGAGAATGTATGCATGGAGCTCCATGTAGCAGCTTCTAGAATGTCCTTGGTAGGCACCCCTCTTAAAAATGCTGTACAGGTGGCTGTAGCTCTGGTGGAATGTGGTCTGACATTGGCTGGAACAGTCTTTCCATGAAAGGAATAACAGAATCTGATGCAATGTCCAATCCATTTAGAAATAGTCTGTTTTGAAATTGCTTTTCCTTGGACTGCAGGGGCGTAAGCTACAAAAAGTTGTTCAGACTTCCTACTAGCCTTGGTTCTGTCCAGGTAGTATCGAAGTTGTCTGTGAATATCCAAGGTATGCAAAAGTCTTTCCCCCTTATTCTCAGGATTGGGGAAGAAAGCAGGCAGATGAATGGCTTGATTTAGAGAAACCCTAGATACCACCTTTGGCATAAAAGTAGGGTTGGTCCTTAATGAAACCCTGTCTCTGTGGAAAATAATAAAGGGTGGTATTGCCATTAGGGCCTGTAGCTCCAAAACCCTTCTTGCTGAGGTAATTGCCAACAGGAAAGCTGTCTTCCATGAGAGAAATTGCAAGTCAACTGAAGCTGCTGGCTCAAAAGGAGGTAGAGTCAGTTTTTCTAAGACAAAATTGAGGTCCCAGGCTGGCACTGGGGCCTTTCTTGGTGGCTTAATGTTTTTGATTCCCCTGAGGAATTGTCTTAGTAAGGGGTGAGAGAAAACAGGAGGATCAGTGTTGTATCTAGCTGAAATAGCAGATGCATGTATCTTTATGGAAGAATATGACAGGCTGTTCTTTAACATATCTGCCAAATATTCCAAGATAAGTGGGATGTTCAGTAATGATGCATCATGTCCCTTGCTGGTATTCCAATTGCTGAATCTTTTCCACTTTGCTAAGTAAACCTTTCTGGTGGATGGTCTTCGAGCCTCTGTTAGTATCCGCTGAACTTCCTTGGAGAGAGATAAGCTGAAGTTATTTATGGGATCTCCCAGGCTGTTAGCTGCAGTGTCTGAAGGTTTGGATGCAGTGTTTCGAAATTGTGTTGAGTCAAAAGTAGAGGCCACTGAGGGAGGGCCCACCTCCTGGTGTGACATATGCTCCGTAGTAGTGGGTACCAGTGCTGTCTTGGCCAATCCGGAGCTATTATGATTCCCTTGGGCTTCTCTGCTTTGATCTTTAGTAATACTGAGGTCATCAGTGGCAGAGGTGGGAATGCATTGATTGCTAGGGAGTTCCAGTTGAATGAGAGGGCATCTGTTTTCCAAACTTTTGGATGGTATGTCCTTGTGAAAAATTTTGGTAGAAGATGGTTGAGGTGAGAGGCAAATAGGTCCACTTCTGGCTTGCCCCATGTCGAAGTGAGTTGTCTGACGGCCTTCGGATGTAACCTCCACTCGTGTGGATCTGTGAAATTCCTGCTTATGCTGTCCGCCAACACATTGTCTTTTCATGGAACAAACTGGGATTGTAACTGGATGTTTAGGCTCAGTGATTTCTCCCAAAGCTGCATTGTCAGTCTGCAAAGGGGGTAAGAGTGGGTGCCCCCCTGCTTGTTTATGTACCACATCACAGTGGTGTTGTCTGTCCATATCATTAAATGGCCTTGCTGGAGTTGGTGTTGAAAAGGCTCGATGGCATGCATTACTGCCAGCATTTCCTTTAGGTTTATATGCAGATGTGTTTCTTTTGGAGACCATTGACCTTGTATACACCTGCCTTCCATGTGCGCCCCCCATCCAAGGTCTGAGGCGTCTGTAGTCATGGTCTGTGTTATCTGTGGTTTTTTGAATGACATACCTGTATTTTCCTGGCTCACCGAGGCCCACCATAGGAATTCCTTTTGTAGGCATGGAATGAGTGGTATGATTGTCTCCAAGTTGTTGCTGTGTTGAGACCAAATGCTTTTTAGGTACCATTGAAGCTTTCTCATGTGTAGTTTTGCTAATGGAACCAGTAGAATGCAGGATGCCATGTAACCCAGGGCCTGTAGGAATCTCCTTGCAGTCATCTGGGTGAGTTTTGCTAAACCTTTGAAGTAATGAGTTAACTTCTCTTGCTTGTCTTCTGTCAGGTAAGCCATCTGAGAGGCTGTGTCTAGTTTGGCTCCTAAGAAGGTTATTTGCTGGGATGGCTGCAGTCTTGACTTTTGGAAGTTGACTGTGTATCCCAGAGCTTGAAGTAATCGTATGACATAATCCAGGTTTTTTGTCAACATCAATTTGTCGTCCGCTTGTATGAGGCAGTCGTCCAGGTACGGGTAAATTTGTATACCTTGGAGCCTACAATGAGCAATTACTGAAGCCAGGCATTTTGTAAATACTCTGGGCGCAGTAGATAAGTCAAATGGCAATGCTGAGAATTGATAATGCTCTGGCCCTGCAAGAAATCTGAGGTATCTTCTGCAGCTGTGTCTGATAGGGACATGCAGGTATGCCTCCTTGAGGTCCAGAGTAATCAGCCACGACTCCTTGCCCAGCATGGGAAGGAGTTGCTGTAGAGTCAGCATTTTGAACTTTGGTACTATGAGAAAGGTGTTTAATGCGGACAAGTCCAGTATTGGTCTCCATTGAGATTCTTTTCTTGGAACAAGGAACAGTCTTGAATAAAACCCTGTTCTTGTTCTTGTTGTGGAACTCTTTCTATTGCTTTCATTCGAGTCAGCAGAGTGATTTGCTTGATAGCCTCTGCCCTTTGATTTTGTGTTAGGTTTGGCATGCCTTGTTTTCTTGGTAAGGTATGAAAATGAAACCTGTACCCTCGGTCTATAATGTCCAAAATCCATTTGTCCTTTGTCAGTCTGTGCCAGTTTTCTGCAAACAGAGATAATTTCCCGCCCAAGGGAGCTTCTAGTTGTTCCCTGGTAGGCGGTAGTAGAGGAAAGTCATTGAGCTTGTGGTTGCTGGGCAGGTGAAACCCCTGCGTCACTTCTTTGGTTTCCTGGCTGCCATTGTCGTCCCCTGTAAGGGCCTCTGTATTGGCCTCTTCCTCAGCCACGTCTGTTCTTACCCCTTTGAAACTTTTCTGGATTAGGAAAGGACCAGTTTTTTGAAGGCCAATTCCTTCTGAATCTGGGGGGTTGAACCTGGAGGAAATCTTTCACCGTCTGAACTGATTTTGCTTTTTCTTCGATGGTCTTTAACACATCCTTAGCATTTGCACCAAAAAGCTTGTTCTTTTCCAAAGGTGCATCCAGAAGTTTTGCTTTTACATGATCTGGTAGAGGTTGATCTTTTAACCAAGCATGTCTACGAATCACTGCCCCTGTCATAGCTGCCCTACATGAAGCTTCCAGTGCATCATATCCACACTGCAGGAAGTGATTGCTTACTTGCTGAGTGTTATGTACAGCTTCCTGCAAAGTCTTCCTGTCTAAAGGATCAGGAGAAGCTAATGTTTTTTGTAAATCTTCTAAAAGATAATCCTGATATTGTAACATATGAAAAAGGCAATTTAACGCTCTCATAGATAAGGTAGTGGATGTGTAAACCTTTTTGCCCCATCTCTCTAATGACCTTGCTTCCCTGTTGGAGGGCAAAGGATTTTTTGAGGTGGAGGCTGAAACTCCTTTAGGCCCCTGTGAAATAGTTTCCAAATCAGCAGTATGGGCCCTGAATAAATGGGAATGAGTTTCTGGGACCCTGTAATACCTGTCTGGCTTGGCTGGAGCAGGAGGAAGAGAATCAGGAGTAGCACTAGAGTCAGAATACAAATCATCCAGAACATCAAGTACAGGAGGAATAGCTAAGGGCCTGTGCTGAGGCTTCTTAAGGAAAGTCCTAAGGCGTTTCCTAGAATCAGAATATTCCTGACCCTGCCACTTGAAATGTTCCCTCATGGTGTGCAGAAGTTCCCCAAAAGAAATATCCTCAGGAGGGGAGGCCGAAGGGATGGAATCTTCTGCATCCGAGTCCTCATAGGTCTGGAAGAGCTCTTCCTGGCTATCAGAGTGGGCAGAGCCCTCAGAGTCTTCATCTGAAGGAGTAGGGTCAGAGGGTTCAACCCGGGGCCTTTTATCAGGAGGAGGCTGGGATGCTCCCTCAGGATGGGCCTGTGAACCTCTAATCATGGAAATTAAATCAGCAGCCATGGACATAATTTGTGTCTCCGGAGTCGCCTGAGGTAAGGATTTAGAAGTAATATGCTTTGTTTTGCTGGCTGCCTTAGCCCTAGTGTAGGCCTTAATAGACATGGCCATAGGAGGCCTGGCAGCTCCACGTGCAGGAGTGACCTTGTCTACAGCAATGGTCTCGGGCATTTCCTCAGTTTCGGTATCTGGAGGAAAGTCTATAACTGGCGTCGGAGTAATGTCTGGAATCGGAGTCGTCGGTAATGCGGTGTCTTCGGTTCGGAGCAGTGGAGAGACCGTCTCAGAGGGAAACGGAGCACTCACGCTAGGTTTTGGCGTGGAGTCGGTGGTAGACGCGGGCCGAGGATGTCGGTCCCGGTCTTTTCGCTTTTTGGGAGTTTGTGATGTCGGAAGATCCGACGGCATGGTGTAGGCAAATTTATCGCCAAAAAAATCTTCAGCGAACTCCGCCCGGTGCCTGAGTGCGCGCTTGTTGAAGCGAGCACAGGCTACACAGGCCAAGACGTCGTGGTCTGGGCCCAGGCAAGGGAGGCAGTAAGAGTGGAAATCCTTATGAGGTATTTGTTTACCACAAAAAAGACAATTGTTAACTTTTTCAGTAATTTCTGACATCGGCTGAGGCAAGAAAAGGTCCCCAACGGGGTACTTAGCTTTTTTGATGACTTTGGTATCGTAGAATACAGGAGCTGACCGACCGGCACTTGCAAACTGCTTCTGCTTCGGGAACCGCGCGGCAAGAAAGACTGAAGAAAATGGCGTCGGCTGATGCTCATGTACTCCAGCCGCTCTGACGTCGGAGAGAAATGCGACATCAGCCGACGTCGGACCCAGACTTTGGAATCCGGCCGACCGAGGGCTGCCTGAGGCAGGACAACCCACATGTTAAGACTGCAGTTGCATTCTTGAAGGACATCCATGGAATAGTGGTGAACCTTCCAAGAAGTGGCCAGCCTACAAAAATTACTCCAAGAGCGCAGCGATGGCTCATCTACGAGGTCACAAAAGAACCCAGAACAACATCTACAGAACTGCAGGCCTCACTTGCCTCAGTTAAGGTTAGTATTCATGACTCAACCATAAGAAAGAGACTGGACAAAAAATGGCATGCATGGCAGAGTTTACAAGGCGAAAACCACTGCTGACCAAAAAGAACATAAAGGCTCGTCTCACTTTTGCCAAAAAAACATCTTGCTGATCCCCAAGACTTTTGGGAAAATATTCTATGGAGTGACATAATAAAAGCTGAACTTTTTGGAAGGTATGCGTCCCGTTACAGCTGGCATAAAAGTAACAGCATTTCAGAAAAAGATAATCATGCAAAATATCAAACATGGTGGTGGTAGTGTGATGGTCTGAGGCTGCTTTGCTGCTTTTGGACCTGGACAACTTGCTGTGATTGATGGAACCATGAATTCTGCTCTCTACCAAAAAATCCTGAAGGCGAATGTCTGGCCATCAGTTCGTGACCTCAAGCAGAAGAGCACTTGGGATCTGCAGCACGACAATGATCCAAAACACACCAGCAAGTCCACCTCTGAATGGCTTAAAAAAACAAAATGAATGTTTTGGAGTGGCCTAGTCAAAATCCAGACTTTAATCCAATTGAGATGCTGTGGCATGACCTTAAAAAGGCGGTTCATGCTCGGAAACCCTCCAATATGGCTGAATTAAAACAATTCTGCAAAGAAGAGTAGGCCAAAATTCCTCAACACTGATGTGAAAACCTCAGTGCCAGTTATTGCAAATGCTTGACTGCAGCTGTTGCTGCTAAGGGTGGCACATCCAGTTATTAGGTTTAGGGGAAAATTACTTTTTCACATAGGGCCATGTAGGTTTGGATAGTTTTTTTTCCATTAAAAAATAAAATCATCACTTAAAAACTGCATTTTGGTTTACTTGGGTTATCTTTGTCTAAAATTTACATTTGTTTGATGATCTGAAACATTTAAATGTGACAAACATGCAAAAAAAAAAAAGAAATCAGGAAGGGGGCAAATACTTTTCAATTGCACTGTACCATTCCACCTAAAACTGCTATAATGGAGCTTAAGAAAATTCTGGAAGAAATAATCAGCTTTCAGCAAGGAATATTACTTGTAGGTGGAGACTGGAATTTGGTTTGTGTCTGGGGGGCCTAGAAGGGAAAATATAACAAAGGAGGGTACATATTTGAAGAAATTTATGAAATGTTTGGCATGGAAGATGTGAATTCAGTAGTTGGAGTTTGGAATGAATTTACTTATTCTCCAAGATGCAAGAACTGGGCTAGGCTAGACAGAATTTGTATCTCACAGGAACATGTGCATTTAATTGAAGGTCTTGAAACGTACCCAATAACTACTTCAGATTATGTGCCAATATTCATTAAAATAAAAATGCAAGGTAAATGAAATAAAAATGAGACACTGGCGCTTTCCCACCTATGGGTTGAAAAGAGGAATTTAAGGAATGGGTTTTGGAATTAATTCAGGAGCAACTAGAGAAGACAGAAATTTCTTCTGAAAATACAGCTAAAGAGTGGGAATTAAAGTGGAGTTTAAAACTAGGGTGAAAATAAAGAAAAGGGAGATATGGTTAAGAAGTAAGAAGATGTTATGTACCTACCATAACGTTCCATGTTAGTTGTCCTTCATCTTGCCTTCCTTCTTGCTGTTTCAGTTAGGAACCGATCCTTGGCTCCGACTTGGTCTACTTCTATAGCTCGATAGCTATTTACTGGCTCGAGGCCATCCCTTATCCCAGAATGCTCAGCATCAGCTACCCAGACCTCATTTGAGATAGCGCACACTAGACATAAAGTAACAGGTAACCTAAAAAAACTGATTTACCAAAATAAAAGATCAGAGTAAACTGTCATAAAATTACTTGGTAAGTGAACCCAGAAAAAAGGAAATCAGCCAGTGAAACCATAGTGAACTCCTCTCAATCCTCCAGGAAGGGGGAAGGAGGGGGGATGCAAGAAGGAAGGAGAGATGAAGGACAACTAATACGGAACATTATGGTAGGTACATAACTTCTTTATATTAAGTTGTCCCATCTCACCTTCATTCTTGCTGTTTGGGACAGCATTCCTAGCACCTAAAGACCCTGGGTGGCTCATTGGAAAAGACTCTTCAGAACAGTGGAACTAAAGGAAGCCCTGCTCCGGGAGACCACATCCACTTTGTAACAAGAGATAAAGGTATGAGGGTTTGCCAAAGTGGCAGCTGCAAAACTGAGTCTATGGGCAATTTAGACTGAAAGGCTATAGAAGTGGCTACTGCTCTAGTAGAATGACCTTTTGGTTTTGCTGGTAGAGGTTTATATCTTAACTGATAAATAAAGGCAATGGTGTCAGATAACCATTTGGATAAGTTTACCTTAGAAACTGGAAGGCCTTGCTTATTGTGAACATAGGAGAGAAATAATTGGTCTGACTTTCTCAGCTCTTTGGTCTTATGGAGGTAAAAACGTAATTGTCTGTGCACATCCAGTTGGTGAAGACTGTATTCTGCCTTGTTGCTATGATTGGAAAAGAAGACGGGGAGATCAATGGATTGATTTAAATTCTTTTCTGAACAGAATTTTGGTATGAAGGATGGGTTGGTTCTTAGAGAAACTCTTTGTGAAACACCATATATGGAGGATGAACACAGAGTGCTTGGAGTTCTGAAACACGTCTAGCTGATGTAATAGCAACCAGAAAAAGTGTTTTCCAAGAAAGAAATTTTAAGGGACATGAAGCTGCTGGTTCAAAGGGAGGCAGAATCAAAGAAGTCAAAACTAAACTAAGATCCCAAGGAGGAGGTGGATCCCTCACTGGGGGTCTAAGAAGAGATGTTCTTCTCATGAAGGCTTTGCACAGCTTATGAGACATTATGCTAGAAAACTAAGAATTCCAATATGAAAATTAGATATGGCAGCCAGTTGTACCCTGATGGTAGCAGCAGCCTCACACGACTGAAAAAGCTCTGCTAGAAATTCTAGAATTATATGGACTGGGGCTGAAAAAGGGTCTAAGTTTCTAGATTCTGCCCAGTAAGAAAATATTTTCCATTTGCTAGCATAAGTCTTTCTCATAGTTGACTTATGGGAGGAAACAATAATATCACGAACTGCTGGGGAGATACTTGGAAGCCTGGCTAAGGTAGGAAGTGGAGAAACCAAGCTGTGAGCTTGAGAGTCTGAAGGGATTGGTGTAACCCGCCTGAATGATGAATCAACAAATCTGGCACTGGGTCCAGAACCCAAGGCTGGTCTAGAAGGTGGAGGTGCAAGAACGGAAACCATATCTGTCATGGCCAATAGGGGGCAATGAGGATCATTTTGCGGCCCAACGATTTTGCTTTCTGTATGAGACTTGGAATTAGGGGGGAAAAAGGGAAATGCATAAAGGAGTCCCTGAGGCCAATCGTGGACTAGAGTGTCACTGAGAGTTTGACCTGGAGGATGAAGCAGGGAGAAGTAGCTGCTGAATTTGTTATTGAGGGGGGTGGCAAACAGATCGCAGTAAGGCTGGCCCCATTTGCGGAAGATAAGGTCTGCAACTTCCTGATTCAGAGACCACTCGTGAGGCATGAGTATAGCCCTACTGAGCCTGTCCGCTATTACGTTGGATTTCCCAGGGATGTGCATTGCTGTTAGAAAATGTTGGGAGGAAATCGCCCATTGCCATAGCCCGAGGGCTTCTCGACACAAGGGGTAGGACCTGGTCCCGCCCTGCTTGTTGATGTACCACACAAATGACATGTTGTCTGTTTGGATCGCAATAGTCCCAGAAGGGAGTGAGTCTTGAAGAGCTTGCAACACTAGGAGCACCGGTCTCATCTCTAGGACATTGATATGCAGATGGTACTCGTGAGGTTGCCACATGCCTTGGACTGTCCTGCCTAGATAATGCTCCCCCACCCTATCAGGGAGGTGTCCGTGGTCACTGTGGCTACGGGAGGGGGTTGAATGAAAGATCTGCCCTGAGTCACCAGTGAGGAGACCATCCACCAAGAGAGGCATCTATTGCATGTTTCTGTAATCAGTATCATGTGAGACATGGGTAGTTCCTGGAAGGACCACTGTGTGAAGAGAAGCCACTGAAGGACTCTCATGTGGTAACACACTAATGGTACAAGAAGAATAGCAGCTGCTATGGAGCCTAGAACTTGCAGGACATGTTTGACTTGGATCTTTCTGCTCTGCATTAGAAATGACACTTTGGCAAATGGAGAAAACTCTTTCCTGAAGTAACCTTGCAAACATATGTTTTGTGTTTAATTCTGCTCCTACATATGTAACAGACTGACAGGGAAACAAGCCAGATTTTTCGAAATTTACTGTAATGCCTAGTTGGGTGCAGGTTGATATTGTATAATCCCGTGTCTCTAAGAGTTGATGCCTGGTGGTAGCAGTTAGGAGCCAGTCATCAAGATAGGGAAACACCTGGAATCCTTGACGTCTCAGGTGAGCCGTGACTACTGCCATACATATGGTGAACACCCTAGGGGCTGTGGTGAGACCAAAGGGCAGAGTTCTGAACTGGTAATAACTGGCCCCTACCCGGAAGCGAAGAAATCTCCTGGAGCATCTGTCCATTTTGATATGGTAGTACATATCCTGAAGATCTATGGAGCACATCCAGTTGTCCTGACCCAGAAAGGGGAGAATGGACTGCAATGTTACCATCCGGAACTTTTCTTTTTGTACAGATTTGTTCAATCTCCTGAGATCCAGTATTAGTCTCCAGTCACCTGTCTTTTTTGGTACTAAAAAGAATCTTGAGTAAGTTCCGGATCCTAGTTGGTCTGCGTGGACTTCCTGAATGGCTCTTATTTCTAAGATTTGCCAGAGAAAGTTTCCCTGTTACCCTGATTTTGCGGTCCCCCTCTGCCACGAGGGCGGCGTCTGCCATTGTTGTTGTTTCCCCCTCTGCCCCTGGGGGAAAAATCAGGTGCGTCAGGCAAGGGTCCCTGGGACTTTCGAAAAGTATAGTTGTGTACACTTACCATAAATGTAGATGTTCGAGTGTATTCACTGTTGCAGTCAACATCCACATCTTTCCACCCCTCTGACCTTTGGGATAAGGTCTGTTAAGAGTGGAAAAATGGACTCCCACAGCAGAAAGAGTCTTGCCTTCCTGCTCACACTTCTCAAGCGTGTCTTTCACCTGAGGCCCAAAAAGCGAGGAGCCACCAAAGGGATTTTTTGTGAAGGACGCTCAAAAGGGTTACGCAAATTGACAGAGCCGCAGCCAAGCATGTCTCTTTTGAGACACTGCTGTACCTGCGGCTCTGCTTGCTCCACTGGCATAGGAAATCAGCCTCATGGAGGAGTTGATTATTGAATTAAGAGTCGCAAGCTGGGAAGCTATTTTGGCTGATGCTCCTTCAGCTGTAGGATCTTGTAGGGTATCTCCAAGCTCTTTTAGGAAATCCCTTTGAAGTCATGTAAAATGAGAGAAATAATTCAGGGACTTCATTGAGAAGGTCGCTGAGGAAAACATTCACTTCCCACATCTGCCCATCATCCTAGACTCTTTGTTTGGTGGATGGGCAGACAAAGAAGTTTCTGCTCTTTCTTGGTGGCTGTTGCTATCACCATGGCATCAAATGGCACACCTTCAGAGAGAAATTTTTTGCCCTGGGGGGCTGTTATGAATGCATTTGGTCTCCTCGGAGTAGGTTCCACAGAATCCAGAGCTAACCAAGCCTTTCGAGTCACTACAGGCATGAGTGGATCGAAAGGTGGAGACAGCCAGGAGGTGGAGGGTCGGAAACCAAATGCCTCCAGGTATACAGACTCATCCTCGGTAGGGGCTAGGGAAGACCAGCCACCCCTCTGCCTAAGCATTTCAAAAATGCCTGAAAAGGAAACTTGTTCTGTGGGGGACCCTTCCGATTCATCCAGGTCTGTATCTGAGGTGACAGACTCAGGGGAGTCTAGGTGCTTCCTCTTGCACTTCTTCCGAGGAGGCTCCTCTGAGTGATCAGGGGAGGCCTCGGAAGAAGAGGGGTCACCCAATTGGGTGTCCTGGGGCATAGGTTCCCTACGCTTGGGCCGGAGGAGGATCAGAGGTTGGCACACTCACCACAAGAGAAGGAGCCGATAGGGCTGATAGTAGGGCTGTTTCATGGGATAGCACACTCCGCATGACATCGAAGACGTCCCAACCCCGAGGCAAAGAAAGCTCCGGCTCCGAAGAGACGCAAGTCCTTCTCCACGTCGAGGGCGATGGCTCCGAGGCCGATATGGGAGCCGAGATCACCTGCGCCGAAGCTCCGAGAGGGAGAGCGGGGTCAGACAAGGGTCTGATGCCACTTCCCCCAACAGAGCTGACGAGAGAGCTTTGGTGCCCAGATCCCTCGATGGATGGAAAGTACAGTTTTGTACCTACCATAAATGTAGATGTTCGAGTGCTAATACAGCTGCAGTCATAACAGATGGGTTCTCCTGCCATCAGGCGGGTCCTCGGTCGGCCGAATTCCAAAGTCTAGGACTGGCGTCAGTTGATGTCGCTTCTTCCCTGACGTCAGTGCGGCAGGGGTATAAAAGAACCAGCCGACGCCATTTTCTTCAGTTTTTCTTGTCCCAGATGTCAGGTGCCCCCAGAAGGAAGGCAATACATAAATTTGTGTAATAAAGCAGTGCCATATAATCAAAATACAGTAGTGCAAGCAAATACAACAAGAATGAATACCCCAATCAGGTTGCAAGAGGAGGTGTTAGCCAATAGGCCTGTCCCAAGAGGGGAAGGAGGGAGGGAAACCTGGACTGCAGCTGTATTAGCACTCGAACATCTACATTTATGGTAGGTACAAAACTGTACTATGTTCATCGTGCATACAGCCGCAGTCATAACAGATGGGTAGTATCCCAAAGCTAAGAAAGGGGTGGTAGGCACTAGGTGGAACTAGGAGGAGCTAGAATGCCCTGCAAGACTGCAGTGGCAAAGCCCGCTCTAGATTTGGAGTATAATGGAAGGTGGTAGTGCTTGGAGAAGGTATGCACAAAACTCCAAGTGGCTGCTTCCAAAATATCTTTGGTAGGAACTCCTCTGAGAAAAGCTGCAGAGGTAGCCGTGGCCCTTGTGGAGTGAGATCTGATGCCTGTAGGTACAGTTTTGCCATGAAAAGAATAGCAAAAACGTATGCAGTGGGCTATCCATTTTGAGATGTCTGTTTGGAAATTGGCTTTCCTTGAGCTCCTATAGCATAGGACACAAACAGCTGTTCTGATTTTCTGAAAGGCTTTGTTCTGTCCAAATAATAACGCAGTTGCCTGTGGATGTCCAAGGAATGTAGTAATCTCTCCCCTTTGTTTTGAGGATTAGGATAAAAGGTAGGTAAGTGTATAGCCTGATTCAAAGCTACCCTGGATACCACTTTTGCCATAAAGGACGGGTTGGTTCGTAAGGAAACTCTGTCCTGATGGAAGATGATAAAAGGCTGCACAGCCACGAGAGCTTGTAGTTCCGATACACTACGAGCTGAGGAAATAGCCAGAGGGAAATCTGTTTTCCAGGACAAATATTGCAAATCTGATGAGGAAGCTGGCTCAAAAGGAGGCAAGGTCAGCTTTTCTAGAATGAAATTGAGATCTCAAGCAGGTATTGGTTGTTTCCTTGGGGGTTTTAGATTCTTAGCCCCTCTGAGGAACTGTCTTAAGAGGGGGTGAGAGAATAAGGGTGGATCAGTGTTGTATTCTGCAGAAATGGCTGAGGCATGGATTTTGATGGAGGAGAATGAAAGTCCACTGCTTAGCAGTTCAGCTAGATACTGTAATATTTGAGGTAAATTCAGTTTTCCAGGATCCTGGCCCTTTTTCTCATTCCAGACACAAAACCGTTTCCATTTTGCGGAGTAAACTTTTCTAGTAGACGGCCTTCTGGCCTCCAAAATGACATCCTGCACCTCCTTGGAGAGTAGTGTCTGTTGTGATGCTAAGGAATCTTCCATGCGGCTAGATTGAGTGTTTTTAGCTGACTGTGAAGAGTTTTGAAGCTGTGCTGAGTCAGAAGAAGAGGCATTAGAGGCAGGGTCCATGGTGGGGAATGCGTCAGGCTCCTCAGGAGTGGGTAGCAGTGTTGTCTTGGCCAGTCTGGAGCAATGAGAATCATCTTTGGTCTGTCTGCTCTGGTTTTTAATAGAACTTTGGGCAGCAGAGGAAGAGGTGGGAAGGCATAAACTGTCACTGATGTCCAACTGAAAGAGAGAGCGTCCACTCTCCAGGCCTTTGGATGAAAAATCCTTGAGCAGAATTTTGTCAATTGATGATTTTTGTGGGAGGCAAAGAGATCTATGTCTGGCCTTCCCCATGCTTGAATTATCTCTGTAAAAACTTGAGGATGCAACTTCCATTCGTGTGGATCTGTCATATTTCTGCTTAGGTTGCCTGCCAGCGTGTTTTCTTTGCCTGGCAAGTACTGTGCTTGTAGTTCGATTTGTAAGTCCAGAGCCATGTTCCAAAGTGACATGGCCAGTCTGCATAGGGGGTATGAATGGGTTCCTCCCTGTTTGTTTATGTACCACATTACTGTGGTGTTGTCCGTCCTTATCAATAGTTGACCTGGTTGCAGAAGGTCTTTGAAAGCTATAATAGCATTTATTACTGCTAGCATTTCCTTTTGATTGATGTGAAGGTGCTTTTCTTTTTGGGACCATTTGCCCTGAATGCACCGATCTGTCACGTGTGCCCCCCAGGCGTAGTCAGAGGCGTCTGTTGTGATGACTTGATTTGCTTGAGGCTTGCTGAATGGGAGACCTGTGTTTGTTTGGCATGCTTGAGCCCACCACAGAAGTTCCTTTTGAAGACATGGAATTAGTGGTATTATTGTTTCCAAACTGTGGCTGTGTTGAGACCATAGGTTTTTCAGGTACCATTGAAGTTTCCTCATATGCAGCTTTGCACATGGGATTAGTAAGATGCAAGATGCCATGAATCCCAGAGCCTGCAGGATTTTCCTTGCAGTCAGCCTGGTGCAATTTGCTAGTGTTCTGAAGTATTGAGTTAGTTGCCCCTGCTTCTCTGGCGTGAGATAGGCCATCTGGGTGTTTGTATCCAAGTTGGCACCCAGGAAAATTATTTTCCGAGAGGGTATTAGCCTTGATTTCTTTTTGTTGACTGTGTACCCCAGAGAATTCAACAACATTATTACATAAGCCAGATGTTTCAGAAGAATGTGCTTGCTGTCTGCTTGGATCAGGCAGTCGTCCAAATAGGGGTATATTTGTATCCCTTGAAGTCTGCAGTAGGCAATTACTGATGCCAGGCATTTTGTGAATACTCTGGGCGCAGTAGATAAGCCAAAGGGCAATGCAGAGAATTGATAATGGGTTGAACCTGCAAGAAATCTGAG
Source organism: Protopterus annectens (assembly GCF_019279795.1). Lineage (NCBI taxonomy): Eukaryota > Metazoa > Chordata > Ceratodontiformes > Protopteridae > Protopterus > Protopterus annectens. The sequence continues at coordinate 1,454,267,627 of NC_056729.1, read as the reverse complement.
GTATCTTCTGCAATTTTGTCTGATTGGGACATGCAGGTATGCCTCCTTGAGGTCCAATGTTACCAGCCAAGACTCCTTGCCCAGCATAGGAAGAAGCTGCTGTAACGTGAGCATCTTGAATTTTGGTACGAGTAGAAATGTGTTTAGGATGGATAGGTCCAAAATAGGTTTGCAATCTTTTCCCTTCCTTGGTACCAGGAATAGTCTGGAATAAAAACCTTGACCTTGTTCGTGCGTAGGTACCTCTTGAATACCTTTCATGTCTATGAGATCTGAAATTTGTCTTTGTGCCTCTGCCCTTTGTGTGGCAGGTTTGGCATGCCTCTCATTTTTGGAAGGGTGTGAAAATGGAATCTGTAGCCTCTGTTTATCATGTCCAGGATCCATTTGTCTTTTGTGACAATATGCAAATTTTTTGAAAATAATGCCAGTTTTCCACCTAAGGGTGCTGCCATTTGAGTCTTGCTTGGCATGCAAAGGGGAAAGTCATTGGGCTTGCTTTCTGAATGGTTGCGAGTTATGCTCACCACCTCTTTGTGTAGGAGCTTGCCACTGTCTGCCTCTAAGCGATCCTTGGGATTGCCCTCTGCCACTCGGGTGCCTGTATCTACCTCTTTGGGGTCTGTCCGTGGCTGGAAAGGACCAATTTTTGGAAGGTCAATTCCTACTGAAACGTGGTGGTTGTAACTGTAGAAAATCTTTCACTGTTTGCATTGATTTAGCCTTTTCCTCCATTTTCCTTAATACCTCCTCAGCATTAGCACCAAATAATACATCCTTTTGTAGAGGGGCATCTAGTAATTTAGCTTTGACATGATCTGGTAAGGTTTGTTCCTTGAGCCAGGCATGTCTACGTATGACTGATCCTGTAACAGCAGCTCTACGAGGCCTCTAGAGCATCAAAACCACAATGTAAGGTATGTTTACCCACTTGTTCTGCACTATGCATCAAATCCTGCAACTCCTTCAAGTCTGGTTGTTCAGGTTGTGACATTTTACTTCTCAAATGTGATAACAAAAACTGTTGGTACTTTAGCATATGGAACTGACAGTTTAATGCCCTCATGGTTAAGGAGGCCGAGGTATATACCTTTTTTCCCCACCTAAGGATCTGGAATCTCTCTCAGAAAGTAATGGATTTTTAGCAGTGGAGGGCTTAATTCCCTTGGGGCCTGTGAGATAGTTTCTGGGTCAGCAGCATGGCTTTTGTATAGAAATTGGTGCGAGTCAGGAACCCTGTAGTACCTGTCAGGTTTGACTGGGGCTGGAGGTAGAGAGTCTGGGTTAAAGCAGGCCTCCGAGTACACATCATATAGTATGCCCAAGACAGGAGGTATAGCCAGAGGCCTGCGCTGACGTAGCAAGAGAAATTCCCTAAGCCTTTTCTTGGAATCTGAATAATCTTGGCCTTCCCAGTGGAAGTGTTCCCTTAAGGTATGCAAAGTTTCCCCAAATGAGTAATCCTCTGGGGGGGATACAGAGGGAATGGACTCCTCTGCATCAGAGTCTTCAAAAGGGGGGTAAGAATGTTCTTGTTTATCAGAGTGCTCTGATATAATGGAGCCCTGATCAGAGGAGGGGGATTCCTCCTCCACTCTGGGCCTTTTGTCTGGGGGGGGTTGACACCCCCTGATAAGAGTAATTAAATCCTCAGCCATTTTAAGCATCTGTTTTTTAGGCATGGGGCCTGGAGATGGGCCCTGTGTAGCTTGTCTCTTAGAATGCATGGCTGCTTTAGACTTCGTGAAAGCCTTGATGGAAAAAGAAGAGGAAGGTCTGAAGACACCTTGAGAGGAGGTAGACCTGTCCACATTTTGAGATTCACCGCCAAGAGTGGCTTCGGTATCTGTAGTCGGGGTGTGGGCCGAGGAGCCTGCGACCTCGGGCACAGGAGACACTGCCAAAGAAGTGTCGTCGGTATTCAGGGGCTGCGTAGGCGCCTCGCTGAGAACCGGACCACGTGTAGTCGGCTTTGGCATGGTGTCGGTAGAGGCCATGGACCTCGTGTGTCGATCCTTATCTTTGCGCTTTTTAGACAAAACTGGAGTCGGGAGTATCTGACGACATAATATAGTTAAATTTTTTGCCAAAATAATGCTGGGCGAACTCCGCCCGACGCTTAATGGTGCGTTTGTTGAATGTAGCACAAAAGCGACAGACCGAGACGTCGTGGTCTGGGCCTAAACAAGGAATACAGAGGGAATGGAAATCCTTATGCGGTATTTGCTTCCCACATGAAATACAATTATTAACTTTGTCTGACATCGGTTTGAGGCAAGAAAAGTTTCCCCAATGGGGTAATTAGCTTTCAAGAAGACTTCGGTTGCAAAATTTTAGTAATTTCAGGAGCTGGCCGACCGGCACTTGCGAACTGCTTCTGCTTCGGGCACCGCGCGGCAAGAAAGACTGAAGAAAATGGCGTCGGCTGGTTCTTTTATACCCCTGTCGCACTGACGTCAGGGAAGAAGCGACGACAACCGACGCCGGACCTAGACTTTGGAATTCGGCCAACCGAGGACCCGCCTGACGGCAGGAGAACCCATCTGTTATGACTGCAGCTGTATGCACGATGAGCATCAACTGAGGTGGTCAGAACTGAAGAGGAAGTGATCAGCGCGGTCAGTTCTATCATCGCGTCCATGGTCTCCGACTCCAAACTAAGTGTAGTCGGAGGAGGAATGGAGATGGAGGTGGATGGAGCCGCAACCTGTTGAGGTGGGCTGGACAGTAATTTCGCAAGGGCCTGTGATTTAAGCAACCTGCTGACTACTCTCTCCACGTCCTGATGTGATAACCTAGAGGATCGAGAGAAGTGAGGATGAAGAGCGATGACTGTGTTCACTTCCTAATAAGGGTGACTGTGGCACCGAGCCAATAGGCTCCAATGAAGGACACCTTGCTCACTTGTGGCTCCGAGACGGCTCCGAGGTAGCAGTTGGAGCCAAGGGAGGAGTTTACTTGTCAATGCTAGTCGGCACTGACCAACTTGGTTGTTCAAGCCCAGGAGTCGGTTCTGAGGACGGAGCCGACGGCTTGACAGACTTAGGATTTCACTGGCTGGGAACCATTAGCCGGGGAATCCTGTGGTTTCAATAATCCTCGAAGGATTCATTTCTTTTTGCGCTTATGCAGGACCCTTGGACTAAATGCATGACACGATACAGCAGGAGTCCTGCAGGTGCACAGCACCTAAACAATAAATGCAACTAGTGTGCCTATCTGTCAGAGACACTTTCTGACAGCATGAGTCACACTTTTTGAAGCCAGAAACTTTGGCCTCTTTAGACATCTTACACTACTAAACTAAGAAACAAACTGTCTTTTTTTTTTTTTTTTTTAAGTTAAGGAAAAGAAAGGAGAGCCTCTAATTTAAACATCCATCCTAAGGGGGGGGGGGGGGACTCTCTAATTTAAACAAGTCCAGGGGAAACAGAATGGCCTGCAAGTAAGGAGCAATGGCCAACAAAGCTACAACACACAAGAAAGGCGATAAGGGATAAAGTACTATATCTAGACAAAAACTTGATAAATTTTGAAGAATAAACAACAATTATAATAATAGAAAAAAATATACTAAGCCTGAGCCAATAACGAAGCAACCTTGCAGCTGAAGCGGCAAATGAGATCAAGGTAGCTGACGCTAGGCATTCTGGGATAAGGGATAGCCTCAAGCCAGTAAATACCTCTCGAGCTATAGAAATAGGCAGAGTCGGAGCAGAGGATCGGCTCCAAACCCAAACAGCAAGAACGAAGGCGAGATGGGACAACTTATCAAGAATTATTTAGAGGGACTGACAAATGTCAAAGTACTACAAAATAGGGGAATCTCACAAAACAAGAAAAGGAGCAACTGTAGAATGCTAAAAAGAAAATAAAGGATTACTTTGATAATATGCAAGAGTCTAGAAAGAATGTGGTTAAGCAAAGTACAGTTGTGTACACTTAACATAAATGTAGATGTTCGAGTGTATTCACTGTTGCAGTCATTACATTTGGGTTATCTGCTTGCAGTAGCCCTCAGTCGGCCTGATTAACAAAGTCTTGGGTCCTGCGTCGGTTGCTGCTCCTTCATCCATGACGTCAGGTCATCAGGGGTATAAAAATATGCAGCCGACGTCATTACATCAGTTTTTCTTGCCCCAGATGTCAAGTGCCCCCTCTAATGGGAAGCAATTAAATCTATAAATACAAGGATATACCTCCAACAGAAAAGCAAATACACCAAACAGCTTTTAGAGCATAGTAAGTGAGAGTAGAGGTATAGCCAAAGGAAGAAAAGGGGGCTGGAGGGAGGGTAACCAGGACTGCAAGAGTGAATACACTCGAACATCTACATTTATTTTAAGTGTACACAACTGTACTATGTTCTTCGTGTTTCACTGTTGCAGTCATTACATTTGGGTAGATTCTCAAAGCTAAGGTTGGGAAGAGGAATTTAGATAGAATTAGGACCAGCTATAAGGCCCTGCAAGACTGCAGTGGCAAAACCAGCCCTGGATTTAGAGAAAACTGGCAAATGATAATGCTTGGTGAAAGTATGTACAGAACTCCAGGTAGCAGCTTCTAAGATGTCCCTTGTATGGACGCCCCTGAGAAAGGCTTCAGAGGTAGATGCAGTCCTGGTTGAATGGGGTCTGATGCCCTGTGGGATAGGTTTTCCATGGTGCTTAGAGCAGAAATGAATGCAGTGGCCTATCCATTTTGAAATGGTTTGTTTTGAAATAGCTTTAATCTCTGTCCCTGCAGCAAATGCCACCAGTAGTTGCTCAGATTTCCTTTGAGGTTTAGTCCTGTCCAAGTAGAATCTAAGCTGTCTGTGCACATCTAAAGAGTGCAATATCAGTTTCCCGCTTGTTCTGTGGGTTAGGAAAGAAGGTAAGCAAATGAATGGACTGATTAAGAGCCACACTGGATACCACCTTGGGCATGAAGGAGGGACTGGTTCTGACGGACATCCTGTCTACATGAAAGATGATGAAAGGTTCCACTGCCATAAGGGCCTGTAATTTAGATACCCTTCTTGCAGAAGTGATTGCCAAAAAGAAAGCTGTTTTCCAGGAAAGAAATTTTAAATCTGCAGTAGCAGCTGGCTCAAAAGGAGGAAGAGTGAGCTTCTCCAAGACAAAGTTAAAATCCCAGGCTGGAGTTGGAGCTCTCCTGGGTGGCCTTAGATTTTTGGTCCCAATGAGGAACTGCTTGAGCAGTGGGTGAGAGAAGAGGGTAGGCTCTGTGGCACAATGAGCTGAAATGGCTGAGGAATGAATTTTGATGGAGGAAAAAGACAAGTCCTTATGAAGCATCTCAGTCAAGTATATTAGAATCTGAGGTAAATTGGGCACTGCTGCATCCATTAATTGAGATTGGTTCCAAGCACAGAATCTTTTCCATTTTGCAGCATAAGATTTTCTAGCACTACTTCTCCTTGCTTCTAAAATGATATCCATCACTGATTTACTGAGGGGATGGTAAAGGAGAGATTAGGTAATTAGCAAGGCTGCTAGGTTCAGGGTTTGCAGCTGAGGGTGCAGAATCATGTCCTCCTGCTGAGACAACAGGGAAGGAGTCTGAGGCCTGGTGCCATGGAGTCAAGCGTGACACACTGCGCAAGAGTGGGTAACAGTGTTGGCGAGGCCAGTCTGATGCAATTTAAATTGTCCTTGGCTTGTCCTATATGATCTTTAATAGTACCTTGGAGAGTAGAAGCACAGGAGGAAAGGCATAGCTGAAGGATAGAGCATCCACTTTCCAAGCTTGCTTGTGGGGAATCCTTGTGCAAAATTTGCCCTGTTTATGGTTCTGGGGGAAGGCAAACAGGTCTATATCAGGACTCTCCCCATTTGCTTGTCAACATGTTGAAAATCCTTGGTTCCAGTTTCCACTTGTGTGGGTCCATGAGGCTTCTGCTTAGTCCGTCTGCCAGTGTATTTAGTTTTCCTGGCAAGAATTGAGCTTGTAGATTCACTTGGTAGCTCAAGGCTGTGTTACACAATGCCATGGTTAGTCTGCAGAGGGGGTAAGAATGTGTACCCCCCTGCTTGTTTATGTACCACATGACAGTGGTGTTGTCCGTCTTTACCATTAGTTGTCCTGGAAGAATGTGGTCCTTGAAGGCTGTCAGAGCATTCTGTACAGCTAACATTTCCGTTGGATGTATGTGTAGGTGCATTTGATTTGGGTTCCATTTGCCCTAAATGCACTTCCCTGCCAGGTGAGCCCCCCATGCATAGTCTGATGCATCTGTTAAGATTTGCTTGGCAGGGGGTAATGTGAATGGTAGTCCCCTGTCTTGGTGGCAGGCCTCTGCCCACCAAAAGAACTCTAGGCGTAGGCAAGGTATGCTAGGAATCCTTGCTTCCAGATCCTGTGAATGTTGACACCATAGGCTTTTGAGATACCATTGTAGTTTCCTCATATGCAGCCTTGCATATGGAATTAAAAGAATGCACGAGGCCATGAACCCCACGGCTTGCAGTATTTGTCTTGCAGATTGCTGGGTTTTTGTGGTCACTTGTTTGAAATAAGTTGTCAAATGTACCTGTTTCTCTGGCGTGAGGAAAGCCATCTGGGAAGATGTATTCAAGCTTGCTCCCAGGAATATAATTTGTTGACAGGGTATGAGGTGGGATTTCTTTTCGTTTATGGTGAACTCCAGACAAGTCAGTCCCCTCTGAACAAAGGCCGGATGATTGAAAAGAATGTCCTTGCTTTCTGCCTGAATTAGACAATCGTCCAGGTATGGGTATATTTGAATATTTCTTTGCCTGCAAAATGCAATGACTGGAGCTAGGCACTTTATGAATACCCTGGGCGCAGTAGATAAGCCAAAGGGCAGTGCAGAGAACTGACAGTGCATGTAGCCTGCTTTGAAGCATAGGTATCTTCTGCAAGACTCCATGGTAGGCATGTGCAGGTATGCTTCTTTTAAATATAGTGCTGCCAACCATGCATCCTTGCTTAGCATAGGAAGCAGCTGGTGAAGAGTCAGCATTTTGAATTTTAGAATCACCAGAAAGGTGTTTAGAATAGAAAGGTCCAGGATAGGACGCCATGTATTGCCTTTTCTGGGTACCAGGAAAAGTCTAGAATAGAAACCTTGTCCCTTTCCTCTTCTGGTACCAACTGAATAGCCTTCATGTTTAAGAGAGAGAGTACCTGATTTTGGGCCTCTGCCCACTGATTTGGGGGTAGATCTGGTCACCCGCTTGGTGTTGGTAACGTGTGGAAATGGAATCTGTATCCTTGGGACACTTTTTAAAATCCATTTGTCCTGGGTAATGAGTTCCCAGTTTTTGGCCTGCAGACCAGTCTTTCCGCCTAAAGGAGCATTCAGTTGGGAAGTGCTTGGAAGTCTTAAAAACAGGTCATTGAGACGGTTTTCCATAGGGGCAGTCTTACTGCTCCCAGGTTTGGGTGCGGAAACCCCCCACTGCCTAGTCTAGTGTGTCCCTTGGGACTGAAACCTGTGGTTTCTGCTGTGTCTGGGTTTGGCTTGAGAAGACCTGGAAGGGGCTGGAAAGGACCAGTTTTTAGAAGGCCAGTGCCTACTAAATCTAGGTGGCTGAACTTGTAAGAAATCTTTTAACAGTCTGCATAGATTTAGTTTTATCTTCCATCTTTTTAAGAACTTCCTCAGCTTTGTTGCCAAACAGGCGGTCTTGAATTAAGGGAGCATTAAATAATTTAGCTTTAACATGATCAGGCAAAGATTGCTTCTTAAGCCAAGCATGCCTTCTGAGCACAGACCCAGTAACAGCAGCCCTGCAAGAGGCCTCGAATGAATCAAATCCACATTGCAAAGTATGTTTTCCAACCTGTTCTGCAGAATGCATTAAATCCTGTAATTCCTTATTTTCAGCAAAGTCAGGAATTAAACTTCATTTTCTGTTTAAGCAATCCAGTAACATGTTGTTGATACTTTAACATATGAAAATGGCAGTTTAAAGCCCTAATTGCCAAGGTTGCAGAAGTGTAAACTTTCTTACCCCATCTATCCAGCGCACTGGAGTCTCAATCTGAGGGCATAGGATTTTTAGCAGTAGAAGCCTTAATGCCTTTGGGTCCGTGTGAAACCGTCTCTGGATCCGCAATAGGATTTTTAAAAAGGAACTTGTAAGAATCAGGAACCCTGTAATATCTGTCAGGTTTTCTGGAAGCAGGAGGCAAAGAATCAGGGGCCAAACTAGATTCTGAGAAAGCAACATCAACAATGTCTAGTACAGGTGGTATAGCTAAAGGCCTATGTTGAGGCAGGAGTAAGAAATACCTAAGCCTCTTTTCTGAATCAGAAAAATCCTGGCTTTCCCAGTGGAAATGCTCCCTTAGCGTATTTAAGGTTTCACCAAAAGAAAAATCCTCTGGAAGGGAAGCCGAGAGAATACAGTCCTATGCATCAGAATCCTCATAAGTAGATAAGGGCAAATCCAGACCATCAGAAGAATCAGAAAAATCAGAATCCTGTTCAGAAGATTCATAAACAACTTCAGTCCTAGGTTGGCTTCCCCTGATTAGAGTTATAAGATCTTCAGCCATTCTTATCATTTGTTTTTTAGGCATAGAGGCTTGAGCATGCGGCCTGGGTGTCAGTTTCTTAGGCACGGTTCGAGATTTTAGCCTAAATGAAGAAGGAGGCTTCTGTTTGGTATGCAAGTCCATAGGCCTGAATACACCCTCAGAAGCCGGTGCCTGCACAGCAGCTCCGGACCCATCCAAGGTACAGACATCCACAAGTTCCACGGCTGAAACATCTCGTGGCATACTGGACTCCAAATGTGTCTCAGTAGAGGCCTGCGAGTCAGATGTAGTGGGTATCAGGGGTTGCGAAAGTGCCTCACTGAGTACCGGCGAACTGGCGTCTGGCTTAGGAAAAGTGTTGTTGGCAGCTTTGGACCTCAGCGGCCTGTCTCTGTCTTTATCTTTGCATTTTTTTCGGAATCCTGGTAGTCGGAAGGCTAACTGACGACATTTCTGGATAATTAAGCAGAGAACCAAAATATTTAGAAGCGAAAATATACCGACGTTGGATAGTGCGCTGTTTAAATAAAGCACAAAACCCACAGCAAGGCACGTTGTGGTCAGGGCCTAGGCAAGGAATACAGTACGAATAAAAGTCTTTGTGAGGTATTTGCTTTCCACAAGTAATGCAATTATTAACTTTTACTGACATGGCCTGAAATTGTCCATTAAAACAACTTCAAACGTAAAAGTCATGGGCAATCAGAATCGCCATATAGCTGAAACACCTGATGTTCATAGAGGTCATTTGTATATATCCCATGTGCCTCTGTTACAGGAGGTTTGGGAGGTCACTCATTGGAAGTTCTAGCTTGGCTGGAGTTTTCATTTAGTTTTTACTGATTGGTTTCTAAGTGTGACTTTCTCACTCTGTTTTAATTTGTTAGTTGGGAAATTTTGCAGTCACCCTAATGATAATGAACATCAGCGGGGTATAACAACCCTGTGTTTCTTATGCGTAGTGAAACACGCTGCTTGTGCTATGCTGACGAGGTCATAACAAGGCTGAAATATGCATATCCATAGCTGGTGGAGTTTGGCTTTAGTGGCCTGAAATTGTCCATTAAAACGACTTCAAACGTAAAAGTCATGGGCAATCAGAATCGCCATATAGCTGAAACATCTGATGTTCACAGAGGTCATTTGCATATATCCCATGTGCCTCTGTTACAGGAGGTTTTGGAGGTCACTCATTGGAAGTTCTATCTTGGCTGGAGTTTTCATTTAGTTTTTACCGATTGGTTTCTCAGTGTGACCTTCTCACTCTTTGTTTTAATTTGTTAGAATATGACAAGTTGGAAGATTTTAAAAATTCCTTATACACTACTTTGACAAAAATGATGGGGAACAAATGATAGTTTGACAGAAATGTTGGGGAAACATATGATGGTAACTAAGAAAATTACTCTTATGAGATCTTATATAGGATCTGAATGGCCTAGATATAACAAGGCCTTATTAAATGTAATGTTTTTGTCTGTAAAAAAAAAGATATCGGAAAATGGAAACAATCAAAAGCAGCTGCAATGAAAGTACTAAATACTGTCACATAGATAAAATAAATACAGGTAGGATCTTTAGAAAGGGGAAGGAGCAAATTTTTAAGGCAAAAAATGGAACTTGTGGAACAATATATGCAGAACAGTATCTAGGAGAAGTGTAAGGGAAGGCAGGAATGGAGCAACTTATGTAATACTGGAGTGAATGAAATTTATAAAAAGAAAAAAAAAAAAAAATATATATATATATATATATATATATATATATATATATATATATATTTATATACATATTTATACACACACACACACACAAACATACTGCATGACATTAACAGACACTGTTATTGCGATTTTCTTTACATTCTTGTGGCTACAGAATTTTCCAGAGCATCAGTGGTATCACAATTCAAAGGACTACATGATGATTTACTGTCAAAGTTGCATAAAGAGTTATCTCTGCAGCATCCTTGACGTTTAAATAAGGAAATTTGGAGAATTTAGCCCGCCCGAGTCTACTGCAGAAGACTATAATGTAGAGAGGTGCTTTGGATACTCTGTTCAGTGGCAGGGTTGTCAGTGGTTAAGAGCTCCAAAAACTGAGCAAAATCAAAGAAATGAGATATGAATCAGCATTAGGATGCTCAAAAAGAAGAACATACCATACAAGAGGTGTCCTGTACAAAAGGCGTTTTCATGCTGCAAAATATCTGTGAGAACTACTTAAGGGGAAAAAACAAAAAGACAAAAGGCTCCTACTCCTTCCCCCATAAAAGGCTAAGCTACTGGATGCTGGTGTAGGAATGAATAACTGAGAGGAAAAAAAAATTCCTGTGAGCGCTAATAAAAGTCTGATACGGTTTTCCTATGCAGACGTGCTGGAAGAATTTCTGGAGGAGGTTCAGGAGGGTCAGATACTCCTTACCCCTCCCCCTTTACTTCATTTTGGTCTATCACTGCAACTGTAAATCCCATAACTAGATTTACTTTTCTGAACAATCATTAACAGTGAAATTACTGGGAGGGGGATGTCATTCCCAAATCTGAAGACCCTGAAAAAAATGGAGGTTTGGCTTGAGGCACATTGCATATGCTAAATACCCAACTCTTCTAATATCAGAAAGGTTTCTGACTCTTCCTTGGTAATATCAAAGTCATGAACCTTAGAGAAGGAGAATGAAGTGCTCAGAGGAGAATCTCACTGTGACATCACAAGTTACTAAACACACTGCCACACCTGTGAAGAATCTAGTCTTTAGGTGAGAGTGGCCTACAGGAGCATAGCCAGAGAGACAAGCTGATGCTGGTGAGCAATCTAAATGAAATGTGCGCCCTTACTACTTGAGACAAACTAACCACATCAAATGGGGATGGGGACCCCAGCCATCAAGGATTTCAACAATACCTTCAACTAAACTCTCAATGATACAACCTTGCAGGAGAGGTCTGCAAGCCTCTTGAAATGTGCACTGATGCCATAATCTTTTTTCAGTTGGGGGAAACTGCAGAATGGTTGCTTCTTCACAGCGAATTGGTCAAGCGGTCAAAAGTTATCTGCCTGTCAGCGTCCAAAACTCTTGCAGAAGCCTAGAACTGTTCTCCACATGCAGGAAAGCATGCATCACTAACAATGCCATCAACAGCTCAGTACCACCCTCTGTAAATGAGGTTAGTGATGCAGACTTTCAGCTGTCACTTATTGATTGTAAATCTAATGAAAACATAAGTGCTGCTCTCTAGAAAGGTAGATTATATTTTTTAAGATGTTTAGCGGTTTTCCCCTTGCAAACAAGTGAGCATGCATAATGCTTTTTTCTACTTCTTCAGTAATGCTGAAAAAGAATTTCCTGTAAACTGGCACTTATTCTTCTTGGTGCAGATACTTCCTCAACATTTTAACATTGCTGTTTATGATGACCATTTATCATCAGTGATATGGTCCCTTTTTAAGAGAACACACACACACACACACATACACACACACACACACACGTTTATTTTGGGGCACCAGCTTTTTGTTCAAATCCTTTAGTAAAAAGTGGTCTGATATACTGAAAACAAAAAAACATACAGGGCAAGATAAATTCAGATGGAGGAGAAATATATAAACAATGGCAAAACATGAAAAACTGGATAAATTCATATAAAAGATGAGCTTTAAAGAAGTGCAGACCAAACACAGCAACAGTTAAGAAATGGAAACCGTCTGCTCTTCCCTTTACAGACATCTTTTGTCTGATGCCATCAAGAATACAACCATCCCATTAGAGTTGCAGACCTGATGACAAGGTTTAGAAAACCCCGACATGACAGTACAATCTGGTGATTGGAGAAAATGCATAAAAATTAAGTTAATACAAATTTACAGCCCATCCAACAGCTTAATGTTATAGAGTTTGTTTCAGCAAACAGCACTATTTAATAACATTTTATGGTGACGGGACATTAAAACAAGGGTGCTATCAAAGACACTGTAATATGCTACAGACATTTTAGTGTCAGCACATAAAGTGCATAATGGCTTGCAGTGTTTACATACACAAAATACTTGCTCATTACACTGCATGCATAACAAGTTAAAAAATTCTAAAAGAAAAAAAAAACAACTTTACCTCAAATATCTGTGCAAGCTGTACCTCTTTGTTTGAGAAAATAGCATGGATGCAGTGGACTGCTTGTTTGGCCTGGTGAGGTGTGCCCCTTTTTGCTTTCTGGTGTAAAATGGGAATAAGCGTACTGTGGAAGACAGGAAAAACTAAATATATACAACCTGACCAGCTTCTACAATTAAACGCTTTAATATAACATTTTAAACAAATAAAGACAATCATTATCCTGCAGACTGGTAAACGTACTTGACAAAATCTTAATCACTCCAACATTTAAAGGGAGAAATGTCACAGATCTCAAAGGTTTAGAATACAATGCACTATTTGGAATGGAATGTACTCCTCACACAATCTGAGAGGTCCTAAAGATTACTAACTAGAAAAATCTCAGGCTCAAGTAATTTAAAGATCATGTGCAAATAGCTAAAAAAAAGTGTGCAGAAATTCGACACATTCAACCTTTATGCACTACCACTGCCACTCTTTAATGGAAGAGTTGCGCTGTGCAGCAGCTGTCTAATTCCACGTTTCAGTGAAAAAAATGAATTTTAAAACAGCCTCACGCCATTACTTTTGTGTGCCCCACGGGGGAAGTGAGAAGCATACGGGAGTATGTTTACATAATTGAATGGAGGTTTACAAGAGATTTGCAGCAGCAACTAAAGAAAAATATGGTTCAGATTTGATTAATTCTTAAAATCTTTCTATACAATCAAATACTTCCAAGCTGTGCATTGCCTTCCTGATTATTCAACAAAGTAGTTGCTGGTTAACAGACTTGAACAGTATTTAGGACTTGCACAGTAGGATCACGCTGCCTTTGATGTGTGTTAAGTATTAAATTAAATTACTGGAACAGACCCGGAGGACATGTCTGAACAAAGCACCATAGAGGGATGCAGGCTCACACCAGGAAGAGACAAGGGAAAAAGTCTGAGGGCTGGCTTAAGATAACATATTCATAAACTAGGCTGAGGCATGCTTTTCTTTTTTTTTTTTTTTAGGTGTACCCAGATTTGATGGGGGAGCAACCATATTAGAATCTACCAAATCAGGGAAAAAACACCAAGCAGAATAATACGCTGACACCATACCTCTCACCCTAGAAACATCACAGGACCATGAAAAGTAGGTACAACTGGTCAAAAATATGTACGCTGATCAACATAAAATTTACATACGTAACCCCGACCACTCCAATGGAATTGCAGGATACCAACATTCAAAAGCAAACTGATGAACAGAGAAATTATTAAACACAAAATATAACCAGAACAATAGTGTTTTATTTAAATTAACATTTGAACTTGTACAAAATTTTGAACTTGTATAAAACTAAAAAAAAATTCCTTTTATAAAAATAAAATTATATGTTACAGTCATATGGGTGCAGCGGTTAGCATTGCCACCTCACAGCAAGAGGTTCTCTGGCTTGATTCTCGGCTGGGGTGCCTTCTGTGTGGAGTATGCATGTCCTCCCTGTGGTCGCGTGGGTTTCCTCCGGGTGCTCCGGTTTCCTCCCACATCCCAAAGACAAGCAGTAGGTGGATTGGACACTCTAAACTGGCCCTAGGTGTGAGTGTGTGTGCCTTCTGTGGAAGGTTGGGTGCTGGGCTGGCAACTCAACACCGTATAACTCCACTGCCAATTATGAGCGGACAGATGATCCGCTGTGGCGACCCCTAACCGGGAAAAGCTGAAAGAAGAAGAAGAAGAAGACAGTCATATACAATTAACATAGATAGAATTTGTGTAAAAGTCAAATTAATTCTAACTACTATACTGGTATAAAATATAAATAAATACAAATTAAATAAGCTCTAGCTACTATGTTTCCAGACCTTGATCCAGTGTCTGTTTTGTAATTATAATAACTGGTGGCAGACTTCTGCAGTCGAACTTAAACCAACTGTGTTCCAAGATGACCTCAGCATTGTTAGATAAACAGTGCAATAGTAAATTAATCTAGTATTTTCTTGGGTATGTCCTGTAAATCTGAAATTTTCCAGTATATACCCTACATATTTTAAGCATCCTGTTAGAACAATATTCCTGTTTCTATAACAAATTATGTATTTCTTTCACTTATAGCACCTTTTTCTTCAAATTTTCAAAAAATCTTTCCAGAAAAGCACTTCCGTTTATAAAGGATTTTATGCCTCTGTTCAAAAGGGGGTCTACTACAAGTGCCCGTGTCCCAGGTACTCCAAGACCACTGTCTGAAAGCCACAGACTCAAGCATTTTGTAGTTTGCATAGGTTTCTGCTCGTGCTTGAACTTGACAACACTTTCAGACAAGGTGCAGCAGACGTGTAGAGAAAGTGGAGCTGCTGCATCTCACCTGAATGCAGCAGCTGAGTTCAAGCACGGTAAATGTTGCTGCTGCAGGGTAGAAGAGAGAAAGGGAAGGGAGTGTAAGGTTTCAGGCAGCAACTGGAAGGGGAATACAGATTTAGGGGTGAGAAGTGTTAGAGAGCGGGAAGACAGTTGTGGCTTAGAGAAAAATGTGAGACTTTAGGTTTAGGGAAGGGGACGGAAGGTTTAGTTTTAGAGAGCTGGAGGGCAGTTTAGGGGTAAAGAGTAGGAGAGAAGAGTTATACATTCATAAATCTAAAGGACTTTGGGTTTACAGAGTAGGGAGTGGATTTTTAGGTTTAAAGAGTGACTGGGGACTTTATGGCTTGGGAACAGAAAGGGAGTGCTATGGTTAGGGATCAGAGAGGAGAGTTATGGTTAGAGTAAGGGCTCTGGTAGGGCTATGCAATTAAGTAGGATCAGGCAGGTGAGACGTAAACCACTTGCCATTTAGACCAAATAGCAGTAAGTGTGTCGTGAAGTACTAACACGTGAGCACATGTAGTAGACCTAAAAAAAAAAACAGTTAAGAAAAAGGAAATAATTTATTCCTAGAAAGATATATTTCATGCACAAAGAAAGATAACATATGGACAACAGATCAGGAAAAATAAAAACAAACGGAAAAATTGAAGAAACAAGAATCAATAAGTAGATTAAGATTCTTATGCCAGAGTATAGGCTGTTGGTGTCAGTGGCTCAACAGGTAGCAAAGCCTTTGATGCCAGATGATCAGAAGACTGTGGGCTGTATTCCCACACAAGGTACTTGGATTCAACTTCTATTACTGACACTCCTCTGCAGAATAAAGGACATGTTGCACTCCTGAATGTGCTGTCCTTCAGATGAGACATTAAACAGAGTTTCCATCTGTCTGAGCTAGTGATAGCTCAGGAGAATGCAACAAGATTCCATGCCCTTACCAAAAACGAGTAAGAGTGCTTTGTTAAAAATGTAATTTCTCCCAAGTCTTTTATCACAACGAAAATGTAATTTTTGTCACAATCAGTCAAATATAGTTTCTTATTAAATAATAGCCTTTTCCATCTTACTTTACACATACAGTGGATATAAAAAGTGTACACACCCCTGTTAAAATGCCAGGTTTGTGTGATATAAAAATGAGACCACAATAAATCATTTCAAAACTTTTCCCCTCTTTAATGTGACCTATAACCTGTACAATTCAAATGAAAAATAAATCTGTTAGGGGAAAAAATATAACAAATAAAAAACATACAATAGGATGGTTGCACAAGTGTGCACACCTTTAAATGAATACTTTGTTGAAGCACCTTTTGATTTAATTAAAGCATTCAGCCACTAAGGAATTCATGGCACCCCATTATTTTGCCATCAGAATTGGTAAAATACAGAGGAATTTAAATGCGGTTGAGAGGTATGGCTCACACTAGTAAGAGCTGAATAAGGGCATCAATAATAGAAAATATAAACTACATCCTCACACAGCAAATAGTGATAACCAGTATAAAATATAGCAGAAACCGTTTAAATTGTGCTAAGCCTTGTTTTACCATCTGTACAGTGCAATAAACAACAGCACACATGGTCACAGTACCAAGTAAACCAGTGCAATGAACAACAACACACATGGTCACAGTACCAAGTAAAACTCAGCTGTCCAGCTAAAGACATCATCAAACATATGTCCTTGAATGAAACAAAAACAATTAAAACAACATAGATAAGCATTTAAAGATGCCCTTATCTGAAATGAAAAAAAAAATCTCCACAAAGTGCAAATAAAATAATTTGCAGTAAAATCATAAATTAACGACAAAAACAGCTATAGCGGGGTTAAATCAGTAGTAAATATCACATAAATGAAGGAAAAAGTGAAAAAAATTAATTTTTTCCTGTCAGAAGTTTCAAATGAAGATACACTTAAACAAGATTTCTAGTATTCAACTGGCACCACAAAACGTAATTTTCCCAGTACAAGTCATAGAACATTTTAGAATAGCCCCATAACGGTTTAAAAACACTTATTAAGCATACAAACACAATAGCAAGTCAGAATTCCCACAAGAATTAACAGCAGTACTATATAGCAAGAATACTAAAATAAAACGCTAGCACACACAAACATATTTAAAAAAAAAAACAGAAACAAAACTGGAAGGGAAGTTCCCAAAGGGATGCCACCTGAGTCAGGAAGCTGTAATCCACCAATACAGGCTGCTGAGGAGATTTACCTGCACAAGTCCTACAGCTGGCAGCAAAAGACTGAATAACCGACTTTCTGTGACGGGGTTAGACCTCCCCTGATGAGAAGGGCTTAGCCATTCCCCTAGCAGAGAGAGAGCGAGTCAGAAGAAGGGATTCTGAGCAATGGAAGGCTGCTAGTGTGGGTTTTTGAGCAGGCACAGAAACATTATGCTTCTGAGGCAGTGTCAAAGATCAACATTTCCAAAAAAGTATTTCAGTCATAGAAACATATACATTTACATGCTAATAAGCACCCTATGGTTATTATAGCATGTCATGTGGCACACACAAGCTCCAGAGAACTGAAATACAGAACTCATGGAATCTATACCACATCTCCTGCCTATGTACGGTCAGTTTGGCCCATATCCTCTGAATCTCATATGGCTCTCTCTCTAATCCATTACTTTTACAACATATTCTCACTATCATTTTTGCTTTCTTATTTGACTCACACTATCTTGTACACCTGCATTTCATCACACAATGCTTCAAACTGTGCATTAATAGTTTCATTTGCTCTGAAAACGTGGCTTTTGATCAGAAAAATACAGTAAGGCTACGTGCAAAAAGTAATTCAAAAAGTTGCAGAGAGACATCAAAGAATGTGATAAAGATTCAACTTGCACTGCACCATAAGCTAAACCCAGTTTTCGCCAACCACAACATAACTAATAGGCCAACTCCCCATGTCTTTAGGAAATGGAAAGTGACTGACGAACCTTATTTAAGAACAGAAGCAGTCAATGCATCCATCACCTTGAAGGTCATCACTATGGGCTGCAAAACATTTTAACAGGATCTGGAAAGTACAGTTGTGCACCTACCATAAATGTAGATGTTCCAGTGTATTCACTGTTGCAGTCATTACACTTGGGTTATCCTGCTGGCAGGCTACCCGCAGTCGGTTATCCTGCTGGCAGGCTACCCGCATTTGGCCTGAATTCCAAAGTCCTGGTCCGGCGTCGGTTGCCGTCACCTCTTCCCTGACGTCAGTGCGCCAGGGGTATACAAGATGCAGCCGACGCCATTTTCTTCAGTTTTTCTTGCCCTAGATGTCAGGTGCCCCCAAGAAGGTAGGCAATACATATTGCTAATAAAAACATACAGTAAAATAAAAACAATACCTTCATCTACAAGCAAATACACCACATAGGTTGTATAAGATAGAGAAGTATAGACAAGTCCCAGCAAAGAAAGGGGGATGGAGGGTGGGTAACCTGGACTGCAACAGTGAATACACTCGAAAATCTACATTTATGGTAAGTACACAACTGTACTATGTTCATCGTGTTTCACTGTTTCAGTCATTAGACTTGGGTTGAAACCCAAAGCTGAGGTAGGGCAGCTGGGTCTAAATAGGATTAGGAGTGGCTATGAGGCCCTGGAGAAAGTACAGTTGTGTACCTACCATAAATGTAGATGTTCGAGTGTATTCACTGTTGCAGTCATTACACTTGGGTTATCCTGCTGGCAGGCTACCTGCAGTCTGACTGAATTACAAAGTCTAGGTCCGGCGTTGGTTGCTGTTGCCTCTTCCCTGATGTCAGTGCACCAGGGGTATAAAAGATGCAGCCGACGTCATTTTCTTCAGTTTTTCTTGCCCCAGATGTTGGGTGACCCCAAATTGGTAGGCTAAAAATTATGCCAATAAGTATGCATGCAGTAAAATAAACATTTCCTTCATCTACAATCAAATACACCACATAGGTTGTAGAGGATAGAAAAGTACAGATAAGTCCCAGCAAAGAAAAGGGGGATGGTGGGTGGGTAACCTGGACTGCAACAGTGAATACACTCGAACATCTACATTTATAGCAGGTACACAACTGTACAATGTTCATCGTGTTTCACTGTTGCAGTCATTACACTTGGGTTGAATCCCAAAGCTGAGGTTGGGTGGCTGGGTCTAAATAGGATTAGGAGAGGCTATAAGGGCCTGCAGAACTGCAGTAGCAAAGCCTGCTCTGGATTTAGAGTAGAGAGGTAAGTGGTAGTGCTTGGTAAAAGTGAGCACTGAACTTCAAGTTGCAGCCTCTAAAATGTCTTTGGTTGGTATTCCTCTGAGGAAGCCTGCTGAAGTGGCTGCTGCTCTGGTTGAATGTGGACTAATGCCCTTAGGCACTGATTTGCCATGTTGTGAATAGCAGAAATGAATGCAGTGGCCTATCCATTTTGAAACGGTCTTTTTTGAGATAGCCTTTCCTTGTGATCCTGCAGCATATGCCACTAGGAGTTGCTCAGTCTTTCTGAAAGCTTTAGTTCTGTCCAAGTACAAGCGTAGCTGTCTCAGTATATCCAAAGAATGCAGGAGTCTCTCACCCTTATTCTGTGTTTGGATAAAAAGAAGGCAAATGAATGGTTTGGTTAAAGGCCACACTGGACAATACCTTAGGCATAAATGTTGGGTTCGTCCTCAGAGAAACCCTGTCTGGATGGAAAATGATAAAAGGTTCCACAGCCATGAGTGCCTGTAACTCTGAGACTCGTCTTGCAGAGGTTATTGCTAGGAGCAGAGCTGTTTTCCAAGATAAGAACTTTATTTTAGCTGAATTGGTTAGCTCAAAAGGAGGCAGTGTGAGTTTTTCCAAGACATAATTGAGGTCCCCAATGCAGATATTGGTGCTCTCCTTGGAGGTCTTATGTTTTTGGCCCCTTTGAGGTACTGCCTTAGCAACGGATGAGAAAAAATAGGTGGTTCCGTATTGTAATGAGCGGATATGGCAGAGGCATGGATTTTAATTGATGAAAAGGATAGGCCTTTGTCCAGCATCTCAGTTAGGTATTGTAAAATCTGAGGAATATTTGGTACAAACGTGTCAATTCCTTGTGCCTGGTTCCAAGCACAGAATCTTTTCCATTTTTCTGCATAAGATTTTCTGGTACTGGGCCTCCTGGCCTCCAAAATAACATCCATCACTGCTTTAGAGAGAGGTGTGTTCTGAATGGCTACATTAGCCGCCATGTTGCCAGATTTAGGGTTCTGAGTTGGCTGTGCAGGATCTGATTGTTTTGTTCGGTCAGTAAGTGAGGAATTAGAGGCAATGTCAAGGCAGTGCCTTGAGACAAGCTCTTTGGAATTTGGTACCAGTGCTGGTGGGGCCAGTCTGGAGCAATCAGAATAATTTTTGGCTTCTCTTGTCTGACCTTTAGGAGTACCTTGGGGAGGAGAGACAGAGGAGGAAAGGCATATACTGTTAGGGTTTTCCAGCTGAATGATAGAGCATCCACTTTCCATGCTTGCTTGTGATAAGTCCGTGAGCATAATCTCTGCAGTTGGCAGTTGTGAGGGGAGGCAAATAGATCTATGTCTGGGCATCCCCATTTCTTTGCCATCGTGCTGAAGACTTGTGGATCCAGTTTCCACTCATGGGGATCCGTGAGATTTCTGCTTAGTTCATCTGCCAGAGTATTTTTCTTTCCTGGCAGGAATTGTGCTTGCAGGTGTACTTGATAACTCAGTGCTGTGTCGCACAAAGTCATGGCTTGTCTGCAGAGGGGGTAGGAATGTGTGCCTCCCTGCTTATGTACCACATGACTGTAGTATTGTCCATCCTTATCAGTAGTTGTCCTGGATGAAACAGATCCGTGAAAGCTGTCAGGACATTCTGAACAGCTAGCATCTCTTTTTGATTGATATGAAGATGCATCTGGCTTGTGGGCCATGTGCCCTGAATACATTTCCCTGCAATGTGGGCCCCCCAGGCATAATCTGATGGCATCTGTTGTTATTGACTGCCTGGCTGTGGGTAGGGTGAATGGCTGTCCCTTGTTGTGGTGACAGGCCTGTGCCTACCATCGAAACTCCTGTTGCAGGCAAGGAATGAGGGTGATTAGTGTTTCCAGACTGTGACAATGTTGAGTCCAAACACGTTTTAGATACCATTGCAGTTTCCTCATATGCAGTCTGGCATATGGAATTAGTAGAATGCAGGATGCCATGAAGTCCAAAGCCTGCAGAATGTTTCTTGCAGATAACTGGGTCTTTGTTGCAAACATTTTGAAGTAAGAAGTCAGTTGCCTTTGTTTGTCTGGCATGAGACAGGCCATCTGGGCAGTTGTATTTAAGCTTGCACCCAGGAATATTACCTCTTGAGAGGGTACTAGCTTTGATTTCTTTTCGTTTACTGTGTACCCTAGGCAAATCAATAATCTTTTTACAAACTCCAGATGCTTTACTAGAATGTCCTTGTTCTCTGCTTGAATAAGGCAATCGTCCAAGTAAAGATATATTTGAATTCCTCTTTGTCTGCAAAATGCAATTACTGGTGCCAGGCATTTTGTGAAGACCCTGGGCGCAGTACATAAGCCAAAGGGCAGTGCAGAGAATTGGTAGTGCATTGAGTCAGCTATAAATCTGAGGTATCTTCTGCAAGACTTTCTGATTGGGATATGCAGGTATGCCTCTTTTAGGTCCAAAGTTACAAGTCAAGCCTTCTTGCCCAGCATGGGCAGTAGCTGCTGCAGAGTCAACATTTTGAATTTTGGGACGTCCATAAATGTATTTAGAATAGACAGGTCCAGTATTGGTCTCCAGGCTTTGTCCTTTCTGGGAACCAAGAAAAGTCTTGAGTAAAATCTTTTTCCCTGTTCTTGCTGTGGTACTTGCTGAATGGCCCTCATGTCCATGAGGGATGAAACTTGTTTTTGTGCCTCTGCCCATTGACTGTGTGGCAGGTCTGGCATACCTTTTGCCCTTGGCAGGGTGTGAAAGTGGAACCTGTAGCCCTGGGACACTACATTCAAGACCCATTTGTCCTGGTTGATCATATGCCAATTTTATGAAAAAAGTGTTAGTTTTCCCCCTAAGGGGGCTGCCAAAAGATAAGTGCTTGGTGCTGGCAGAGGAAAATCAATGGGACTGTTTCCTGTGATTTGTCTTTTCCGCTTTTGGAGGTAGAAGCGTCCCACTGTTTAGGCCTGTATGTGCCCTGGGGCTGGGATCTGCCTCTGGGGCGTCTGTATCTGCCTCTTTGTGGCCTGTCTGACACTGGAAAGGACCAATTCTTTGTAGGCCTGCTAAATCTGGGTGGCTGTACCTGTAAAAAATCCTTTACTGTTTGCATCGATTTCGCTATGTCCTCCATTTTCTTCAACACCTCCTCTGCTTTAACACCGAATAAGGTATCATGCTGTAATTGAGCATCTAATAATTTTGCTTTAACATGATCAGGCAGATTCTGTTCCTAAAACCAAGCATGCCTCCTAATGACAGAACCCGTAACTGCAGCCCTGCAAGAGGCCTCCAAAGAATCAAAACCACATCGCAATGTATGCTTTCCCACTTGTTCAGTTGCTGCAATAAATCCTGTAATCCCTTATTTTCTGCACAATCAGAATTTGACAACATTTTCTGTTTTAGCAGTGATATTAAGTATTGCTGATATTTAAGCATATGAAATCGACAATTTAAGGCCCTCACAGCCAAAGTAGCAGAAGTGTAAACCTTTTTTCCCAACCTGTCTAGTGCCCTTGAATCCCTATCATAGGGGGGTAGGGTTTTTTGCAGTAGAAGCCTTGACCCCTTTGGGACCCCGAGAAATAGTTTCTGGGTTAGCAGCAGGGTTTTTATAAAGAAATGTATGTGAATCTGGAATCCTGTAGTATCTGTCTGGTTTAACAGGGGCAGGAGGTAAAGAGTCAGGAGAAAGGCAGGACTCTGAAAATACATCATCTACAATGTGTAACACAGGAGGTATAGCGAGAGACCTGTGCTGAGGTAGTAAAAGAAAATCTCTAAGCCTTTTCTTAGATTCTCAGTAGTCCTGGCTCTCCCAGTGGAAGTGCTCCCTCATGGTATGCAGGGTTTCCCCAAAGGAATAATCTTCAGGAGGAGAGGCTGAAGGGATAGATTATTCAGCATCAGAATCCTCATAGGGAGGAAGAGAGTACTCCTGTTCAGAGGAGGAGTCAGAGGAAATGGAAACCTGATCTGAAGATTCATATTCTGTCTCTTGCCTAGGCCTCTTGTCAGGAGGGGGATGGGAACCCCTGACAAAGGTAATTAGGTCTTCGGCCATTTTGAGCATCAGTTTTTTAGGCATGGAAGTCTGTCCAGGAGAATGCTGTACTTGTTTTTTTGTCTTTAGAACTGCTTTAGTCTTTGTATTGGAAGCTGAAGTAGGCTTTACATATAACTGTGTAGGTCTGGAAACCACCCTCAGAAGCCGATGCCTGCTCAGCGGCTCCGGACCCATCTGAGGGAATAGTTTCCGAGTGTCCAGTAACTTGAATATCCACAGGCCTAGCTGGTTCCACGTGGGAGTCGTCAGCAGCCTGTGGCTCTGACATAGCGGGCGTCAGAGGCTGCGAAAGCACCTCACTGAGAACCGGCGACTGGTTTAGCGGAAGCCTCGTCGTCGGTTTTGGACCTCGGATGCCTGTCCTTTTCTTTTTCCCTGCGTTTTTTATAAACTCCGGTCGTTGGCTGTTCCGACGGCATTATATAATTGAATATTCCGCCAAAGTAATGAAAAGCAAAATCGGACCAACGCTTAATTGTGCGTTGGTTAAATCTAGCACAAAACCTACAGCTAGCAACATTGTGATCAGGACCTAGGCAAGGAATACAGTAAGAATGAAAATCCTTATGAGGTATTTGCTTCCCACAAGAAATACAATTGTTAACTTTTTCTGACATCTGTCTGGAGCAAGAAAAGTTTCCCCAACAGGGTACTTAGCTTTAATGAAGACTTCGGATCTGAAATTCGTTTTTGAAAATCTCAGGAGTCGGCCAACCGGCACTTGCGAACTGCTTTTGCTTCTTGTCCTTTCTGGGTACCAAGAAAAGTCTTGAGTAAAATCCTTGTCCCTGTTCTTGCTGTGGTACTTTTTGAATAGCTCTCATGTCCATGAGAGCAGAAATTTATTTTTGTGCCTCTGCCCATTGATTTTGTGGCAGGTCTGGCATACCTTTTGACCTTGGTAGGGTGTGAAAGTGGAAGCTGTAACCCTGAGAAACAATATTCAGTACCCATTTGTCCTGGGTGATCATGTGCCAATTTTGTGAGAAAAGTGCTAGTTTTCCCCCTAAGGGTGCTGCCAAAAGGTAAGTGCTTGGCATTTGTAGAGGGAAGTCATTGGGACGGTTTTCCCATAAGGTTGTGATTTGTCTTCTCTGTCTTTGGGGGCTGAAGCATGCCATTGTTTAGGTCTGTATGAGGCTTGGGGCTGAGATCTGCCTTTTGGGTGTCTGTATCTGCCTCTTTGTGGCCTGTTTGACATTGGAAAGGACCAATTTTTTGAAGGCCAGTTCCTACTAAATCTTGGTGGCTGAACCTGTAAGAAATCCTTTACTGTCTGCATTGATTTTGCTTTATCCTCCATTTTCTTTAACACCTCTTCTGCCTTAACACCAAACAAAGTATCATGCTGTAATGGAGCATCCAATAATTTTGCTTTAACATGATCAGGTAAACTTTGTTCTTTTAACAAGCATGCCTTCGAATGACAGAACCTGTAACTGCGGTTCTGCAAGAAGCCACTAATGAATCAAAACCACATTGCAGAGTATGCTTTCTCACTTGTTCAGCTGCATGCAATAGATCCTGCATTTCCTTATTGTCAGGACATTCTGAGCTTGTAAGCATTTTCTGTTTTAGCAAAGACATTAGGTATTGTTGATATTTAAGCATGTGAAACTGGCAGTTTAAAGCCCTTACAGCTAAAGTAGCAGAAGTGTAAACTTTTCCCCCCATCTATCCAGTGCTCTAGAATCCCTATCAGAAGGAACAGGGTTTTTTGCAGTGGAAGCCTTGACCCCTTTGGGACCCTGAGAAATTGTTTCTGGGTCAGCTGCAGGGTTTTTATAAAGAAATTTATGAGAGTCTGGGACCCTGTAGTACTTATCTGGCTTTACTGGTGCAGGGGATAAAGAATCAGGAGACAAAGTGGATTCAGAAAAAACATCATCAACAGTATCTAGTACAGGGGGGATAGCAAGGGGCCTGTGCTGAGGCAGTCAAAAAGTCTCTGAGCCTTTTCTTGGATTCTGAATAATCCTGGCTCTCCCAATGGAAATACTCCCTCATGGTGTGCAAGGTTTCCCCAAAAGAGTAATCCTCAGGAGGAGAGGCTGAAGGCATAGATTTTTCAGCATCAGAGAGTCCTCATAGGGAGGAAGAGAGTATCTCTGCTCTGAAGAGGAATCAGAGGAAATAGAAACCTGGTCTGAGGAGTCATAGTCAGTGTCTTGCCTAGGCCTTTTATCAAGAGGGGGATGGGAACCTCTGATCAAAGTAATAAGGTCCTTGGCCATTTTAAGCATCTGTTTCTTTGGCATGGATGACTGTCCAGGAGAATGCTGTACTTGTTTCTTTGTCTTTAATGGTGTTTCAGACTTTGCCTTTGCTGCTGAAGTGGACTTGATAGTAAGCTGTGTAGGTCTGAAAACATCCTCAGAAGCCGATGCCTGCTCAGCGGCTCCGGACCCATCTGAGGGAATAGTTTCCGTAGGCCCAATACCTTGAGTTTCCAGAGGCCTAGTTGTTTCCATGTGGGAGTCGGAAGCGGCCTGTGGCTCTGAGGTAGCGGGTGTCAGGGGCTGCGAAAGTGCCTCACTGAGAACCGGCGACTGGCCTAGAAGAGGCTTCGTCGTCGGTTTTGGACCTCGGATGCCTGTCCTTTTTTTTGTCTCTGTTTTTTATGAATTCCGGTCATCGGTTGTTCCGACGGCATTATGTAGTTAAACCTTCGGCCAAAGTAATGTAAAGCAAAATCAAACCAACACTTAATAGTGCATTGGTTGAATCTAGCACAAAACCAACAACTAGCAATGTCGTGGTCAGGGCCTAGGCAAGGAATACAGTAAGAGTGAAAATCCTTATGAGGTATTTGCTTCCTCCAAGAAATACAATTGTTAACTTTTACTGACATCGATCTGAAGCAAGAAAAAGTTTCCCCAATGGGGTACTTAGCTTTATTGAAGACTTCGGTTCTGAAATTAAATTCTGAAAATCTCAGGAGTTGGCCGACCGGCACTTGCGAACTGCTTTTGCTTCGGGCACCGCGCGGCAAGAAAGACTGAAGAAAACAGCGTCAGCAGCATCTTATATACACCTGGCGCACTGACGTCAGGGAAGAGGCGACAGCAACCGACGCCGGACCAAGACTTTGGAATTCAGGCTGACTGTGGGTAGCTTGCCAGCAGGATAACCGACTGTGGGTAGCCTGCCAGCAGGATAACCCAAGTGTAATGACTGCAACAGTGAAACACGATGAACATCTAGTTTTTAACAAATTACAGATTTTCCACTTGAATGCAGAAGGCAAAATTTTCAATGGCACAACACACATTAAGTTGTTCAGACAACTGTTTTAAAGGTAACATTTCTGGAGATTTTCTTGCAAACAACTTACTACCAAAAAAAAAAAAAAACTCACTTTTGCACCTTCTGTAACAGCAAATTTGGTTAGATGTTAAATTCAAAATATTTACATAGGTTCATAGGTTTATACTAGGCTATCTGCCCTAAGGCATTTATAAGCCTAGCCCAAAGTTTTGTGGCTTACGCCACCCCTTATATGAAAAAATACTGTACCCATTAGTTTGTTGTGCCTCTGTCCAGCAGTGACACAGAGATGATTCCCGGGGTAAACCTACGATCTCCCATCCACAGGTCAAGATTTCTCTTGAACAGAGCCAGCGAGGTGCTCTGCCTCACATGGACCGGGATTTTATTCCACAGCATAGGGAGTCTCTGAGTGATAAATCTATCCCTCCAGCACGTCCTATTTATATCCGTGCTAAGGTTTAAGTCGCTTGCTCTAGTGGTTTTGGTGGATTTGGATTTTTTGAGGTGGAGCATGTCCCTTAATTACGGGTTGGACATGGCCTTGTACGTCAGGCACATGTCACCTCTGAGCAGACGGTATGCGACTGAATAGAGCTGGAGTTTCTTCAATCTGGCAGCATATGACAGATTTTGGAGTCCCTTTATCCTTTTGGTAAGGAACTTTTGGGGTCTCTCCAATTGCTGCAGATGTCGGGCGAGATACATCCCGAACGGGGCATTGTACTCGATCATTGGTCTGATAAGTGAAGAGTACAGGGGAACAATGACCTCACTATATCTGGATGTGAATCCCTTCATGATCAGGTGGGCAATGTAGAAGGTCTTTCTAACCACTTTAGCAACGTGTGTGTCAAAAGAAAGGCCACTGTCAACCTGGGTCCCCAGGTCCCTGATAACCTCTTCTGTGCTTAGTGGATTGCCACCTATATGGTAGCTTGGGGTTACCTTGTTTTTCCCGAAGGGTATGACTATACATTTTTTGGTGTTTAACTTCAGGCCATGGCTCTGGCACCAGCTATCTGTTTCCGTGAGTCCCTTCTGAAGTATATCCGTGTCCGATGCACTTTCCACTATGGCACCCAGTTTGCAGTCGTCTGCAAACTTTGTCAGCCAAAGTCCTCCCATGTTGGCCTGTACTTCTGAGAAGTAGATGCCGAACAATAGGGGGCCAAGGACCTAGCCCTGTGGGACACCACTTGTGACCGGCTTGGAGTCTGACATAGCGCCAGCAACTCTAACCCTGTGGGTTCTGTCCTTAAGCCAGTTTGCAACCCATCTTGTGACATATGGGTTTACATTTAAGCTGGTAAGTTTTCTACAATACCAGAGTGGGGTATTGTGTGAAAGCCTTTGCAAGGTCTAGGTAGGCTGTATGGACTGCCTTTCCCTCATCAATGGCCTTGGTGACTGTTTCGAAGAAGTCGACCAAGTTCAAAAGGCATGATCTGCCCTTGACGAGGCCAAACTGGGTCGGGTCCAATGTCTGCAAGTCCCCTATATCTTTGTTTATGAGCTCCATTATGATCCTCTCCATAGCTTTGCAGACTAGACTTGTTAAGCTTATGGAGCGATAATTACCAGGGTCCGTAGAGGCACTGCCTTTGTGGAGTGGGACCACAGTTGCCATACGCCACTCCTTGGGCACGTATCCTGTGGTAAGGCTGAGATTAAACAGCTGCCTTATGCGGGTTTAATTCCTCATTTAGCTGTGTAGCACACAGCCGGGACACCATCCGTCCCATTGATGCTGTGTTTTAGCTTTAGAGAGAGCAGCTTTCACCTGCGCATTTGAGATGTCTGGGAGGCTACACTGCTGGGATAGTTATCTCTCCTTTAGGGGGGAGAGGGGTGAAGTTTGCACTGAACCTGTCTGCCAGTATGTTGGCAATGTCTGTGGGTTCAGTGATTTTTGTATCATTTTGGACTAATTCTGAGCATATCTGGGAGTTTCCACCCAGGTTCCTAACATAGCTGAAAAAGGCCTTATGATTGTCCTTTGAATCCATGGCAATTTTCTCTCAAAATTGGCCTTAGTTGATTTTATGAGTGCTCATATTTTTTTACTAATAATGATCAGGGGTGACTTCCCTTTTATGGATTTTGTTCTATCATGTAATAGCTTTCTCCTCTTATTGTAAAGTTTGTTAATGGCTGGGGTCCACCAGACTGGACGTTTGCCCTTTGTGGAAAGAGTCTTGGTTTTATTTGGGATTGCCTGATCCATGCAGTCCTGGAGGTGTTCATAGAAGGCATTTGTAAGGGCTTCCGCAGCTTGGGTTGTGGTTTCCACTGGCTCAGGGGCCTTGAAGGATACCACACCAGTCTTGAGTAGTGTGAAGTTTGCTTTAGAGAAGTTCTTCACTGTGGTCTTTTTTGTTTGGGGTGGGGGCGGGATGTGGATTTCCAGTGAGATTAGTTTATGATCAGATCTCACCAAGAGAAGTTCAACTTACAGTTTCTGATTCATGACAGTGAAATTAGTCTCTTGTATCTAGACAAACTGAGAAAAACACTTTTAATCCACGTTTGGTGCCTGCTGTCAATACTTTTGAAATGATGCATGATACAGACCTTTTACAGTACTCTTAGTGGCTCCCATAAAAAGTAAGGAAAATGAAAGGCATAGCTAAATTAAGAAAGATGAATTTATGAAAACTGAAAGGGAGTGGGGTGGTTGCTAGATTTTATTGACAAAAGCAATTATCAAGAAGTGCAATTGTATTAAGATTCCATAGCATATAAAGTTACTGACAGTTACTTGAGCCACTGATAATTTAATTGATGCTGCTTTTTTGACATCGACAAGCTTAGAATATGCAACATTTTTGGGATATCTCAATCAATAAACTGCTAAATCCAGGACAAACTTCACAGACAAAACTCAAGTGTATTAAAGTACCTCCACTTCAACTTATTATTATATGAGGGGGCTCAAAGACAGAACTCCTGGCCATGCTTGTTTACAAAAGACTTAAGCCAACCTTGTCTATTGTATCATCTCATTTAAGAGATTCTTCTTGCTCCCTTGAGAATTTAGGCTATCAGGATATGCTAAGATTAAGTGACGGCAGATTTTAGTCACTGTTGATATTATATCACTATACACTTGTACACGTATAAATGATTTTTTTTTTTTTTATTACCAAACAAGAAAATTTAAAATGCTGACTAAATTTAGGTTATTTGCAAATTAACCACATAGGATCAATTCTACTAAGACTTTCTTCTCTTTTAAGATGAATATTACAAACAACTAAGATGTGTTTCACTGGGGATTGTCGTCGTCTTCTTTTGGGTGCTCCCGTGAGATGATCTGCTGTGTCGACCCCTGTTTGCATTTCTTCATGTCTTCTGCATCTTGCTCTGTCGCACCAACCACCTACATGCCCTCTCAAGCTTCATCCTTAGCATCTTTTTCCCAATATACTGTGCATCCCTCCTCACACGTCCAAACCAATGTAATCTTGCCTCTCTGGCTTTGTCTCCAAACCTTCCAACCTGGGCTGACCCTCTAATATACTTATTCCTAATGCAAATCATAACATCTTTAACTCTGCCACGTCCAGCTCTGACTCCTGCCTTTTTGTCAATGCCACTGTCTCCAACCCATATAACATAGCTGGTCTCACTACCCTCTTGTAGACCTTTCCTTTCACTCTTGCTGGTACTCGTCTGTCACAAATCACTCCTGACACTCTTCTCCACCTACTCCATTCTGCCTGTACTCTCGTCTTCACCTCTCTTCCACACTCACCATTACTATGAACTGTAGATCCCAAGTATTTAAACTCATCCACCTTCGCCACTTCTACTCCCTGCATCCTCACCATTCCTCTATCCTAATGGACTATTTTTCTGTTAATCTGGTTTTAGCCCAGTGTATGAAGTAGTTTTGCATAAACATGAATGTTTTAACATATATATATATATATATATATATATATATATATATATATATATATATATATATATATATAATTTTTATAAGTGTTTTACAGAAGTATTTATTGGGAGAGGAACTCAAGAACAAAGTGGCAAGTTTCTTGGTTTTATTTACTTACTTGACATTTAATTACAGGAAAAGTCTGACTGAGTAGGAGCCCATTTTCATTTCAGCAGAGACCAAGGGAGAAAAGCTCAGTAGTAGTACAAAACACTAAAAACAATAATTTTACAGTCTTTAAAAATAACACAAAAAAACTATAGATTAAATAAATGGAGTCAGCATCCAGGCCTCTGAAGAGGCCCCCGAGGAGACAATTGATCTTGTGGAAAGGCCTTTACTGAAGATAAGGATTTCCCACGAAAATCATAACAAAAGACAATAGCCTTAGAGATCATGAAGAGATGGTTTGTTTGGAAACAGGTAAACCCATACCTCTGGGATGAAAGGACCCAAAAAGATTATCAGACTTTCTAATAGACTTTGTTTTGCTAAGATAAAATCGGAGCTATCTATGAACATCCAAGGAATGCAGAATCCTCTCACTAGTGGATTGAGGTGAAGGAAAGAAAGTAGGCAACTGGATGGACAGATTAAGAGAATGCTTATTTACCACTTTAGGCATAAATGATGGATTAGTTCTCAA
Organism: Protopterus annectens; assembly: GCF_019279795.1. Classification (NCBI taxonomy): domain Eukaryota; kingdom Metazoa; phylum Chordata; order Ceratodontiformes; family Protopteridae; genus Protopterus; species Protopterus annectens. The sequence goes on along the minus strand of NC_056729.1, from coordinate 1,454,236,542 downwards.
AGATACTCTGTCCTTGTGAAAAACCAAAGGGGGGGGGGGGGTGAAGCCATCAATGCCTGAATTTCAGAGACCCTCTTAGCACAGGTTAAGACTACTGTCTTCCATGTACAAAACTTCAGGGATGCAGAGGCTGCTGGCTCAAAAGGGGCCTGAGTAAGCTTCACTAACACATAGTTAAGATCCCAAGGAGGAGGAAAGTACAGTTTTGTACCTACCATAAATGTAGATGTTCGAGTGCTAATACAGCTGCAGTCATAACAGATGGGTTCTCCTGCCGTTAGGCGGGTCCTCGGTCGGCCGAATTCCAAAGTCTAGGTCCGGCGTCGGTTGTCGTCACTTCTTCCCTGACGTCAGTGCGACAGGGGTATAAAAGAACCAGCCGACGCCATTTTCTTCAGTTTTTCTTGCCCCAGATGTCAGGTGCCCCCAGAAGGAAGGCAATACATAAATTTGTGTAATAAAGCAATGCCATATAATCAAAATACAGTAGTGCAAGCAAATACACCATAAATGAAAACCCCAATCAGGTTGTATGAGGAGGTGTTAGCCAATAGGCCTGTCCCAAGAGGGGAAGGAGGGAGGGAAACCTGGACTGCAGCTGTATTAGCACTCGAACATCTACATTTATGGTAGGTACAAAACTGCACTGTGTTCATCGTGCATACAGCTGCAGTCATAACAGATGGGTAGAATCCCAAAGCTAAGAAAGGGGTGGTAGGCACTAGGTGGAGCTAGGAGGAGCCAGAATGCCCTGCAAGACTGCAGTGGCAAAGCCCGCTCTAGATTTGGAGTATAATGGAAGGTGGTAGTGCTTGGAGAAGGTATGCACAAAACTCCAAGTGGCTGCTTCCAAAATATCTTTGGTAGGAACTCCTCTGAGAAAAGCTGCAGAGGTAGCCGTGGCCCTTGTGGAGTGAGATCTGATGCCTGTAGGTACAGTTTTGCCATGAAAAGAATAGCAAAAGCATATGCAGTGGGCTATCCATTTTGAGATTGTCTGTTTGGAAATTGGCTTTCCTTGAGCTTCTATAGCATAGGACACAAAGAGCTGTTCTGATTTTCTGAAAGGCTTTGTTCTGTCCAAATAACGCAGTTGTCTGTGGATGTCCAAGAAATGTAGTAATCTCTCCCCTTTGTTTTGAGGATTAGGATAAAAAGGTAGGTAAGTGTACAGCCTGATTCAAAGCTACCCTGGATACCACTTTTGGCATAAAGGACGGGTTGGTTCGTAAGGAAACTCTGTCCTGATGGAAGATGATAAATGGCTGCACAGCCATGAGAGCTTGTAGTTCCGATACCATACGAGCAAAGGTAATAGCCAGAAGGATAGCTGTTTTCCAGGACAAATATTGCAAATTTGATGGGGCAGCTGGCTCAAAAGGAGGCAAGGTCAGCTTTTCTAGAATGAAATTGAGATCCCAAGCAGGTATTGGTTGTTTCCTTGGGGGTTTTAGATTCTTAGCCTCTCTGAGGAACCGTCTTAAGAGGGGGTGAGAGAATAAGGGTGGATCAGTGTTGTATTCTGCAGAAATGGCTGAGGCATGGATTTTGATGGAGGAGAATGAAAGTCCACTGCTTAGCAGCTCAGCTAGATACTGTAATATTTGAGGTAAATTCAGTTTTCCAGGATCCTGGCCCTTTTTCTCATTCCAGACACAAAACCGTTTCCATTTTGCGAAGTAAGCTTTTCTAGTAGATGGCCTTCTGGCCTCCAAAATGACATCCTGCACCTCCTTGGAGAGTAGGGTCTGTTGTGATGCTAAGGAATCTTCCATGCGGCTAGATTGAGTGTTTTTAGCTGACTGTGAAGAGTTTTGAAGCTGTGCTGAGTCAGAAGAAGAGGCATTAGAGGCAGGGTCCATGGTGGGGAATGCGTCAGTCTCCTCAGGAGTGGGTACCAGTGTTATCTTGGCCAGTCTGGAGCAATGAGAATCATCTTTGGTCTGTCTGCTCTGGTTTTTAATAGAACTTTGGGCAGCAGAGGAAGAGGTGGGAAGGCATAAACTGTCATTGATGTCCAACTGAAAGAGAGAGCGTCCACTCTCCAGGCCTTTGGATGAAAAATCCTTGAGCAGAATTTTGTCAATTGGTGATTTTTGTGGGAGGCAAAGAGTTCTATGTCTGGCCTTCCCCATGCTTGAATTATCTCTGTAAAAACTTGAGGATGCAACTTCCATTCCTGTGGATCTGTCATATTTCTGCTTAGGTTGTCTGCCAGCGTCTTTTCCTTGCCTGGCAAGTACTGTGATTGTAGTTCGATTTGTAAGTCTAGGGCCATGTTCCAAAGTGACATGGCCAGTCTGCATAGGGGGTATGAATGGGTTCCTCCCTGTTTGTTTATGTACCACATTACTGTGGTGTTGTCCGTCCTTATCAATAGTTGACCTGGTTGCAGAAGGTCTTTGAAAGCTATAATAGCATTTATTACTGCTAGCATTTCCTTTTGATTGATGTGAAGGTGCTTTTCTTTTTGGGACCATTTGCCCTGAATGCACCGATCTGTCATGTGCGCCCCCCAGGCGTAGTCCGAGGCGTCTGTTGTGATGACTTGATTTGCTTGAGGCTTGCTGAATGGGAGACCTGCATTTGTTTGGCATGCTTGAGCCCACCACAGAAATTCCTTTTGAAGACATGGAATTAGTGGTATTATTGTTTCCAAACTGTGGCTGTGTTGAGACCACATGTTTTTCAGGTACCATTGAAGTTTCCTCATATGCAGCTTTGCACATGGGATTAGTAAGATGCAAGATGCCATGAATCCCAGAGCCTGCAGGATTTTCCTTGCAGTCAGCCTGGTGCAATTTGCTAGTGTTCTGAAGTATTGAGTTAGTTGCCCCTGCTTCTCTGGCGTGAGGTAGGCTATCTGGGTGTTTGTGTCCAGGTTGGCACCCAGGAAAATTATTTTCCGAGAGGGTATTAGCCTTGATTTCTTTTTGTTGACTGTGTATCCCAACGAATTCAACAACATTATTACATAAGCCAGATGTTTCAGAAGAATGTGCTTGCTGTCCGCTTGGATCAGGCAGTCGTACAAATAGGGGTATATTTGTATCCCTTGAAGTCTGCAGTAGGCAATTACTGATGCCAGGCATTTCGTGAATACTCTGGGCGCAGTAGATAAGCCAAAGGGCGATGCAGAGAATTGATAACGGGTTGAACCTGCAAGAAATCTGAGGTATCTTCTGCAATTTTGTCTGATTGGGACATGCAGGGTATGCCTCCTTGAGGTCCAATGTTACCAGCCAAGACTCCTTGCCCAGCATGGGAAGAAACTGCTGTAGAGTGAGCATCTTGAATTTTGGTACAAGTAGAAATGTGTTTAGGATGAATAGGTCCAAAATAGGTCTCCAGTCTTTTCCCCTTCCTTGGTACCAGGAATAGTCTGGAATAAAAACCTTGACCTTGTTCGTGCGTAGGTACCTCTTGAATAGCTTTCATGTCTATGAGATCTGAAATTTGTCTTTGTGCCTCTGCCCTTTGATTGTGTGGCAGGTTTGGCATGCCTCTCATTTTTGGAAGGGTGTGAAAATGGAATCTGTAGCCTCTGTTTATAATGTCCAGGATCCATTTGTCTTTTGTGACAATATTCCAATTTTTTGAAAATAATGCCAGTTTTCCGCCTAAGGGTGCTGCCATTTGAGTCTTGCTTGGCATGCAAAGGGGAAAGTCATTGGGCTTGCTTTCTGAATGGTTGCGAGTTATCCTCACCACCTCTTTGTGTAGGAGCTTGCCATTGTCTGCCTCTAAACGATCCTTGGGATTGCCCTCTGCCCCTCGGGTGCCTGTATCTACCTCTTTGGGGTCTGTCCGTGGCTGGAAAGGACCAATTTTTGGAAGGCCAATTTCTACTGAAACGTGGGGGTTGTACCTGTAGAAAATCTTTCACTGTTTGCATTGATTTAGCCTTTTCCTCCATTTTCCTTAATACCTCCTCAGCATTAGCACCAAATAATACATCCTTTTGCAGAGGGGCATCCAGTAATTCAGCTTTGACATGATCTGGTAAGGTTTGTTCCTTGAGCCAAGCATGTCTACGTATGACTGATCCTGTAACAGCAGCTCTACATGAGGCCTCTAGAGCATCAAAACCACATCGTAAGGTATGTTTACTCACTTGTTCTGCACTATGCATCAAATCCTGCAACTCCTTCAAGTCTGGTTGTTCAGGTTGTGACATTTTACTTCTCAATTGTGATAACAAAAACTGTTGGTACTTTAGCATATGGAACTGACAGTTTAAAGCCCTCATGGTTAAGGTGGCCGAGGTATATACCTTTTTCCCCACCTTTCTAAGGATCTGGACTCTCTCTTGGAAGGTAATGGATTTTTAGCAGTGGAGGCCTTAATTCACTTGGGGCCCTGTGAGATAGTTTCTGGGTTAGCAGCATGGCTTTTGTATAGAAATTGGTGTGAGTCAGGAACCCTGTAGTACCTGTAAGGCTTGACTGGGGATGGAGGTAGAAAATCCGGGTTAAGGCAGGCCTCCGAGTACACATCATCTAGTATGTCCAAGACAGGAGGTATAGCCAGAGGCCTGTGCTGAGGTAGCAAGAGAAATTCCCTAAGCCTTTTCTTGGAATCAGAATAATCTTGGCCTTCCCAGTGGAAGTGTTCCCTTAAGGTATGCAAAGTTTCCCCAAATGAGTAATCCTCTGGGGGGGATACAGAGGGAATGGACTCCTCTGCATCAGAGTCTTCAAAAGGGAGTAAGAATGTTCCTGTTCATCAGAGTGCTCTGATATAATGGAGCCCTGATCAGAGGAGGGGGCTTCTTCCTCCACTCTGGGCCTTTGTCCGGGGGTTGAGAGCCCCTGATAAGAGTAATTAAATTCTCAGCCATTTTAAGCATCTGTTTTTTAGGCATGGGGCCTGGAGATGGGCCCTGTGTAGCTTGTCTCTTGGGATGCATGGCTGCTTTAGACTTCGTGAAAGCCTTGATGGAAAAAGAAGAGGAAGGTCTGAAGACACCTTGAGAGGAGGTAGACCAGTCCACATTCTGAGATTCACTGACAAGAGTGGCTTCGGTATCTGTAGTCGGGGTGTGGGCCAAGGAGCCTGTGACCTCGGGCACAGGAGACACCGCCAAGGAAGCGTCGTCGGTAGTCAGGGGCTGCGTAGGCGCCTCGCTGAGAACCGGACCACGTGTAGTCGGCTTTGGCGTGGTGTCGGTAGAGGCCGCGCACCTGGTGTGTCGGTCCTTATCTTTGCGCTTTTTAGACAAAACTGGAGTCGGAGTATCCGACGACATAATATAGTTAAAGTTTTTGCCAAAATATTGCTGGGCGAACTCCACCCTACGCTTAATCGTGCGTTTGTTGAATGTAGCACAAAAACGACAGACCGAGACGTCTTGGTCTGGGCCTAAACAAGGAATACAGAGGGAATGGAAATCCTTATGCGGTATTTGCTTCCCACATGAAATACAATTATTAACTTTGTCTGACATCGGTCTGAGGCAAGAAAAGTTTCCCCAACGGGGTACTTAGCTTTCAAGAAGACTTCGGTTGCAAAATTTTCGTAATTTCAGGAGCTGGCCGACCGGCACTTGTGAACTGCTTCTGCTTCGGGAACCACGCGGCAAGAAAGACTGGAGAAAATGGCGTCGGCTGGTTCTTTTATACCCCTGTCGCACTGACGTCAGGGAAGAAGCGACGACAACCGACGCCGGACCTAGACTTTGGAATTCGGCCGACCAAGGACCCGCCTGACGGCAGGAGAACCCATCTGTTATGACTGCAGCTGTATGCACGATGAACATCTGGTTTCTTAGGAGGTCTCATGTATAGGATGACTAAAGAAAAGCTTAACCTCTGTCCTGGAAGCTAAGGGGGCAGTGAATGGCAAGTAAGCAGACAAGGCAGAACAGTGGACTTTGACTGAGGAATAGGAAAGACCACTGTTAAGCAACAACTCACACAGTAAGAAAGCACTAAAGGAACTGTCCACACAGAAAGGATCCTCATTTATTTTTTGGCACCAAGTTGAACATCTTTTCCACTTGGAAATGTAAGACTTTCTAGTATTGTGTTTCCTGGCCTCCTGTAAAACCCTAAGCACGTCCTTAGAAAACAGGTGCCCGAAAGGGATCAAAAGGTGATCGCCCACAAGGTAATCTGCAGAGTTGACAGATATAGCTGGATCAAGGACCACTTATCCTGACTGAGTAGGTCCACCCGGTGAGGTAACTTGCAGTGATGGCCCTTAGTGAATTGCAGAAGAGGGAACCAGTGCTGTCTTGGCCAAAAGGAGGTCACTAGCAAGATTTTTGTTTTTTTCTTGTAGAATTTTCAACAGGACTTTCTGAATTAGAGAAAAGGCAGTGTTGCAAAAAGAAACATCCCTTCCATGAAAAGGATAGAGCATCAACCTTCCAAACCTGAGGATGCGGGACTCTGGCACAAAAAAGAGGAAGTTGTCTGTTCAATGGGGAGGCAAACAGGTCCAATTCTGGAGTACCCCACCAGTGAACTACATCCAGGAACACATCCCTGTGAAGCATCCACTCGTGATTGTGTCATGGATCTGCTTAATGTGTTGGCACCAAATTCAGAGCAGAGGAGAGGTACACAGCAAGTAGTGTCACTTGGTATTGAATAGCCAATTCCCATGTTTTGATGGCTAGGCAACAAAAATGGTAAAATGTTTTGCCCCCCCCCCACTTGTTTATGTACCAAAGGACAACAGTATTGTCTGTAAGAATCCTGAGGGGTCCTGGCACGAATAGAGGTTGAAATGTCTGCAAGGCTAAAATCAGAGCCCTCATCTCTCTGATGTTGATGTGCTCCCTCTTTTGAGAGGGGGAAAAAAGATTGATCCCGGCTAAATTGCCCCCCTCCCTTTTTGAAGTTGTGGGAAAAAGGGGGGAGCTGGGGGCCCCGAAAGGGAAATTTTTCTTTTGGGGGGGAAAAATGGGAGGCCGGGTTTTCTGCCGGGGGGGGTTGCCCCGGGGATCCCACCAAAAAGGGGAAAACCCCTGGGGT